>NW_006159635.1:507800-534325 GCF_000334495.1 Tupaia belangeri chinensis
CATCCCCCTTAAGCAAACCCTATAAAAAAAAAAAAAAAAAAAAAAAAAAAAAGAATACGTAACGTACCTCAAAGGACAGAGATGGGTTATTTCAACATACTCTTTTTGTTGCCACAACACACTCAAATGGGCATACTCATTTTGATTCTTAAAAAGTTATGAAGAAATAAAGCAATAAGTGGCATAAACATTGTATATGTATATGTAGAAGTGTATGCAAGGAGAGACACAAATACATAGACATACTTTTGACCTCTTGTCATGTGGTGCCTGATGTACACTCAGGACTCTGTAGAGAGCCCCCACCAACAAGAAGACCCTTGTCAGATGAACCTTGACCTTAGACCTCCAATCAAAGCTAGGTAAACCTCTGTTTTCTATAAATTACCCAGTCCATGGAATCCAGTTGTTATCAATGGAAGAGTGGACAGATGGATATAAGTTCTGTTGTAATTATATCAATAACTGGTAAGACCTTTCAGGTTATTTGTTTTGGCTTCATTCAAACTGATAAGATCAGCTACATTTTCCTTGAAATTACAATAATTACTTAGTTATTGTTGTTGGTTGGTATGGTAGAGAGGTAAGGTTTGGCAGAGAGGTAAGGAATGAAAGCAACACCAGACATCTTGAAAATGGACTAGTTGGTTCTAGTAAGAATGTGGGACCAAAAGGTCCCAATCATTAAAACTAGTAGTAAGATGCTGTCTGGACCAGTTGGTGATATGGTGGTTAAGGCAGCTGGATCTCACATGGCTGACTACATGGTTCAAGTCCTGGACTCAAGAAACACACTAGATAAGTGTACATGTGTATGTGCTCAAAATTTTGTAAGGAGGGAGAAATGGAGGAGAAGAGATTGCAGGGTGACTATCCTCCACGAGAGATTATTTAAAAAAAAATTTAAAAAAATTTACATTTAATCATTGTACATCTTAATAGTTTACAACATGGTTTTTCTCAGCTTGAATTAGTGCATATTAGTCAAGTTAAAGGCATTATTAAATACATTATCATCAACAGATAACTTTTCATTTTCATATCTCTTAAATGTTTTATTTTTAAAAATTTTTCCCCTGATCTCCTCCCTTCCACTCCTACTACCCACCCCCTTCTCTACTGTCTCTAGTATAGTTGGCCTCCCTGCTATTATACCTTCTAGTCTTTCAGCTTCTGCTACAAAGTGCAGACATTTGGTATATAGACCATATGACCCAGTAATTTCACTCTTAGGTATCTAACCAAAGATAGAAAAACAGGTAGAAAAACACACATCTACTTTTGTTGCAGCATTATTCACAATTACTAGGACATGGAATCAACCCAAATGTCCAAGGACCGATGAGTGAATTGAAAAAATGTGGCACATATACACTATGGAATGCTAGTCAGCCCACAGGAGAGTCTTAAAAAAGAAAAAAAAAAAAAAGACACAGTCAATAAATTCCACACTTAGGTATTTTTCAAGAAATTGGGAGCTTACAAATAACAATCAGATGCAAACTGCATGGATTTTATTACATGCATTCCCTTCAAAACAAAATTTGTTTGTTATTTGCTTTGGTTTAGGGAGAAAAGGATAAAGGAGAATCTAGGCATCATTCCCAACACTTATTTTGTGGGCCGGCATGATTTGGCTGAATCCTAACAATATAAGGTTTCCTGGGTTGAGTAGTGTTCCATGAACTTCAGAACATGACATTATTTGGAAATAAAATTAGTTAAACTACAATGGGGTCATACGGAATTAGAGTGGACACTAAATCCAATGACTTTATAAGAAGACCACATGAAGACAGAGACATACGCTGAGAAGAAGACCATGTTATGAAGGAAATAGAGGTGGGATGATGTAGCTGCAAGCCATGAACTGCCCTGGGTTACTGGTGACCACTGGGAGCTACAAGAGAGGCAGAGAATGGATTCTTCCTCAGCATATCCAAAAGAACCAACCCTGTAAACACCTGAATTTCAGACTTCTGAATTTCGAATCGTAAGAGCATCCATTTCTGTTGTTTGAAGTAGAAAAGTGGATGATAATCAGTTAACAGCAGGCCTGGGAAACTAATTCATGGGATGAGACCTTTTTGGAGAATACTAATGTCTGATGAATAAGCCATTTCAACATTATTCTCCTCCCTTTCCTCATTCATCTGGTGTTTGTCCTTTAACAGTATCTCCGGAGACTACCAAACATTCATTCTCATTGAGGAGCTTCCCATTTAGGCAATTTTATTTTGGATTTTTTTTTTTGATCCTAGAATTGTTTAAAATTCTGTTTTTTTTTTTAAGAGATTTTTTTGCTATAGAATGCGTGCACTTGCTAGAGAGACTGAGAGACTGAAAGCGAGAAATCACCCCCTGAGGGGGTTGGCCACGTTGCAATCCCTTTTCCATTCTCCTCTTGGGATCTTAGGCACACAAGCACATGCACCTGGCATGAGTTTTAATTCCTCAGCTTAAGGACTCGATTGTGGTCAAGTAGGAGGCAGTCCAGTGACTTAACCATTACATCATCTGCTGGTCCCAGGTTCTCTGTTCTTAAGGAAACTCTACTCTTAAGCATTCCAAGTAGAGGACAATACTCCCTTGATGTCCTGTTCATCACCTGTATACAAGGCAACAGGTAGAACAATGTCAGGAAACCCTGTTCTTTCTGTAGATATATATCCGAGAAAACAAAGACCTCTGTGCCCTACAACTTTAAAAAAAAAAAAAGGAAAAAGATAGAGGGCCAGCCCTATAATGCAGTGGTTAAACACTATGTTTGGGAGCTGGGTGGCATATGGCTGACCACAGTTTGAATTCTAGTTCTAAGGCTTAATAAACATGCTAGGTAGATGTGCACGTGTGCCCCAAATCCTGATGGGATGGAGAAATGAAGGAAAAAGATTGCAGCATGACCATGCCCCAAATAGGGTGTTTTCTTTCTCTCTCTCTCTTTCTCTCTCTTGCACATGTGCCTTCTGGACATTGAAAAAAAGAAAAGAAAAGAAAGAAAAGAAAAGTATGTATAAATACAAAAAAAAATTTTTAGGGGTGAATGATGAAATAGTCACTTAAGCATTTATTCAATTATTCTTTCATATGAATAAAGAAGTTTCACTTCTAACATTCTACAACATTGGTTTATAGTTTTAAGAAAGTGGAGATATTCCTGATCTCGGCATTGTAGATAATCTTAAGGTGAGCAATTAGTACTATTATTAAATAAATCTTTTCATACATTAAAATATTTAGATTTCTAACCCATTGCATCAAGTGCCTCATGACTAATATCACCAGCATCACTTGTTGGTTTGCATTTCGTTTGGTCCTCTGGACTGTCAGTCAGTGCTGATGGTGTCACGTGACTCTTGTATCGTGTCAGTGGAGATCTTTGGTTTTCAAATAATGGTCAGTGGAGTCCCGAGGCTCTGCGAATGTCTCAGGTGTCACCAGCAGTTAGGGGCCAGGTGGGCAGCCTGGTCTCCTGCTCAAGTCTGAATTAGAGCAGAGCCATGTTTATCTGTTTCATATATTGGGCTTCTATAAAAAAGTGTCCTTTGAACACAGTTTTCCTTTACAAATAAGATTACTGAAATCCCACATATCTATGCATGTCTTATGCTTTCTTTATCTGTCTCTCCTTTCTTATTAAAAATTCATCCATGGGTAAAATGAAAATGGAAGTAACTGCAAAATTAGCACCAAAAGCACTATAATAATTCATAATTGCTATAGTTATTAATGGCATATCATTAATGATGGCTCACTGAGGGATGTGGCAGAGGAAAAATAAATTACAGGTTCTGTCTAACTCTCTCTACTTGCAACTCCAACTGTTTCTTCCAATTTTAGAAAGCAGATAGGAAAGCGCACGAGTGAGAGCATGGTACTATTTGGAGGATAACCTTGAGTCTGTCCTAATTTATAAAAGAAAGTAAATCATTTGAATGACTGACATTCTAATTATTACTATTAAAATTATTTCAACATTCCTCCTTACTAATGACATCACATGGGTTGAGGACTTCCTACGGTACGGAGCTGAGAACAGGAAATTATTGCGTTGATTTTAATACCTGAAATTTCTGAGTTGCAAGGGATACATTCTATTGAGGACATCTTAAGCTTTGAGATGACACAATCCTTATTCTGTTTTGCTTGTTTGTTTGGTTTAATCATAATCTCAACAGAAGGAAGTTTGCATTTAAGGAGGAAAGCACTCTTGAAAGGGACCAGTTGGGATTAGAACCACGGTCAGCCGTGTGAGATCTGGCATCCTTACTCATTGGGCTATGGGCCTGGCCCTTCCTTTATTTTAATAGAGGATTGGTATGAATGGGCTGGGCAGTGGGTGGGGTCCACTAAAGTCAACAGTTACTAGATGAAAATTTTCAAGAGGGAAATTTAGTTCTGTTATTTTCATCGCAGGATTTCTGAAAACTTCCTGGGTTGCTCTTTTTAGTGGCAATACAGAAACTCAAACAACCACTCCAATAAAATTAGATGTGGTAGCACTCTATCTCTATAAATCAATATTTGTTTTAAAGGAATGATTAGAGGTTAAGAAACTGCAAGCCATTAACATGACTAACAGGGATTGTAAGGCCTTGCAGAAATTTCGCATCCACATCTAAGGCGCGTCTTGTGAGGTATAACGTGTGCCTCAGAGAGAGGAAATAGTTGACTATTGAACTTCAGCACATTTGGGGGCCATGCCAGGGGAATGAGGTGAGAAGATATTCACTATATTTGAATCAAGAAAATAATACTTCCGATCAGCTATATCATTGCTTTTGCCTTTAGGCAACCAATATTAAAGTTCAAGATCTGGCTCTGCAGTTAAATATACTGGGGGTTGGAGTCCTGACTGGTAACCTTGGATACATTATTTAACCTTGGTAAGTCTCATTTTTCTTAATTATTAAATGGCATCATACTGATAATTTTCTCATAAGGAAAAGACTAAATAAACCAATTCTTGCAAAGTTGCTGGCAACCCTTCTTATTCTTATGATTATGAATAGTAATATAAATAAATAAAAATGCAGGGTCATATAAGCCTTCAGAATGTGCACGACATAATGCAATGTTCCTTGTTGAATGATGAATATGGTAATGTTCTTGATTTGATTATCATGTACCACATGCATGCCTTGAAGAACCATACTGTACCCCATCGAGATGTACAACAATGAAATGTAAATAAGAAACTATAAAATAAAACTATAAAATAAATAAAATTAAAAGAAAAATAAAGCTTCTGAAATGTGAGAAGTCATGAAATATAAGTAATGCCCCCATCATTATTTTCAGTGGGTTGAGTAGGGGAGGATATGTCAGAGACCAGGTGCAGGAGGAGGATTTTCTCTAAAGATGGTCTGTAGTCCTTCTTGTCAAAATGCAGGCCAGATTTGGGAGAAGTGGCAATGCCATCTGGAATTCAAGACAATTTCAGATTATCTAGAAAACTGGTATGGCTGACCACTTGGAGTCTGTGAATGTGGTGTGTGAGGGACTCTGGGGGAGAAGGAAGAAAGAAAGAACAAAGCATGACCTATCAGAGTGAGTAGCAGTGTTTCCTTGTTTTGTTTTTAGCTCTCTGGTTTTGCATTCCAGTCTTGAGAGAGAATCACCAGGGCAAAATACTGCATGTCAATATAACCTCGGCCCAGAGGCCCAGCAGCCAGACCACGACTTCTTAGCCATCTTAATCTAGCAAGCCCAACTACCTGCAACCAGTGACCCAGAATGGTAAGGACTCCATAAATGACTACCAAGTTCCTTCTTTTTGCCCCAACTTTTGACTCAGGACCAACCAGAGAAAGCCATGTCTGTTCTCTGGACCAGTCCCATGACATGACCTGTAACTAGTGAGCTGCCTCCATTTCCCCTAGGACAACCAGCATCAATCCAGCACATCTGAGCCTACCCTTTCTCCTTGATAAAGCGTTCCCACTCACGGCACATCTGGCTGTTTTCACTTAATACCATGTTCGATAGCACGTAAGGGTTTTTTATTTTATTTTATTTTATTTTATTTTTTTTTATGGAACAGTTAAGTGTCTAACATTAATGTGTTAAATTACCAGTGATTAAAATGAATGTGTTTAATCCAGTACCCTTCGGTTTTGCAAGCCCTCCTTTGAGAAACTTTGACTTTAGGATCACAGATTTTGTGTGTGTGTGTGCTAGGGTACATGCACTCACCAGAGAGAGACAGAGACAGTGAGAGGGAAAGTGAGAAATCACCCTCCAGGGGAATGGCCACACCACAACCCCTTTCCTCTTATTCTCCTCTCAGAATTTTGGGCAGGCACACACAAGCGCCCTGTGTGATTTTCAAGCCACCAGATCCAGGATTCGGAACGCAGTCAGCCATGTGGGAATCTAGAACCATAACTACCATGCCACCCCAGGATCACGGGATCTTTTAAAAAACAGTTTTGTTAAGGCATAATTTGAATGCCCTATAATTCATCTGTTAAAAGTATATAGTTCAGTTACTTTTAGTAGATTTATACATTATGCCACCGTTACCATAATCCAGTTTTAGAAAATCTCTATCTCTCGTAAAGTTCCTCATGACTATTTGTAGTCGTTCCTGCCCCCACCCCAGTTATAGACAATCATTAATCTGCCTTCTGTATCTAGATATTTTCCTTTTTCTAGAAATTTAATGTAATTGGTATCACTAAAAAAACCCTAGTCTTGGGGAGAAAGACTCTTTCCTTTCTGTCTGGCCGCAGCCATCAGGGAGTTATATGTTAGTGTTTAAAATGTGTGGTATAGTAGGTGTAAAAAATTCTTTAAAACATAAAAAAACCCCACACAAACTCTAGTCTTTTGTATGTGGCTTTTTCCAATTATATAATATCTATGATGTTCATCTATGTTCTATCACATACCAGAAGTTTGCTCTTTCTTTTTTTTTTCCTGAATAGTATTTCAGTTTGGGAATACCAAATTTTATTGAGTCATTTAAAAATCCACGGGCATTGATTGGGGTTCACATTGGGGTCACATTGGGGTTACATTGATTGTAAGTGTTCACATACGTCTTTCTGTGGACATGTCACTTCTCTTGGCTAGATACCAAGGATTCGATTGCTGGAGCGTATGGTAAGTATATAGTTAACGTTTGAAGAAATTACCCAACTGTTTTCCGAGTTAACCGGAGCGTTTACATAACCACCAGCAATGTAGGAGGGTTCCAGTCTCTCCATATCCTCATCAGCAGTTGTGATTGTTGGTGTTTTGGGTTATAGCCATTCTGTTGGGTGTACAATGATGTACCATTTTTTACTTTACTTTGCATTTTCCTAGTGATTTACAATATTGAGTATCTTTTTATGTGCTTATTAGTCATTCATAGATCTTATTTGGCAAAATATCTATTCAAATCCTTTGACTATTTTTAATGTCTTCTCTTAAATTGATTTTAGGAGTTGTTAAAATGTATTTTATGTATGAACCCTTTGTCACATATGATTTGGAAATACCTTTCTCCAATCTGTGTTCATATTTCATTTACTTAATTATACATATATTGTTTAAATGTGTGTGCATGCATGAACAAGAAAGAGAGAGAGAGAGAGAGTTATACGCCCTTGGCCAGGCCTTATCACACTTCATCATTATTCCCTTTCTCTAGCCCTCCAGATCCTCAGGATCCTGGGTGCCTGGTCTGTTTTTAGGATGGTCTGGAGATTTAAATCCACAGTCAGTCATATGGCTTTTGACCTTCAGGGCACTTGTTACCACTGAACCACAGGGGCAGGCCTAATTACATCTTCTAAAGTACACAGTTTTAAATTTTGATAAAATGTAGTTTTATTTCTAAGAAATCTTTACCTAACTCAAGATCACAAACATTGTTTCCTATGGTTTTGCTAGTGAAAAACTAAGTTTTATAGTTTTAGCTGTTGCATCTGAATCTGTGACCCATTGTGAGTTGTTACTCTGTGTGGTGTGAGGTCACAGTCTAACTTCTTGTTTTTGCGTATGGTAACAAATTGTTCCAGGATCACTTCTTGAAAAAACTGTTCTTTCACCCATTGGCTTGGCACTTTTGTTGAAAATCAATTGACCCTAACTATGAGAGTGTATTTCTGAATTTTCTATTCTGTCCTGTTGATGTTCATCTCACTATTTTGATTATTGTAGCTTTATTGTAAGTTTTGAAATCAGGTTTGTAAGTCACCCGTGTTGTTCTTCCTTTTCAAAATTACTTTGGCTATTCTAGGTCTTAGGCATTTCTCTAAGAATTTTAGAGTCAGTTTGTCTACTTTGTAGGCCTCCTTGCAACTCTTGCACTGAAAAGCCTTAGGCCTGGGTGACGCAGGTTGGCAGAACTGTGTAAGTGCCTGATATTTGTGAAGGAGAAACCACAGGGAAATCTTTTGTGCCCACTGGAGTAGGTGGCAGAAGAGTAATGGCCCATGGGGGCTGAACACAATCTGGACAACTTCAAGCACCTCCTGAGCGTCTGTGAAAAGACAGTGGCTGAGATGACTGAACACTCATTGCTCTTCAAAGGGACTTTACATGGGTTCTCACAATAACGCTGTGGAGATGGTATGGTTGTTACCTTCACTTTATAGATGAAGAAACTGACATTCAGAGTGGTTAAGTAAATTGCTCTATGAATAAATGACAGAGTTAGTACTCAGGTCCAGGAGACTAGGTCCTGGAACACTGCTCATAAATACTATGTTATGCAGCTCTGCCCACCACCTCTTCTAGAAATAGCGAAGAGTGGAAGGCATTCAAAAGTTGAGGTTAACAGCCTGGTGAAGGTGACTAGAGCAGGCCTGAGTGGTAGCAAGTCCTGCTTGGTGTGGCATGGTGGAACTGTAAGAAGGATGCATTGTGCCTGCACTGCACAAAATGTGGTTCTTACTGCACACTTGTTTCCCTCTGGGAATCTAGAAACTTGGTTGGAGCCAGGTAGGGGGTGCCTGCATGACCAGCTCCCAGTAAAAACCGTGGGAACTGTGTCTTTAATGAGCTTCCTTGGAGGACAGCACTTCACACATGTGGTCACAGGCCGAGGCTGGAGGAATTAAGTGTGTCCTGTGTGAGGGGAGAGGGTTAAGGGGAGCTCTCGGAGGTTTGTACCTGGCTTCCTCTCAACCTTGCCTTCCACATGCTTTGACCCTTTGTTAATTAAAAAAAAGAAATCCTTTCCCTCTTCTTTATTTCTCTTTTTATTCATGATAGCATGCATGCATGTGCAAGAGAAAGACTAGCACCCTCTGTAGGGCCCGCCCACGCAACAACCCCCTTCTTCTGTCCTCCAGCTGTGAGATCTTGGGCGCTCGCCTGTGCATGCCTGGTGTGTTTCAGCCTGACCAAGCTGGTGATTCAAACTGTGGTCTCCATGTGGAATTCATCTTCTCCTGAGCAATGAGTTCCCCTGCCCCATGGACCTGGCCCCTTTGCTGATTGTGTTTTGTGCCCTTTTGCTGCAATAAATCCTAGCTATGAGGATGACTGTATGTGGGGTCCTGTGATTCCTCATAGTAAATGAAACTTGGGATAATGCTAGGGACCCCAATGCTTTAATCACATGGGAAGTTACACCAGAAATTGGGACCTCATTTGAACCTACAATCAGGTTGCAGGGACAAAGAGTAAGTTATATAGTTAATGCAGAGATTGTCATATTCATAAACCTAAGAGCATATGGAATTTCTGCTTATTTCACACAAAAATGTGAATTAACAATAAATAAAACTGAAGTAGGAATAGGAACTGGTGAGTATTCTTGGTCTATTCTTTGAAGACGAAATCAAGTCAATTAGAAAATGCAAGTGAGGAAAGTAGAACATTTGGAATTGATCATTAAAAATCAGAGTGAGCAGTTTCTGGCATGAATTCTCTTGTTCTGTAGATGGATAAACAGTTGTGCAGATGAGGGTATTTTTAAGATCCTTAAAGCAACCCATATCTCTGGTTGGAAGAAAGACTTTCATACTGACACAGCAAAAAGTTGCTTTAGGTTGAAAGCAGCCATTTTCAAGTGGCCATTTTCATTTTTACTGCCAATATCAAAAGACTAATAAGAAATGCATGGTGTGTTAAAAAGAAAATTAGATATTTTTGAATAAAATATATCATGGCATGGATTTCATGGAGGGAGAGGAACTATACATATGGAAAGTACATATATTTAAAATTTAATAATCAACTTGTAAGGATCAAATGAGATCATGTATGTGAAACAATACAAGATATTGTTATTATTCTTTGATTTTGGACATAGGTGGATAAAGGCAGAGATGAGATGTCCACTCTAAAGAAATTCCTCATCTGGCCAATTTTATTTTTCTCCATTTAGAAAGTGATCAAGTACTGTCAAGATAACACCACATTTTTGGATGCTTGTTTACCAGGATATTATTTTTATCGATGTCAGACACAGGTGTCAGGGTTAAAGTTTTCTTTTTCTATAAATATAAATTTCTTAGAGAAGGACTTTAGAACTGCTAGAGATTAAAGGAATTTAGTATGTGGTCACATTTTGATCCAAAATGTCAGAAATTGAGGATCAGTTAGGAATTTGAATTACCCTCAAAGGATTTTGTGTATAGCTATGAACCATAGGATGGCACCTGTCCAGTCATTGTCAACCATACATTCAACAAGGAAAACAGGAAGATCCTGGAAAAGATATAAGTGCATATAAGAATAGGCGACCATACATTCAACAAGGAAAACAGGAATAGCCTGGAAAAGATATAAGTGCATATAAGAATAATGACTAGTAAGAGTAAAGACAATATTTTAAATGACTTGTGATTTTCATTAAAATTACATTATTTAAAAAACATCTAACTTGTAAATAATTGCTTTCTGATTTCTAGTGCAGTTAGTTTGTGAACAAACTCAACAGCTGATTTATAATTTTAGTTAGTTTTAATCAATAACACTTTTCATCAATACTAAATGGAAAATCAGAACCCCATGAAGAGAACTTTTTTCATCTCTAACTCGTTTTGGAAGATACTGTGTTTAAGTGAAATATTTCTTTAATAAAATTTACCAGAAGATCTTGGAAAAAGATTTATTTTCTCTTCTTAGTTGTATTATACATTGTCTACCAACATCTTTGACTTCTGTAGGGAAGCATTTCTCTTCATTCTCTGAAATGTTCCTTTTCTGTCTTTTGCCTTTAATGTGTGAGTGCTCCTTTGACGTCAAAGGTCATATCTCGTAGTGTATGTCCGAATGTTTTTACTAAGAGGAGCAGTTAAAACAAACAACTAGGATTACTCCCTTACTGAATAAGAACCTATTATTTCAGAAATCTGAAAATGACTAGAAATGTTGACTTCACTTGTGTCTATTTTTTTTTTTTGCAGAAGAGATTAGTAGTAGAACAATGCTAACTTTTCATAAAAATTACAGTACACATATCTTTTATACAATGTCAATATAAATTTTGCATCAGAAAAAGCAGTGAAAAGCATTTGCTCACTTTATAACAATGTGCTTATGTATTGATAGGGAGGCAAAACAAAATAATTTCAGGGTTAAAAAAGCAATTCTGTGAACTTAAAGTAATTTTGTTGAGTAGAAATAAAATAACCAATTCTCCAAGCATATCATTTTTGTTCACTTCAAATGAGCAAATTCAAAACGTGTGTAAACCAGTTTAGTTGAATAAAAAGGAAGCACTTTATATTTTTCATGTAATTTTCTTGACATCTTTTATTACTTAGTGGGTTTCTGCGTCAATCAAAGAGGAATGGCAGAAATTGTAAGCTTTGAAAAACTCAAGTGATTTTCATCTAATTGCAAATTGGCACTACAAATATATTGGTAATAGTAATAGCCAGTAATTAATAGAAGTTTCTTAGATTTATACATAGATGTCCGTATATTAACCAGTATGCAGACCATGTATGTATTAAGTGGTTAGGAGCTTGGCTAACAGTAAACACTTGATGTGAATTATTCGTCATTATCTAGGCATTGTGGTATTACAGCTGTGTATTACTCGACTATAGATTATATTAAGTAAATAGAGGTAAATTCTGTTCTATTAATTCTAAATACTGGCATCTGCTTGTCCATTTGAACTTTTGACTTTGGCTCTGTCCATTTCAGTAGTCACCGTGTGGCTGATAACCATTTGTGTAGAAAGGTCAGCGATTCTCTCAGCACAGAATGTTAATTTTGGTATCATCTTGCCAGGGGAAGGAAGAAACGTGGCCTGAATGACTGAGGTAAAAGAGCTGGAAAGAATGCTCCTGGGAAAGTAATGTCTGCTTTGTATTACCAGCTACGAACTTCATTTTCTTCTTTAACATCAGTTGAGAAAGTCTCGCTGATTACATCAGTTGGCTTTACTGTAAAAAAAATCATTTTCTCTTTTTATGTAACTTTCTGGCAAGGGGTCTTGATTTAGTATATGCTAATTGCTGGGATAAAATATTGCTTGGTCTATTTGCTTTATGATAAAGGTGTGAGCAAATGCAGTGGGGTAGCCTCTGACATGGCTCTCAGTGGACCCCATCTCCCGGTTTTCATGACTGTGAGAAGTCCCCCGCCCCCCCAGTGTGGGCTGGGCCTAATGAATTGCTTCTAAGGAGCAGAAAACAGCCAATGATGATGTCACTTCCGTTTTGGGATGCATTTCCTTTCTTGCTCTCTGTCTTGCCCTCTTGCTTGCTGCCATGTTAGGTGCTCTGTGGCATGGTCTGTGTGGCAAGGAATTAACAGAAACCTCCAGTCAACAGCTGGTGAGCAACCAGGGCCCAAGTCTAACATGACAGGATCTGGGTCCTGCCAACAACCACATATATGAGCTCGGAAATACATCCTTCTTACTGAACCTTGAGGTGATTGAGGTCTTGAAAGATGCTCAGAGCTAGGGGACCCAGTAAAGTATACCTGGGTACTTGGACCCAGAGGAACTCTGAGATAAAGCATGTTGTTTTAGACCACCAGTATTTGGGAGGATAGCTGTTACATAACATGGATAACTAATACAGTGGATAAATGGAAGAACTGAATAACTACTTGATAGATTTGGGTTGTGGACACATGCAATCTGGTTAATTTAATTTCTGTTATCTGAGATCCTACAATATATATAATCTCTCTGAAGCAGTAAAAGAATTATAAAATATTTTGAACATAAATGATTTTTCTAATAATTGTACCTCTCCACACCTCCATTCCACACCCAGCGTGAGCTTTACTTCTGACTTATTTTACCCATAGACGTAGAACTATGATATTAGAATATTTTTTTCTTCTTTGAGAGAGACTTTATTTTTAAAATTTTATTTATTATTTATTCATTTCAATTTGACCAGAGAGGGACAGAGAGAGAGAGAGAGAGAGAGAGAGCGAGCAAGCCGCCAGATCCAGGACTTGAACCACAGTCAGCCATGTGGGAATCCAGCGCCTTTAACCACCATGCCACCTGCCGGCCCAGAGAGACATTTTTACTATAGGTTGCATGTGCTCGCCAGAGAACTAGAAAGAGACAGAGAGATAGAAGGTGAGAAATCACCCCCAGTGGGGATGGCCATGCCACAATCCCTTTTCCTTCATTCTCCTCTCAGGATTTTGGGCATGCACGCACACTTGTCCAGGGTGAGTTTTAAGTCACTGAGTCTGGGACTCGGACTGTAGTCGACTATGTGGGAGTCTAGCGACATAACTGTTACACCATCTGCTGGTCTCTTAGAATATTTCTTTTTTTTTTTAAAAAAAAATTCTCAGAGAGCATATGCAAGAGAGAGATGGAGATGGAGAGGGAGAAAAAAAAAAATTCTAAAAGATCATTTGCAAGAGAGAGATGGAGATGGAGAGGGAGAAAACTTTTCTCCAGTGTGTGGTCAAGCTGCAATCCCTTCTCCATTTTTCCTCCCCATTGGGATTGCATGCACATGCACATGTGACCGGTGTGTCTTTTAAGTTACTGGGGCTGGGGTTTGATCTATATAGTTGGCCATATGGGATGTGGCTTCCTTAACTACTAAGCCACAGGGCTAGCTCTAGAATATTTCTTTATACTTAATTACTCACTAGACAAATGACAAAAATAAAATAATTTGACAAAAATGCTTTGCCTCTTAGTGCTCCTGGCTATGTCCCATCAAGGAATATGAGATATGACATATATTTGTAAATTATTCAATAGCCATGGAAAAAATGACTTTCCACCAGGTACTCTTGGCAGAGTACTCCTTTGAGGTGCTTTGCCTCAGTTATTCCAATCACGATGCATTCCATCATACTCAAGAGTGGGCGCAGACACCGCCAACTGCAATGAGCTAGATGAAATTTGTTAAAAATTTGCTTTGAACTTATATGATATAAATTTTTCACTGCTTCTTCTCACCCTAGCATGTTTTGGTAATTCAGAAAGCATATTGTGGGCAGGTCGAACCTGGAGAATGTGATGAAGACATTTTGTCAGTGACATGGGCAGTAATAGGAGCATGCCATATTTTCTTCTTACAGCTTTGGATTGCTGTGTCCAGCCGAGCAAGGTGGGCAGAAAGTCAGGCTGAAGTTTCATTTTGTGTGGGAAACAACATGAAAAGTAAAGGTATTTCTGGTTTCACTTTATTCCAGGTCTAACTTGATTTTGAGCAAATGTGGTAGCTCTGTTGAAGATGTTCTGTTAAAATGTGGTTTTCATTTTTTGATGAGTATAGCTGATGCTAAATAATTTAGTTGTTGGCTTACAGGCAGTTTTGGAATGGTACAGATTCTTCTGCTTCTGTATTTAGGACACACTAATTAAGCATTTGAAACAGGAGCAGGAGGCAAGATCAGGTTATCTTGCAATTCGGGTTATGGTTATTCTGATAAAAAAGGTTTAGTGGAAGAAGGGGTTGGAGTTAACAGGAAACTTCAGCTAATTTCAGTGATCCATATTAGTTTCTGCTCCTTTTAACAAAGGAATCAAGTATTGGTCGGTTTTAAATATTAACTCCTCCTGGATCAATACAATGCTGGTCAAAATACAACAGGAAAAAATGTTTATTCATGAGGGTTGGGATTGACCCTAATGATAACTAGTTTGTAGTTCGGTGGTTGAATGTTATTAATACTCTTAACATTGTTGCTATAGGCAATTGGATAAACTGAGCCTATTAAACCATGAATCAGCTTTACTTACTTTCTGGGAATTTGCTGGTCCGTTTAGAGAGAAATTGATCTTGATTATCTGTTATTTGCTTAGAGCACTTGCAATCAGTCTGCTGTAGCGTTATTCAGTATCAGGCCCAGGCCCTTCCGACAGAGCCCACATATCTCATAGAGGCTTCTAGCGGTAGTTGTTTTCAGGAACTCATCTTCCCATTTTTTTATACAAGCCAATGATATATAGTGATTGAATGTTTAAAAAAATAACGAGAATAAATAATAATAATAATAACCTGAAAAAAATGATGAAAAGCTATTTGATGATAATGATATGGATAGTAATGTCTTTGTCCTGACTGATATGCATGGTAATTGTGCTGGAAAAAGAAATGTTATACACTGTAAAGATATGTGTGATCCAATGTAATATAAGAAGATTATGATAATAATAAATAAAATGAAATAATAAAAAAAAGAAACTTGTCTTCCCAACATCCCATGAAAGTGAAGCACATGCTCTAAGTAATTTGACAGTGTGGAAGAGGAGCATGGACACTTATCTTTAAATCCTTAATTTTAGACTGATTTCCCTATTTTCAAGTCGCAAATAGTTGTAACGCCCACTGCTATCTTGTGCATCTGTGCTTTTGGGCTTGCTGTTCTTATTGCTTGAAATTCTCCAGCTAATGGCACTTGTCATTCGAGACTCGTCTAGGTATGACCCCTGGAAGGCGATTCTGAGAGCTAGACCACACTCATCCCCACTTAGCGGAGGAGCCACTCCTCCATCCTCATATGCTCTACATTTACCTCCCGATCACAGCACTCCACATGGTAGGCTAACACGGATCTATTTGACTGACATCTCTCTGAACTCCCAAGACTATAACATCTGAGGTCAGGAGTCATCTTTAAAAGCTTAGTTATACATTCAAGATTTAAAAGTGTATTTCTTCCATGAGCGACAAAGACTGAGACACAAAAAGGCAGAGCGACGACACTCCCAACAGAGTCTTGATGCTGCGATCTACCACCAACTTCCGTCTGCCCAGATGGTGGGCAGGCAGAACTGGTCAGGTTACATGGTAGAACGGAATTGAGCTTGTGGGCAGCATGAAGGTTCCTAATTGGTTAACCTCAAAATAGGGAGAATATCCTGGATGACCTGGGGGGCCCGGTGTAATCACAGGGAGTTCAAAGGTGGAAGAGGAGACAGAAGGGCAGTCCTAGATTAGATGTGACATGGAATTGACTGTCCTTTGTTGGTTTTGGAGTTGAAGGAAGGGATGTATAAGCCAAGAAAAGCAGGAGGCCTCTAGAAGTGGGGTAAGGCAAGGAACCCTAACAGAGCCTGCAGGAAGGAGAACAGCTTTGATTTTAGCCCGGTGAGGCCTGGGTTATATTTCAGCCTATTGCAGGAAAAGTGTAAGGTAGTAAAGCATGTTGTTTTAAGACACTAAATTTATGGCAATTTGCTATAGGAGCAATAAAAAATGATGCAAAATAAATGGAAATCCTATCATATATGAGGGGACTTCAGAAAGTTTATGGGAAAATGGAATTAAAATACAAGTTATTTTGGTGCAAGAAACTCTGGAATCCATGCATAGTTTTTTCATCAAATGCATTTCATGAACTTTTTCAAGATCCCTTGTATATGTGCCATGCATGCCATGCACATGTCCACTCTGAACAGTTTAGGCACTGCCCCCATGGCTTTGCACACATCTTTAGCTACTACGTAAGTGAAGCAACTTCAGGGTGGTGAATCATTTCATGGTGTAAACCATGCTTCCTTTGTACTGTCTAAGAGAATATTTGGTAGTCAGAGTATCATAAGAAACTGAGATACAAGACTCATAATGACTTTAGAAGGTCACCTGTAGATTCTGTATTTTATAGTCTTTGTATCAAACATTTGAGGTTGGGCAGGTTAAATATTTGGAATAGAAAAATAGAAGTTCTTGGATAAAACTCCTGTGTGTGTGTGTGTGAGTGTGTGTGTGTGTGTGTGTATGTGTGTGTGTGTATATATGTATATGTACATATACATTTATATATATCATATATATATCAAATATATATATATCTATATATATATCAAATATATATATATATATATATATTTAAGAATATAAATAAATCGATGGGGTCAGCAGATGGCATAACAGTTATGTTGCTGGACTCCCACATGGTCAACTGTGGTTCAAGTCCTGGACACACTGGCTTGAAATTCATGCCAGGCATGTGTGTGCGTGTGTGCCCAAGATCCCAGGAGGAGAATGGAGGAGAAGGGATTGGGGTATGGCCATCCCCCCTGTGGATGATTTCTCACTTTACCTCTCATTATCTCTGTCTCTGTCTGGTACATGCACACACCCTAAGGCAAAAACCTCTTAAAAAAATGGATGGCATGTTTTCTTGCTTTGGTAAATTAAGGTGCAGCTACAATGAAAGCTCTGGCCCAGCTGCAGTGGTACAGAGGGGGAGCATGTTGGTATGATACCGGAACCACCCGGGAGGCCAGAATGTAGATACTGGGTGGACCTGGACATTGTCCACCTGTGATCCTGACTGGTTGGGAGGCTGGGGAAGGATTGTGGCATCCAGAGACCCTGTTAGTGGTCTGTTTTCCTCCTTCTCTCTCTCCGTCATGAAAAAAGGAAAATAAAATAAAAAAAAAGTTTTAAGAAAAATATGTGCATAGGACACTACATTGTCTTTTCATCTTTTAGAGGGAGAGAAAAAAAAAAAACAGGTAAAAAGTGTAGTGAGTCAGAAAGGTTGACCTGAGATATTTGCAAAGCCCATCAAATCTATTGTCTGGGTGAATCAGGGCAACTATTTTTTTTCTTTTGGAGAGGTTTTTGCTATAGGGCGTGTGTGCTTGCCAGAAAGACAGAGAGAGACAAGAGAAATAGAAAGCAAGAAATCATCTCCCCGGGGGGGGGGGGAAGGGCAGAGTATGGCCACGCCACAATCCCTTCTCCTCCATTCTCCTCTCGGGATCTTGGGCATGCACGCACATGCGTCCGGTGTGAGTTTAAGCCACCGGGTCCGGGACTTGAACCACCGTCGACTACGTGGGAATTCAACGACATAGCCATTACGCTATCTGCTGGTCCCTCAGGGAAACAATTTTTTGATAAATTTTGTGAGAAATTATAGCTATAATCTCATGAATTGATATCTCTGTATATATTTTAAAAATCATGATCAGAAATTAATATTTATTATAATAGAAAATCAACTTGTGAAAAATTCCATGCAAAGATTTACCTATTACTTAACCCTTTGATGTTTTAGTTTATACCTTTCAGATACTCTCACACATGTACTTTTTTAGCAAAGATGGTTTTATACTCATGTTATTTTCTCTTGATTTTAACTTACTTTTTAGTTCAACAGTATTTTGCCAACATATTTTATTTCGACAAATATGCCATCACTATTGTTCCTGATGGCTGTGTTGGTATGTCACTGTGGGTGAACCGTGATTCGTTTAATCGCTTGACATTGTTGACCATTATGCTCTGTTGCTAAGCAATGCTGAAATAAAATTCACTACTCACAACATTTCTGAGCTTTTGTCAAACTTTTCCTTCAGGATGCTTTCCTAAAAATAGAATTTTAGGGCTAATGGGTGCTCATTTTCAGTGTTTTGATATGCCATACATTCATTTTACCAAGTGAGAATCTCTGCTACCTTAAGGGACATTTCCAGGAAGCTTCTTGTCATTTGATCATTTTGTTCTGGGTAATCTACACAGCTCTTATTTCACAGGCCCATGTGTGTCTCGGATGACCACTGGAGGTCACCTAAGAAATTAAATATCCTACCTGCAGCTCAGATTTTTCTGTCAGAGGTTGACCTTTGTGTAAATCAAAGAGAAAAATAGTCTTGAGTGAATGCTTGCTAACTCTAAGGGCATTTAACACTGAAGTCAAAAATCTTTTTTTCTTCTTTCACATCACCACCTCTTTGAAAAAAATTGCCTCCATGTCTGTGGAAGACACAGAAGCGTTTGATCGGATTTCCTCTGTTTCTTTGTCATGCTCTTATTACTGTCACAATATTTTGTTCTTTTTTAATTTGAATTCATTTGTGCCAAGCAGCCAATATAAGGTAGCTTGAGGCCAGAATGTCTCATGTAAATTACTTTGAGCTTGTTTAATCAAGGTGGTAAGTTTTTACTATTTTATTCTTCCCACTGCTACTAACAATGCAGATTATACGTAGATTATATGGTGTTCCAGAATTTAAGCAATTGGCATCGTTCTGTTAATACATTTACGTCTTGATGGCTATGTCACCGTCATTCTTGAAGGCTGTGGCACTTACACTTTATAACCATTTAGCATTGGTTTAAGTATGTAAAAATTGTGTCTTTCTACATTCTGCCATTTGTTATTAACATATAATAATTGTACATATTTGTGAAGTACAATGTGATTTTTCAGTACATAAATATGTGACTAAATCATCTCAACTATTTGCCATTGCTTTGTGTTGGGAACATTCCAAATCCTCTTTTTCAGCTATTTTGAGATATCTATTTGGGACGTTATGAAGGAAAGTTATGATGCACTTTTGCATAGGAAAACATAGAAAATACATCATGACTTTCCTGATGACCTAATAGTAAGGTGTCGCTAGTGTATTTTATGACATTAGACCTTCTTGTATTTGTCGGTAAGCTTGTTTATTTTACTGAGTATCTCTCTATTCTTACCCATCATCGTTCCCAGCCTCTAGTCGTTATTCTTCATTTCTATTTCTATGGGGTCAGCTTTTTCAATTCCCATATTGAGGGAAAATCTGTGGTATTTCAAAATCTTTCTGTGCCTGGCCTATTTCATTTAATGTAATGTCCTCCAGGCTCAGCCATTTAATCACATTTAATCCTGTTAAGTGGCTGAATAATATAATATTCATATATATATATATATACACACACACATATACATGTATAGTAAGAGAGAGAGAAGGAGAAAGCACCAACCAATGAGGAGTGGTCATACTGGAATCTCTTCTCTATTTCTCCATTCATATCTATGTCATGTTTTCTTTATTTGTCCATTGATAAACACTTGTCTTGATTTCATATCTTGGCTATCATAAATAAAGAGACAATAAACACTGGGGTGCAGGTATCTTTATGATGGCATACTGACTCTTTCATTTGGATATATATTCAGTAATGGGTTGCTAGGTCATATGGTAGTTCTATTTTTAGTGTTTTGAGGATACTTCATACTATTTTCCATAGTGGCTGTAGTATTGTAATTTACATGACATCAACAGTGTCAAAGAGTGGCATTTTCTACATATCTTCACCAATGTTTGTTATTTTTTGTCATTTTAACAATAGTCATACTTACTGGGTTGAGATGATATATCATTGTGGTTTTGATTTGCATTACCCTAATGATTAGTGATGATGAGTATATTTTCATATGTTTGTTGGTCATTTGTTTGTCTTCTTTTGAGAATTTGTCTATTTTTCATTGGGTTATTATTACTTTTTCTGCTTAGTTGTTAAAATTCTTTGTATATTCTGGTTATTAATTACTTGACAGATGTGTCATATACAAATATGTTTTTCCCATTCTGTGGATTGTTTCTTCATTCTGTTGATTGTTATCTTTGTTGTGCAGATGCTTTTTAGTGTGATATAATCCCACTTGTCTACTTTTGCTTTTATCACATTTGTTTATGAGGTTTTTATTCAAGAAATCTTTGCCAAACTAATGTTCTGAAATCTTTCCCTTATGTTTTTTTTCCTAATAGTTTAATAGTTTCAGGTTTTATATTTGTCTTTAATCCATTTGGAGTTGATTTTTATATACAGTGAGAAATGTGAGTATAACTTTATTTTTCTGCGTATAGGTATCCAGTTTCCCAGTACTATTTATTGAAGAGACTGTCTTGCTGCAGGTGAGTGTTCTTGGCACCTTTGTTCTAAACTAACTGGAGATATATAATTTTATCTATCTATATATCTATCTATATTATATACACATATAATCTTTTCGATGTTCTATGCCTCATATAACTGTATATATAGAACTACATGTAGAACTATATAAAGCTGACCTCATAGAAATAGAGATGAAGAATGACTACAAGAGGCTGGGAAGGATGAAGAGGTAAGAATAGAGGGATATTGAATAAAATAAACAAGCTTACAGACACATAAAAGAGGATCTTTATATATAAAACTATATATACACATATACATACATACACATATATGTGTGTATATACATATATGTGTATATATATGTGCGTGTATGTATATGTATACATATACACGCACATATATAGTTCTGAGTTCTGGTATGTTCCATTGGTTTATATGTTTGTTCCTTTGTAATGTCTTGCTATTTTTGTTATTAGGACTTTATGGGATATTTTGAAATCTGGTAATATGCTACTTCTAACTTCATTCTTTTTTTTCAGAATTGCTTTGACTATTTGGAGTCCTTTATGAATGCATATAAATTTTATGTTTTTTAAAAATCTTTCTGTGCAGAATTTCATTGGCATTTTGGTAGGTACTGCATTGAAAGTGTAGATTGCCTTCATTTTATTTTGGGTTGTTGGAAAAGTCTTCACATATTTCCTATGTTTTTCTATGCAGAAATGTGCCTTGACTTTTCTGACAACCTATTAGATGTTTTAACAACATTAATTCTTCCAACCATGTACATGGGATGTCTTTCCATTTTTCTGTGTATTCAATTTCTTTCATCAGTGGTTTAATGTTTTCATGATATAGATCTTCTGTTTTCTTGATTAAATTTATTCCTAGATATTTTATTTTCTATGCAGCTCTTGTAAATGGGATTACTTTTTAAATTTATTTTTCAGCTATTTAACTATTGACATGTAAAACACTTTATTTTTGTGTGTTGATTTTGTATTCTGAAACTTTACTGATTCTTTTATCAGTCTTAAGAGTTTGCTGTGGTTTGGAGTTTTCAGGGTTTTCTCTATATAAGGTCATATCATCTGCAACAGGCACAATTTGATCTCCTTCTTTCCAAGGTGGATGCCCTTTGTTTCTTTCTCTTGCCTAATTCCTCTGGCTAAGACTTCCTATCCTAGGTTCAGGGGTAAAACTGGGCATCTTCATCTTGTTCCAGTTCTGAAGAGAGAGACCTTTCAGCTTTTCCTCACTAAGTCTGATACTAGCTGTAGATTTGTCATAAATGGCCTCTATTATATTGAAATAGCCCTCTCTATACGTAAGTTGTTGAGTAGTTTTATCTTAAAGGGCATTGGATTTTGTCAACTGCTTTTCCACATCTATTGACGTGGTCATGTGATCTTCCTTGTTGATGTGGTGTATCATGTTTATGGATTTGCATATGTTGAATTATTCTTTCAGCCCTGAGATAAAAGCCACTCAGTCATCTTGTATAATCTTTTTGATGTTCTATGCTCCATCATTCTATCCATAGAGGAAAGGAGGTATAAAAGATTACAAAACCAAATACAAAAAATTAAAATGATAAGATTTGTTTTAAAAATCTATATTTCCTTTAAGATAGATTAGAATTGACAGACATCATATGTGGTGATATATATATATATTTTTTTTTTTTTGAGAGGTTTTTACTATAGGGCACTTGCGCTCGCCAGAAAGACAAACAGAGACAGAGACAGAAAGCAAGAAATCATCCCTGAGAGGGGATGGTCACGCTGCAATCCCTTCTCCTTTATTCTCCTCTTGGGAGAACACACACATGCCCAGCATGAGTTTAAGTCATCGGGTCTGAGACTTGAACCACAGTCGACTACATGGGAGTCCAGCGACATAGTCATTACACCATCTGCTGGTTCCATGTGATGATAATTTTATGTATCAACCTGCGTTGGCCTAGATGTCTGATTAAACATTATTCTGGGTGTGCTTGTGAAGTAGTTTCTAGAAAGAGATTAACATTTATTTATATGTTATTTAAGTGAGTAAAGCAGGTGGCCCTCCTCAAAGTGGATCCAGTCCTTTGAGGGCCTTGAATAGAATCACAAGAAGGAAGAAGATTGAATTTATGCCCCGTTTGGCTGACTGCTTGAGCTCAGTTGTCCAGTCTTCTGCCTTTGGTGCTTCTTATCCTCAGGCTTTCAGATGGATCTACACCAATGGTCTTCTGGCTCCCAAGCCTTTGAACTGCACTATTGGCTTTCCTAGGTTTCGTGCTTGTAGGCAACAGACCTGGGACTTCATAGTCTCCATAATCACATGCGCCAGTACCATGGAAATATATCTATCTTAATCTTCCTATTTTTTATCTACTTTATATCTCCTATTGGTTCTTTGTACCTGGATAACTTGGTCTAATATGCCATCTCAATATACACTGTTTGCATATAGGAACATTAGTTTGTATTCTGAACATTTATTTAGGTAGTTACTCATATATCCAGAAAGTGGTTACTCATATATCAAGATCGCAGGGAAACTTCCATTTTCTTCTCTGTGAGAATTAACTTTTTAACTTAAGTTTTATGTAGAATATAAATTATATATAATTTTTATTATACTTATATTTTATATCACATATAAATAAATACTTTAGCATTGAAGTTTAAAGATTCATCAGTTTGTGGTAAGCTAAGTTATTCACCCCTCTCAGTTTACTATGTTGATGGGATTCTTTAGGCAATGAAATAAAATATGGACTTAAAAACACACATAATAAGGGTGGGGTGGTGGTGCAGTGGTCATGCAAATGGACCCACCTGGGAGAGGGCCTAGGAATTCTCTGAGCATGCTGGGCAGATCTGGTCTGGCTGAGATGGGGTGGAGCATGGTGTGAAGACCCTGGTGGGGTGCCTAGCTGTCTGTCTGTCTTGTCTCTCTCTCATAGAAAAAAATAAATAAGCACAGTTAGACACACACACACACACACACACACACACACACATACTAAAATCTCATTTTGACAATATCAATCCATTTCTCATTTTGTAATTCTCATCTCATTCTACTTCTAACCAGTAAGAAAAAATATCACACAATGTCACCTGGCAATAATCTCTCAGAAAACCTCTCATCATGGAAAAATACTTCAGTTTGGGTAGATGTGGTGATAGAAATAACATTTGATTTAAGGGTACCCAGATAACTGTCAAACTAAATTGGGTACTCATTGAAAAACACTCAGCGTATAACCCTTTTGTCTTTTCCTATGATCTTGTACTGACAATGACTTAAGGTTCTTCATTATTCTCAACTCTTTTGTTCTTAGGACCTCTTCAGGCTCTTACAAATTACTGAAGCCCCCAAAGAGCTTTTCTATTGTATAGTATATCTAAATATATGTACTGTATTCAAACTTATACCTGAGAAAATAAAAAAATAGTAATGACAATTTGTTTCAAACTCATTACATGTTAACATATATGACATTGCTGTGGAAAATAACTTTAGTTTCTAAAATTAGAAACAAAACTTGCATTATAAAAATGGCTTTGTGTCACGTTTTTGCAGGTTCCTTCAACATCTGGCTTAATAGAAGAGGCCAAATTCTTATATCTGCCTCTGCATTCAGTTTGTTGCAACATCACAGATCAAGTAGCCTCTGGAAAACTGTATGCTCATGAGTGAATGAGAATAAAAAGAGCAAGTAGTGTTTTAGTACTATTATGAAAATAGTTTTGACCTCATGGATTCTTGAAAATGTCTTGAGGATCCCCAAGAGTTCCAGGGGCACACTTCATGAACCACCATGCTAGGGTACAAAAATTATGGCTATCCTACCTCTTTAGTGCAGAATGAAAACATTCATGGGAACCCCATGTGGCAGAGTGGTATTAGTGTTACAGCCTCACATCTAAAGAGCAGTTTTCAAATTGTCATTAGGTTGCTTTGTTATCTTGGGACAGTTAAACTTTTAAACCTATTTTCTTTTTTCTTTTTTGAGAGTTTTTTTTTGCTATAGGGTGCGTGTGCTCGCCAGACAGACAGAGAGAGACAGAGAAATAGAAAGTGAGAAATCATCCCCCAGGGGGGATGGCCACGCCACAATCCCTTCTCCTCCAGTCTCCTCTTGGGATCTTGGGCACGCACGCACACGCACCCGGCCGGGTCTGGGACTTGAACCATGGTCGACTACATGGGAGTCCAGCGACATAGCCATTATGCTAACTGCTGGTCCCTCTAAACCTATTTTCTCATCTGACACTGGGTATAGTAGTATTTACTTCATGGGGTTGTTTTTAAGTATTGCCATTCTTAATGACCTTCAATCTCTATTGGGTTCAGATAAACTTATAAACTTATTACTAAGAACCTGGTGGGCCCTGGATCTCTTTCTGGTCCTTCAAAGTGGAGAACATAGCTCCAAATTATGGTAAATTCAGGAAACACATAAATGGCTGAAAGCTATTGTGGCATCAGTATGTAAAATTATTGCTAACTACCGCCGCTGGTGTTATCCTTGTTAACATCAGGATAGCCATGAAGACACAAGGGTGCAGAAGAGACAAGTCATGCAGGCAGGGCCGAAGTGAGGAGAGACGGGATGGAAAGATGCATGGGCCAGCTCCAGAATCCGTATTCTTTTTTTTAAAAGAGTCTTGTTTCTTTCATGAGTGAGAGAATGGGAGAGACAGAGAGACAGAGACTATCCTCACATGTGATTCACCCACAGCTCTAGCCAGCCCTAGGTCATGGGCTTTGCTTGCTAGGCCTGTTCAAGGAGGTCCCCAGACATTAACCTGAAACCTCCCCACGAGGGTCAGCCACTCCGAGTGTTGCTTTATAGCTGAGCTACCATCTGCCCAAGGCCACATCCTTAACCTACCCCATGTAGGCTTTTTAAGTGCTATTTTTTAAAAAAAGATTTAAATTTTTTTTTTTTTTTTACTTTTTTTCTAAGAGATACAAAGAGAGAGAAAAGATAGAGATATAGGAGTCAGAGATGGGTACCCTCAATAGAGTCCTTACACTTGATCCATCCCTAGTTTCAGTGGGCCCGGACCGTAGACATGCATGCCCTGCCTGCTCAGAGAGATCTTTGGATGTGAACCCAGGCCCTTCCCCACCGCACCCCCACCTGGCTCTGAGAATGGTATTTTGGTGGTCATATTACAAATAACTGAATTTAAATCTGTTTTGATTTTTGCCATTTTCCATGTGTGTTTTACATTTAGAAATAATTATTAAACTTATACCCATTGTCTGATTAAACTTGGGATCATGGCTACCAAATAAGGGCTGTCTAATGTGATGTCTTCAGTGGTTCACGTGTAGTCAGGCACCAGTCATGTACTCACAGGTGTTACTGTGCTCACACCAGTTACCATTGCTTTCCATTGCATCTGGTTTGACTTTGTCAGACGCTATCAAACTGTGCAGATGTCTTACAACACTCTCCAGAGTGCTCACTCTCAATCACGTAAGGCATCATTTTCA
>NW_006159635.1:534356-546125 GCF_000334495.1 Tupaia belangeri chinensis
TTACGTTCCAAGTAAAAAACACTTAAATTTTAAATAAAGGAAACTTCCACTTGTTAGCATTCACAAACAAAATATCTCAAACATGTTTTTTCTTCATTCATTTTAATTAATTCTCAACTGTGCTGGACCATCATATTGTATCAGGGACATCATTCTCCAAAGCACTTGAAATTAGAGTAATAGATTTAATTAATTAAGCCTATTATATTAATTAAATTTTATTGAATTAAAATAAAGTTTTCACCAACAAACGTTTGATACAAAAATTGTATTTATATATTTATGTGGCAATTACATGGATGATTCTGATCTCAGTGTAAGAGGATAAAAATTAATCTTTTTCCAATGAGCTCTCTTTTATCAGAGAAGAAACCTCTACATAAAACTGGATTGCTACTAGTCATTATTTTTCTTGGATAAAACTGTGTGGCACAGTTTAGGTGATATGTGCAATTAAATTTGTGTTAATAAGGGTCAGCATTCCATCTGGACTATAAAATAAGGCCAGTGCTTGAGAAAAAGGACTTATCAAATTTCTAAACTCATTATGGGTTTCCTTTTAACATTTATTTAATTATGATATTGGAGGGAGATTTCATTCTTTGAGAGTCTGTTGTAAAAATAGTGCACAAAGTTAGTCCCCATGCTATGGAGTCACATGGTTTTGGCAGCCTGAAGGTCTGAGAACAGTGTGAGACATTGGAGGTTGGTCATCGTTCCTGGTTTCCATCTGTCAACATGTCCAGGGCCCGTTGCCACACCATCTTCTTTAAGGATTTTGGTTTTAATCTCTTTTTTAACCCTGAACTGAGTACGTATCTCCTCTCCAGGAGTTCTTGCTGATCAAAGACATCAACATCCTCCTTCCTCTACTACTGATTCTCTCGAGAACAGATAACCCCCTCCCAGGCTGGTCTAAAGTTTCTAGACCATCTCTAGTATATTTCCATCTCTCTCCGCACTCTTGCCTACTTTTTTTCCAGCCCATCTCCATTTATGTTTCTATAAAGAAGCAGACTCTTCTTGTGTTTGATTAAAATTCCAAGTATTTTGGGGCACGGTGGTTAAGTTTCTGGACTATTACATGGCTGACCTCAGTTTGAGTCCTGGGCCTGGAGGCTAGCTTTCTCATTTTCCCTTCCTCTCTCTGTCTTTCTCTGGTAAAATTTAAATAAATAAATAAATAGATAGATAGATAGATAAATAATTCTTTTTAAAAATCCCAAACATTTTATAATAGTTTACAAAGCATTATAGTTTGAGGTGCATTTTTTTTTTTGCTGTTGTTATTTAAAATAAACCCTTCTGATGGCTCCCAAATTAATTAAATGACATCCAGTTTTACATATTAGCATCCATTACTTGGTACAGTGTTTATGTATTATTCTCATACTTCTGGTGATTGTTAAATCCAGCACATTTCTAAACAATTTGCAACATAAGTGGTTTTCAATAGAGCAGATCTAAATACTTTGCTTAGAGAAGCATTGAAAAAACTCCCTCTGAAGGCTCGGTTCGCATATAGGTGACTGCTTTTCATTTGAACGCATTCCCGTTTCAGCTTCAGGCTGCACCATAGGAATGAGAGCGTTGGTTGCAATAGACAGAAGACCGTGCAGGTGAATAAGACTTCTGATATCCTGAAAGAATTGCTCATTTCACACGTGGGAAAAAAATGACTCAGGATTTTCAAGATCTATTTTTCCAGGAATAGCAAGAAGAATTGCTTTTAAGAGCCATGCTGAAGGCAGGGGCTTTCAGATTTCTCCAGTGAAATCCCAGGAGGGAGAGACCCCACGCATGGTCCTGTAAAGGTGTGGCACACACAGAGAATTGTGTCTTCGGTGGACGCTGCCTTGTGCTCTGGAGTCAAGGTCCTCATTGATTACAATTTCATTTATTTTGTCCAATAAGTGCATTTTACCAGCACATGCACACCAGAACAGCACATTTTTCTTTTGGGCGACTCTTGAACTTTTCCCAATATTTAAGTTCTATGCTAGAAAGGAAACTAGAATCGTTATATCAAGACCGAACGGGTCAAGGAACAAATGCAGTCAGTACCTATATTTCTTCCTAAAATAGAGACTTGAAAATTCTTTTGATATATTAGGATATTCTGAGAGGTACTGTATTCATTTTCAATTCAGAGTGTATTGGAAGCATTCTAGAAAGAAACAATGGTTCTGTTTCTGGGGAAAAAAAAGATATTTGCTTCTTATTGATCAATTATTGTATTATTTCAATCAACAGCTATCTAGTAAGCACCTACTATGTTCTTCCAATGCTGGAAAATATGTTAGCAAATAACAGACAGGATCCCTGCTCTGATTTGGCTTACTGTGATGTGTGGTCACATGATGGGAAAAAGATAGAGAACTGAGGTAATCCCAGCTAGCTATTAAGGCTGGGTTGAGAACAAGACAGGTAATGACGGGGAGAGTGACTGGGGAAATTACTTTTTATTGAAAGGTCAGGGCAGGTCTTTTTCTAAGAAGATAATCTCCGATATAAGAACTATCTGGAATAGACTTGGCCCTGCCTGGATAGAGGCTTGAGCATTCCAAGCAGAGATGGGAGTAGCTGCAAAGGCCCTGTGGCAACAGTCAGCTTGGTCCCTTCAGAGAATAGAGAGTGTGGCTGGGGTGCAGGGCGAGGGGTTGAGTGAAGAAGGTAAGTCAGAGAGAAGGGCAGGGATCTGGCCACAGAGGGCCTTGTAGACCACAGGAAAGATTTTATTTTACTTCAAATAACTGGAGAGGTTTAAGCAAGGAACTGGTATTAGTAGGATGTGTTTTTTTCCTCTTTTGGCTTTTGTTTGTTTTTTGCCATATGGGGTGTGTGTTCACCAGAGAGAGACGGAGAGAGGGAAAGTGAGAAATCACCTGGCAGGGAGGATGTCTATGCTGCAGTCCCTCCTCCTCCAGTTTCCCCTTGGGATTTTGGACATGCACACACACGCTTGTGCCTGGAGTGATTTTCTAGCAATTGTGTCTAGGGTGGTTATTCTCTATGCAGTCCTAACACTAGTCACTTAGTAGTTGAACCATGTTTGACTGGGAACCCTGCACCTTAATCACCACGCCACCTGCTGGCTGCAGGGTGTGTATTTTTTTTTTTTTTGTAAGATTATTTAGGCTGCTCTGAGTGTTAGAGATTGTAGAAGACACTATATTTTCATGTCACATAAATTATTTTATTTTAAAATTAAGTATTATTATTTTTTGCCAGAGACTCACTGTTAAAGATTTACTGGCATATTATTGACTTTAGTGGTTATTTCATTACAGTTTTCCAAATCAGTTGTACCAATTTATAAACCCGTTGACAATCTGTTAGAGTTCATGTTACTCTACATTCTCACCAACGTGCGGTATCTTGGTTTTGATGTTAGCCATTTTGGTGGGTGTGTACTGAGATTTTATTATGAGTTTAATTGGTATTTGGACAAAGTTTTGAGTTGTCCAGATTATTTTGCTACCTGCATTTGTGGGCCCAGACAACTTTTGAGACTGGATGTTTCTCGATGAAGATAGTAGTTGAAAAATAAGACAATTTACCAGAAGTTCAGGCTGCAGAGGACATGCTCTGATTCATTTCTACCTCTGAGGGAGGTAGACATTGTCCTTAAGACTAGATAGTTTTCTTTCCTTTTAAGATATTTGAAACTATATTTGAAACTTTCCTTACTACTACTTCTACTCAGACACGTGTGGATTAATTTTGATATCAAATGAAATTTAACAATGTCCATAGATTAAAAGTGGCATTGTGTGATGTCAACCTAAAAGATGAATTTCTTCTTGACTCTTGCTTGTGTGGCACGATGGGGTGACAGAAGGCACAAACAACAGTAAAGCATTAGCTCTAACACTGTGTCAACTTTTTTTTTTTTTTTTTTTTTAAAGAGAGAGATTTTTTGTTATACAGGAGAGAGATTTTTTGCTATAGAGCACGTGTGCTTGCTAGAGAGACAGAGACAGAAAGCAAGAAATCACCCCACACGGGGGTTGGTCATGCCACAATCCCTTCTTCTCCATTTTTCTCTTGGGATCTTGGGCATGCACAGATATGTGCCCAGCACGAGTTTGAAGCTGCTGGGTCCAGGACTCAAACTGTGGTTGACTACGTGGGAGTCCAGCAACATAACCATTATGCCATCTGCTGGTCCCCATGTCAACTTTTCCATGGCTAACTGTGTTGCTGGGAGAGGGTAGGAAGGGTACTTTCCAGTCTGTGTCCTGCTGGGGGCCGTCTAGTAGCTGCTGGTTTGTGTTAACTCCTCCAGGGCCTTAGTGTGACCTCAGTTATATGTCCTACTCCAGGCAACTGACCAATGGTGGCGAAGTTTAGAATAACCGGTGCATTTGATTTGAAAAGTTAGAACCCCTTTGGTACAAAGACAGCATTTGTTACTGTATTTGAAATGATTTATCTACCCAGTCAGACAAGGAGGAATAAATAACACGCTTGATATTTCATCTCTTACTATTTTTTTCATAATTGAGTAAGGGAGAGTAAATGATGGGACTTATGAGAAATAGATAGAAACACACATTTCCAGAGCAGAGGCAGATTCTATAAAGCACTGCAGATGTTATATCCAAGACGTGATTTGAACGCCACCCTGATTTCAAAAGTAGACATGCCATGGATAAGAAGTATCGAGACTCATTATATAGAAGGGCACTGAGGAGGGATGTCTGGAAAACTATGGAGTGATTCTGGATCCTGTCACTTTTTAGGGGGACACCTTTAATTTTTCTCTTGACCTGAAATATTTTGCTTATCTCATTATATTGTGTACAAAGATGGTAGGACTGTGAATTGAGGTGGAAGTGCAAGCTTCGTAAACGTGTGTGTTTAGGAAAATAAGCATCAGTTTACCTGGAATTTGCGGGGACTTTAAATCAAATACGACATGTCGATGGTTTACTCCAGAGTTTCACGAGATGAGGAAATGAGCGTGAATACACACCTTAACCTGTGGCCACATCCTCCCCCTTTTTCTACCTTGTTTCTCCTTAAATTCAATTATTCCCTAGAGCTCTGGGCTCCCTCTGTGCTCCACAACAACATCTCTCCCCCGCTGCCCACTCCCATCCTGTCAGAACACAGACACGCTCTGGCCTTTTCTGACTTTGGGAGAACATTCAGCACTTCCTGCCTCCCCCTTCCTTCCAGTGATCTCTCCATCACAGCACCCCCTTCACAGCTGACCTCGAGAGAGACAAAGACATGAATCTGTTTCCTTCCTAATCGCAGTGAGACTCTCAACGTGATGAGTTCCCCGAATCTACCACAATCCAGGGTTACCCCCAGTGCTGTGGCGGCCAGGCCCACCGACATCGTTCTGCCCTCGTTCTCCACTCTGTCAGCAGCACAGCCCAGAAGACCCTCCTGGTCCGAGCCCTGTGCTTTTCCATCCTCACCCTTTGCCCCCCTCCCTTTGCTCACAGTGGCCAGGAGCACTTGTCCTGGTGTTCGAACATGTCTAGTTCTGCCTTCTGGGGACGGAGAGCTTCGCTCCACTCTTGGCATGGGTAACTTCACAATCTTAGGTCTCAGCGTGAATGTCATCTTAGAGATGTGCCCCCCCCCCACTACTTTATGAAAACTCACTCCTAACTCTCCTCTATCTTGGTTGATGGGTGTTTTGCTACTTGTCGTTTACAAGTTATTTTGTGTAGTTGTATATTTATAGTCATGCGTTTGCTACTTTTCATCCCGGACCACACATGTTCTAGAGACAGGGACCTTATCTGTGTTTGCTACAGTTCTAGAATGGGACCATTTTGACTCATTCATAATCGATAATAGTTTATATTAATATGATCATAGTTTCATTCCAAGAAAGTGGCCTAGTTTTGAATTCAAATAAATGAAGGATAGTTATTTTCAAAGATTTTTAAAAAGGGTCTAATTTTTTCCATGTATGGGATACTGCTATAAATAAATTGCCTTTTCATTGAGAATTTCACTCAGAAACATTAGGTAACATTTAAAAAACGTTGGATCTCGTTATAGCATCCTACTTAATGGAATCTGTGTGACTAAATTCAATTTAAATGAAGTAAAGATGTGTAACCTGAATTTCTGTGAAAGATGCTAAAATCCCCCACATTCTCAAATGTATTCCTTCCCATTCTGCGACGTTCAGAGGCCGCCTGTCCCCAAGTCTCTTAGCTTCTGCTTCTTGGTTTTTTTTTTTTTGTAGCTGCCTGTGAGAGTAATTTGAATGCTTTTGACAGGGATAGCTTTGGATAATCTTTTATTTATGTAATTAGCTTGGCTTAATTAAGGGTCAAACCTGAGGGGCTTCTCCAATCATTGCTATCCTATACCTGCATCAATGCTGTTAGCCTCACCTGGGATCATTCCATTCCGGGACAGATAAATCCCGCAGGACATCCTGACCTGGTTCTAGCCGCTGTGCTTACACACGGATAAACTCAGCCTCCACTCCAAGGTCCTCCTGTTTTCGACTCATTCATCTTTTTCAAGGCAGCACTGCAGAGGCTTTGCTTCTACCCTGTTTTCATTGTGCTTCTCCTCTCACCCCTCATTTGTCTCTTTTTCTAATACTAAAATAGAAGCATATTTTCAAAGAGCCGTTGAGAACTGCTTACGTGTATATGTGGGGAGAGAGACAGACCCTGGACACAAGGCTTTTCCATTTCTCCTCTCTTTTAGCACAGAAATTCTTGCCAAACGATTTCTTGTCATTAAGAATTTTTGCTAGGTATAGGGAATTAAAGAGTGGGAAATAAAGAGAAGTATTCTTCACAAATAGGAGAAGCCCTTGGGCTGCTGAGTTGAGGTGGACATGCAGGAAGTTAGGCCTTTGAGGTTGGGCGTATGGGAGCAGTGAATTTACAGGAGGCTTAGCATGGCAGGTGCTCGCCCTGGACAAGACAGTCATGGCAGAGTGAATGATGAATGCAGCGTATACTCATCTGTACAATTTTCTTGACCTCAATTTACTTCCACTAGACAAATGTATGTGGTGGTGGGGATCTAGTCACACTTGTTAGAGGATTTCTTTTTTTATTCTATGAGGGGGGCGAAGGGAAGAATGTCTGATCCTAATGGATACTGCTTGTCTTCCTGTTTTCCCCTTTCAGTGTATTCTGTACTGTGCAAACAGATTTCTTAAAACTTGCTTTTTATCTTGTCATTTTGTTATCCAAGAATCTGTAGTGATCCCCTCATGCTTATTGGATAAACTAAACATTTCAGCCTTTGTTCTAACCATATCCAGCCTTATTTCCCACTGCTTCTCCACACATGCCTTCCCCAACTCACTCCAGGCTTTTTCTTGGCTTTGCATTTATAAACTCATTTCCATGGAACACATATTCTTTGATACCAACAGCAAATCAGCGATACCCTACTGTGGATGATACAAATACAAATAAAATATGTTTAATAATTTAGTGGGGGGGAAATCCTAAAGCCAAATACACAAATAACTATCTTTATGCAGCTGTTTTGCCTGGAAGGCCTTTCTTTTCTACTTCTTACCATTTGAATGCAAATTCCTATGGTGTCCACAGTTTCTAACTCCTGAGAAACAGAGATTCCTGGGCCTTGCTGCCAGAGATTCTGAGTCCACATGTGGATTGGGACCCTAGAATTTCCACCACTTCTTTTTTTTTTTTTTTGCCATAGGGTGTGTGCACTCACTGACTGGAGAGGAGACAGAAAGAGGGAAAGTGAGGAGGAAAAAAAAAGTTAGAGGGAAAGTGAGAAATCGCTCCAGGGGGGCTGCCCACGCCACAGTCCCTTCTCCTCCATTCTCCTCTCGGGATCTTGGGCATGCACGCACATGCGTCTGGCATGAGTTTAAACTGCCAGGTCCAGGACTTGAACCACGGTCTAGTACATGGGAGTCCAGCGACATAGCTGTTATGCTAACTGCTGGTCCCAGAATCTTCTCTCCTTCTGTTACTTCACAGTTAGGCTGCCTGCCTTGTCTTGAGAGAGTCTGGCTGCTTGTTCTGCCACCTGCCAAATGGCTAACCCCCCTGAGCCAGGATCAGACACTCTCTCACTTCCAGCCCACCTGTGCCTCTCACCTCCTATCTGGGACGTTTCTTGTTGATACTGGGTTATTATCTTGCCCACTTGATGACTATATTTGCTTAGCTCAGAAATGGGAAGTGGGGTTGTGTGGTGGCACACAAGGGAAAGTTGGACCCCCGAGGGAAAGGTCCTGGGTTTGTATTCCCAGACATCCCCATGCGTGCCACATGTATGGGCACATGCATGTGATTTGGGCCAACTGAGACTGGGGGGTGGTGATTGTGGCATGAAGACCCTGTCAGGGGTGCCTCTCTCTTTCTCATTTGGAAATAAAAATGTGAAGTTTCTCGTGATGCTCGGGTTCAGACGCACCCTGTTTCTAAACCTACTTACACTCTCATCTCTTGATTTTTCAATTAAGACATTACCAGTCGAGTTTTTTTCATGAAAGATGAGGATTTAGAGATTTTTATATTTGCATTTCCTGTTTCCCAGTACACTTGTCATTGACTGTCCCCTCTATAGGCTCTGATTCAGGATTAAATGAATACTTAGTGTTTGTGTTATTCAAACAGCCTCAGTATAATTTTCGGATGACTCACATAGGGTTTGTCTTTCTTTTTAGTTACTTAATTTTTATGTACTTATCACTGATTAAACCCTATGCTTTCTATGCTTTCTGATGGGACATTAAAACTTCTCACTATAGTCAAACATAGGAATCTATTAGTTCAGTGTATGTGCATGTGTATATGTGTGTCTTCATATGCTTCTATGTGGATGTGTTTATGTGTGTATATGAAATTTGAAAGCCACCACCTCACAGGGTACTAAATAGTATAGACCTTACTAAATCTTAGTTTAATTGAATAAGAAGTCAATTGATACTATATATCACTGAAATTTGCTTAAAAGGAGAATTATGACAATAATGATTAGTCTTGAAAGTATAGTTTCCAGAAGAACCTATGTAAGGATTTATATAGCTACAGAGGAAATTCTTCCTAAACTGGGACATTATATTAACAATTGAATCTTGTGTTTCAATGTTAACTGTTCTTTTAAAAAATATTTAATTTTATTTATTATTATTATTTAAAAATTTGCTATAGGGCATGTACACTCATGAGAGAGATCGAGAGAGATCTAGAGAGAGAGAAAGCCGCCAGGTACAGGACTCAAACTGAGGGCAGCCATTTGAGAGTCCAGTGTCTTAATCATCATGCCACCTGCTGGCCCAATGTTAGCTGTTCTTAACTTCATGGTTTTCATTATGAAAGAACCCAATCCCCTATTTCTTTTTGGACCGTTCTTATTTTTCTGCTGTATTACCACTCTGGTTATGTATTGCTGTGTCACAAACCACCCCAAATTTAGTAGTAAAGACAGTCATCTCATTATGCTTATAGATGCTAAGAGCAGGAATATGGACAAGGGTCAGTGGGAGCCTTTCTCTGCTCTGCCCTGTCTGCGGCTTCAGATGGACAGATCCAGACTCCTGGAGCTGGAATCATGGGACCCCTGCTCTCTGTGTGCGGGCTGGAAGGACAGATTCCCAGCCCATCAGAGGCTGTTGACCAGCACCTGGTCTCATCAGGTGGCTCCGCCGGATGGGCCTGGATTCCAAGAGGGAGTCTCCAGAGAAAGTGAGCTGAGGTGAGTTATCCAAGGGAAGCACAGCTGCCACCTGGCCTTTTATGACCCAGCTCAGAAGCCACAAAGCAGCACTTCTGCCCGAAGGTATAGTTCTGAGCAGTTACAAGTTCACCCATAATCAAGGGACAGAACACAGATTCCCCCCAATCTTTGTTTTCTTATTTATTTCTTCCATGACTGAGAGAAATAGAGAGGCAGAGAGAGCACCCTCAACAGGATTCCCATGTGACCCACCGAGCTTCCGTCTACTCAGTTCCCGGGCACCCACGTGCCCAGTGTGCTCAGGGAGGTCCCTCCCACATGGGTGAGCTTCGCAGAGACCCCCTTTGGCTGCTGTATCATTGTCTGACCCCACAGACCCTGTCTCTTAATGGGAGAAGTAGCAAATCATTTTAGGGCCATGTTTTAAAACTGCCACAAAGATGAAACGAAGAAGCACTTCTAATCATTGACTTCCTAAACTTCCTTAGCCCTCGGCTTGCTCTTTACACATACAGATATGTCTCTGCTTTTCTGGTGCAGGCCAATATAGCCACGCATTGTATGTATTCTTCTTTATATCTGTAATTGTCATAACCACTCTGTGGTGAGGTTATCTCCTTTCGCGTTTGGCAAGTGGAGGAACTGATGCGCGGAGAGGCAGAGTGGTGTGTGTGGTCAAGGTCACGGAGCAGGTCTGTCTCCAGGGCACACACCCTTGGCCCCTCCTAATGGGCAGCACTTTCAGATTCATGCGAGAGCCTCTCAGAGAGCATCGGGGAAGTTTACATAATCTAAATGTCACTGGTGAGAGTTGAAATATATTTCTAATCACACTCTATCAAATATCCTAAGCCTTTTAAAAGTTGCTTTTGGCTAAATGGTGGCTGGATCATAAACCTTATCATCTCTGAAAGCTCTCAGGGGCTACAAATTTTAAGATTTTCATTTCCTGTGGAAAAAAGAAAATGTTCTCAGTTGCACTCTGCTGCTGAATTTTGACCAGGGAGTAAAAGATGCCTTTCTCCGTGAACAAGGGCAGGACCCTTCCATTTGTTTTTCCCCGAGGGGTTGGCTATTTGGTCTAATTTTTGTGATAAGCTGACTAAAGGTTAGGGGGTGTCAGGCATGCAGGAGGCCCAGAACCTTGGCAGGGAAGGAGAGGCTGGTGTCAGGTGGAGGCCATAAATAGAAGGCAGGCCAGGGAAGGGTCAGAGCAGGGGGCATGAGTTAACTATCTTAAATCAGTTAATGCTGGATGCAGACTCTACACCCCAGGTTGAGCGGTAATTTGGTTAATGAAGCTGCAGTCCAAGTTGGAGATAAAATATCTAAGCTGGGGAAGCTGTGAAAGTCACCTTTTACTGGATTAGAAACAGCGAGGTAGGCAGCTTGCACCTTCTCTTTGTAAGGCCTGTTTAATGGTTGGTGGAGGAAGGGGTGCGGCTGGAGGGAGATGTTGTTCCCTTGAGGTTCACTCAGGACTCCCAGAAATAGTCCCAGTCAGGGGTTCAGGAGAGAGAAGAGAGAGGGGGGGGGAGGGAGATAGAGGAGAGAGAGAGAGAGGAGAGAGAGAGAGAGAGAGAGGAGAGAGAGAGAGAGAGTGCGTGCGCGAGCGCAGGGTCAAAACGCAAGCTTGTTTTTTTTTCATTTCTTCTTAGATTTCTGTGTTTCTTAACAAGGGATCATGCACCTGTGAACCTGTTCATATTTCTTTTCTATGGAGAAACGACGTGGTACAAATTCTATCCTTAAGGATTCAGGAGCATCTTTTCTGGGTGTTAGGATTTTCCCGAACTAATGAGCTACATGCTTCCTTCCTTCCTATCCCACCCCGTGCTGCTTAAGCTTGTAGGATTCATCTGTAGATAAATATCCTGCAGACTTCTTCCTTGAGCAGTCTAAATTATCTCTCACATTTAATGTGCCACCCGCATTCAACTTGTGATGGTTCCTTTTTTTCCTTGGAGAGGTTTTTACCATAGGGTGCGTGTGCTCGCCAGACAGACAGAGACAGAGAGACAGAAAGTGAGAAATCACCCCCAGGGGGGATGGCCACGCCGCAATCCCTTCTCCTCCATTCTCCTCTTGGGATCTTGGGCACGCACG
>NW_006159635.1:546361-576334 GCF_000334495.1 Tupaia belangeri chinensis
CCTCCATTCTCCTCTCGGGATCTTGGGCACGCACGCACACGCACCCGGCGTGAGTTTTAAGCCGCCGGGTCCGGGACGCAAACCGCGGTCGACTACGTGGGAGTCCAGCGACATAGCCATTACGCTAACTGCTGGTTCCCTTGTGATGGTTCTTGAGGTGAGACCTACAGCATCATTAAGTGCCAATACCCAACAGAGAAAGAAAATACGTTTGGACTAACTGGAAGAGATCATGTTGACTTACATGAAATGTCTGGTAATAAAACATCGAAGAGCAAATCAAGGTGGACTCAGAACAAGGTATAGCAGATGTTGATGTTCCTTTTATGTCCTGTTGGTTCCTTGTGTTTTCTTGTTCCTGTGAACTGTCCCCATCCTTAAAGGTCCCCCTTAAGCACCTGCTTCTTCCCTGTCTCTGCCGAGGGCTGTCAAAAGCAAAGCAGAAAGTTAGAGCCCACGATGAGCGATAGGGATGGCAGGGTGGGCCCAAGCTCCAGCCTCCCTTTCCCTTCCTGGAGATCATGATGTCAGCCTGCCTTGGAGGTGTTCTCCATGGCTCTCCAGCAACACTGAGCCCCTTCTGGTTTTATTTTATTTTATTTTTTTAATGAGCTCTTCCTTTCTTTTTTAATGAGCTCTTCCTGTCCCTACCTCACTTTCCTAACTCCCTTAAATGAATTCCTGGGTTTGCCTTTCACATCATCCCTGCCTCTAAGTCCTTTTCTTAGGGTCTATTTAGAGGAGCCCAAATGAAGATTCTAGGGTAAAAAAACTACTATCAAAGCCTTGGAAAATTGAATTACTCAAAGTAAGTGATCTGCTGTGTGATGCAGTGTGCATAGTTAACGATACTGTGTTGTGCCCTTGAAAATATGAGGGTAGGGGCCAGCCTGTGATGTAGGGGTTACAGCACTGGACTCCCATACAGCTGACAATGGTACAAGTCCCGGACACGGTGGCTTGAAAAATCATGGCAGTTGTGTGTGCATGCATGCTCAAAATCCCAGGAGGAGAATGAAGGAGAAGAGATTGTGGTGTAGCCATTCCCCCGGGAGGGTGATTTCTCACTTTCCTCTCACCGTCTCTCTCTCTCTCTCTCTCTCTCTCTCTCTAGCAAGTACAGTTACCCTATGGCAAAAACCTTAAAAAAGAAAATGAAAAAAAATCCTAGGCACCCCCCCCCCCCCCACATATCCATGAACGGGCACAAGGAGACTTTTTTTTTTTTTTTTGGAGAGATTTTCACTGTAGGGCGCGTGCGCTCGCCAGACAGACAGAGAGAGACATAGAGACAGAAAGCGAGAAATCACCCCCCAGGGGGGATGGTCACGCCGCAATCCCTTCTCCTCCATTCTCCTCTCGGGATCTTGGGCACGCACGCACACGCGCCCGGCGTGAGTTTTAAGCCACCGGGTCCAGGACACGAACCACGGTCGACTACGTGGGAATCCAGCGACATAGCCATTACGCTAACTGCTGGTTCCCAAGGAGACTTTTGGAGGCAATGGATGTTTATTACCTCGATTGTGGTGATAGTATTCCAGGTGTCTGGATATGTCCAAACTCACCAAATTATATAGATTAAATGAGTACAGGTTTGGGGGTGTCAATTATACCCCAATAAAGCTGTTAGAAAAAGATATTTTTTACAATCAAAATCACTTTTACTGTTTACATGGGAGTCATTAACAGTATTATTCAATGTTCAGAGTTGGCGGGCCAGTGGCAGCTCGTGAGATTGGGCGCCGTCATTCATTCCCTCTCCTTGTGTGAAGACTGCAGTCCTATGCTGCCGAACTCAGGAGTGGCCCTGTGACATGGCGTGCCAATTAAATGTGAGCCCAAGTGACACACATGGCTCTTAAGAAAAGCTTCATATGTCTGTTCATGGTTTCCATCTTTTTCTCCTCTACCGTAAGGCAGGCAAAGCTTCCAGGCGAAGCTCCTCTGCTAGCATAGGGATGCACTGCAGAGGACAGGTGAGGAGCAGGGCCTCAGTGGAACTCCAGTGAACACGTGCCATGATGAAGAAATTGACTTTTTCCTTTGCGTATTGCTGAGATGTTGGAGAAATTTGTTACTGCAGCGTAGCTTAGGCCAAGCTGACGAACATGCACTCTTTAAAAATAATTTAATTTAGTGGTTCCCTATCTTGGTTAATGATAAGATTTACTAGGGAGATTTTTACATTTACAGATTTCAATTCTGACTCTAATTCTATAGGTTTGGATTGGAACAGGGGAATATCCATTTAAAAAATCTCCCCAGATGTGGTTTTTTTAAAAGTTTATTTATGTGTCTTCCTTGAGTGAGAGAGAGAGAGACAGAGAGAGAAAGAGCCACCCCTAATAGGGTTTTTATGCCACAATCCACCTCCAGTCCCTGCCAGCCCCAGACTGTGGGCATATATGAGCCTGGTGTCCTTAGGGAGGTCCCTGGATATGGACCCAGAACTTTCCCATGGTGCTCAGCATCTCAGAGTGTTATGTTTTACTGCTGTGCCACTATCTGTCCTCACCTTTTTTTTTGGAGAGGTTTTTGCTATAGGGCGCGTGCACTCGCCAGACAGAGAGAGAGAGACAGAGAGACAGAAAGCGAGAAATCACCCCCCAGGGGGGATGGCCACACTGCAATCCTCCATTCTCCTCCTGGAATCTTGGGCATGCACGCACATGCGCCTGGCGTGAGTTTAAACCACTGGGTCCGGGACTCTAACCGTGGTCGACTATGTGGGAGTCCAGCGACATAGCCATTACGCTAACTGCTGGTCCCTGTCCTCATCTTTTTAATATTAGAAATTTGTTCCAAAATTTTTAAAAAGAATTATTTATTTTTAATTTTATTAACTTATTTATTTATTTTAAATTTTGACCAGACACACAAACACGCACACATACACACAAGGAAAGTGAGTAAGCAAGCCACCAGGTCTGGGACTTGAACCATGGTCAGCCACGTGGGAGTGTCTAGTGCCTTAACCACCACATCACCTGCTGGTTCTGCTCCAAATTTTTTTTTTTTTAATATTTCTTTCTTTTATGAGAGAGAAAGAAAGGTCAGGAGAGGAGACAAGTACCCTCCACAGGGTCTCAGGCTGCAAAGTCCTTCCCCTTCCACAGCCAACTGAGGTCATGGGCACGTGGATGTATGCACTTGACATGTACAGGCTGATTCGGGAACTGAACCTAGCTCTTCCACAGGGCTGCCAGCATTGCAGCATTGCACGACCATGGTGTCACGGAAGCTGGGCCTCATTTCGCTTATTTTTAAGGTGAAAGGAGACTGACAACTTGCAAAGTTGTCTATTGTTTTAACTAATTTATAAAAAATATTGTTGTGATCTTGGTCAGAGCTAGAATTACTTATAAAATCTGTTCTTTTAAAGAGAAGGAAAGTAAGCTCAGTGGTACACCTGGATGAGGGAAAATTCTGAATCAGTATTGTCAAAATTAATAAAGTGTAATTGTATATCATACATAGGCCACTTAGGTTCAAACTTAATCAAAAATTATAAATGTAGCAGGCCAGAAAGGCAAAGAATTGTTGAGACTAATTAAACAGAAAGCAAATTTGTTGCATAGTTAGACCCAGAAAAATCATGTCCTTGCTATGAAGAGATTATGGGTCTCCAAGGAGAACTTGTCATGGAGATATAGAGATCAAGTTAAAGGTGGTTAAAAGGCAGCTGATGGAATGTTCTAGCACCAGGCTGGTGTTCGCTTGTCTAGGTCCCTGTACATGTTTACACTCCGGAAATTACTTCCTTTCACTTTTTACTTTGTCTACTTTGAGGAAGGTTTTTTTTTTTTTTTTTTTTGGAGAGATTTTTCACTGTAGGGCGCGTGCGCTAGCCAGACAGACAGAGAGAGACATAGAGACAGAAAGCGAGAAATCATCCCCCAGGGGGGATGGCCACGCCGCAATCCCTTCTCCTCCATTCTCTTCTCGGGATCTTGGGCACGCACGCACACGCACCCGGTGTGAGTTTTAAGCCACTGGGTCCAGGACACGAACCGCGGTCGACTACGTGGGAGTCCAGCGACATAGCCATTACGCTAACTGCTGGTTCCCAAGGAAGGTATTTTTTTAGAGAGATTTTTGCTATAAGAGGCATGTGCTCACCAGAGAGACAGAGACAGAAAGTGAGAAATCACCCCCCGGCGGGGAGGGCCACACTGTAATCCCTTCTCATCCATTCTCTTCTCGGGATCTTGGGCACACAAGCATACGCGCCCAGTGTGAGGTTTAAGCCACTGGGTCCAGGACTTGAACCATGGTCGACTACGTGAGAGTCCAGTGACATACCATTATGCCATCTGCTGGTCCATGTTATTATTATTCTTTTAATTTGCTATAGAGCATATGTATTCACCAGGGAGAGACAAAGAGAGAGAGAGAGAAGTAAAAATGAGAAACCAAGATGCCAAGTCTGGTGCTCAAACTGTGGCTGGCCACGTGGGAGTCCTGCAAGAGAAAGGGAGAGAAAGGGATAAAGGAAGCCACCAGGTCCGGGATTCGAACTGTGGTTGGCCATGTGGGAGTGTCCAGCACCTTAACTACCACGCCACCTGCTGGTCCCAAGAAAGGCATTTTGATAACCGCTGCTGGTGGCCTAAGCTCCCTCCAGGGGGAGAGAGTGGAGGCAATATTGGCCCATGTGCAAAGGGAATATAAGGCAGAATGGGATAATTGCAAAAAGAAAGGATCCCCCCCCAACCCAAACTGACTTAGATTCTGTGCTGATCCTTATGAGGAACTTCTGCTGGCAGGGACTTTTGCATAATCATTCCATTGGGGTTCCACAGTCGAGGCTGTTACTAAGCGTGTTCTGCAGGATTGCCAGCTGCATGAACTGCTGTGAAAACGGCATCACCTCCCCACGCTTCGCTCCTTACTCTCTCATCTGAGCCCCCCATGACCTGGCATCCCTTGTTCTCAGAATAACCTTCGAGAAACGACTCCCTGACTGCAGGGCCCACGTGGCAACACTGGGTGTAGTTACCCTAATGGATGCAGAACTGAAGCAATAATCAGAGTAGTTGGACTCGTGTAGACCTGTGGTGCTGCCACTCACCACAGCGTCCTTAGACGCGAAACAGACAGAAGCCTATGAGCTTCTTGCTCGATCTATATAAGCAGAAAAGTTCCCGGTCAAGTGAGTAAATCTAACTTGAATCATAAAAACAGGGCCAGGCAGTTCCGAGACTTGAGCCAGTTGACAGATTCAAAACTGCTCTAATGAAGGGAAGCTGGGGTCATAAGGAAGAACTTTTGCGTATCTCGACAGTCTGTGCAGCTGATCCTCCCAGCCTTCCCAGAGGGACTCGTGGTCTTTCACCAGGGTAAACTGTGCATTGGGGAAAGGGACATAATCAGATTTTCAGGGATTATTGGACATTGGTTCTGAACTGACGCTGATTCTAGGGGACCCAGACATCACTGTGGCCCTTTAGGGGACATACAGAGGTCGGGTGACCAGTGGGGTTTCAGCCCAGGTCTGACTCACAGTAGGCTGAGTGTGTCCTTGAGCCCACCGTGCCATAATTTACCCAGTTCCAGGGTGTGCAATTGGAATAAGCTTGGCCGCTGGCAGGATCTCCCTTTACTCTTAAAAATTACTAACAAGCCCAAGGAGAGTTTGTTTGTGTGAGCTGTATCTATTGATATTTATCACAATAAAAATTTAAACAGAAAATTTAAGACTATTCATTTAAGAACAATAAAACCGGGGGCCAGCAGGTGGCGTGGTGGTGGTTAAGGTGCTGGACACTCCCACATGGCTGACCACAGTTCAAGTTCCAGACTTGGAGACTTGCTTACTGGCTTTCTCTCTCTCTCTCTCTCTCGAGATTTCTGTGTGTCTCTCTCTGGTCAAATTAAAATACATGAATGAATAAATAAAGTTTTAAAAAAAGAACAATAAAACCATTATGTGTTGGCATAACTAGTATTGTGAGAAATAACTATTTCTAACTAAACTTGTGATGAAGATGGCAGTCCTTCACAGCTGGACAATGTGTCTGGTGTGAGGACAGTGGATTCTCATTTCTGCTTCTGCACTTGGTCTGGCTGTATGGTGTTTGGTTGAAATACCTGAAGAAAATTCAGCCTCACACAAATATGTGGTTAGAAAAAGGAAGAGTATTGTAATAACATTTTCATATGATCATGGGTTTCTATTTTTGATAGTACATAAACATTCAACAGATGGAGGGCGTGTGCCTCTCTTGCCAGAGACAGAGAGACAGAGTGAGAAGGGAAGGGAGAAGTCATCCCCCAGAGGGGATGATAATGCTGCAGTTCCTCCTCCGTTCTCCTCTCAGGATTTTGGGCACACACACACATGAGCTAGCATGAGTTTTCAAACCACTGGGTCTGGGACTCGAACTGTGGAGTTGGCCATGTGGAATCCAGCATTTTAACTACCACATTATCTGCTAACCCCACAAATGGAGGTTTCTTAAAGATTAATTGTAATGTGGACACTAAAGCCGTATCAGTGAACATCTTGTGTTTTTTTACATTAAAATTTATTCATTTATTTTGCACTTATTTTTTTTTACATGCGTGCACGCACGTGAGAGAGAGACGTACAGAGGAGGAGGAAGGGAAGAGACAGTGAGGCATTTTGAGAGGGCCTCAGTGTCACGGTCCTGTTGCCTCAGCGCCCAAGAAGCCAGTACTACGTGTGCGCCACCACCCAGCAAGATCGGGTTTGCCCGGGAACTGAATCTGGGCCTCCATGTGGCTTCTGGCCTCTCAGGGGTGGTACTGCCTGTGCACCACCGTGCTGGGGTAGTCTCTTTTCACTTTGAATGTCCTTACACATAGAGCTTGTCCAGGTTTCATTACGTCATTGCCCTTTGTGACATTCCAGTGACACTAGACGTGAATTATAAAACATGAAACTAAGCAAGAGCTTACTTAAAAGAGCCAGCAAGTTTTTAAAGCCAATAAAACTAGAGACATTTCAGCGCATTTTAAAAATTTTTCTATGAACTTGGAACTGTCTTGATCATTCTAGGAGGCAGATATATACAGTTTTCTAGATGCCAACATATTCACTTTATTTGGCATGAAATATAAATAGCTATTCATCTTTTGCCACTAACCACCTAATTAACTTTATTACCACTGATAGTTTTCAATTGCTCCAGGTCAAAGCTATCAAGTTCTAATTTTATTTTGGCAGCATTTTAAAAATGTTACTTCGTCCATCTATGGCTGCTTCTGACCCATTCAGGATAAGGAGGCATTTTCCTGCTATAGAGTTTCTCTCTCTCTCACCGGCTGGAGAACCCTCTGTGTTCGTTAATATTGTTAAAGACTATTGAGGGTGAGCATTTGCCTACAATGGGCCAGATAATTTCAATTTTGTTATTTTTAAATTTAAATTACACATGTAAAGGAGATCAAGACCGAAGACCACACCTTAGTTGATTTTCACTGCAGGGAGAAGCTTCTGTCAAGTTTCATGTTAGCACTCCTTCCATTCTTGAGTTGTCTGTCAAAGATGTTAAGGTTATGTATACTTTTTAATAAGATATTGCATGTTGATAAAAATGGTAGTTACTGCCCATGAGGTGGTGAAAGTATACAACTACTTCTATAATTCGGTTCTTTTTAAAAAAAATTTACTTACAAATTTCATGAGAGAGACAGGTAGGGAAGGAGAAAGGAGAGAGAAAGGGGGGAGACAGAGAGATAAGCACCTGTGACAGGGTCTCCCGGTGCCACCCCCTTCCTCATGCCCAGCCTTTCCCAGCTAGCCGCGTCACAGGCATACATGCAGACCTGCCTGACGTGGGCAGGTTGATCCAGGAACCAAACCTCAGTCTCCCATATGTCCTCCAGCATTGCAGAGCTTGTGCTGTGTGGTGCACCACCATGGGTGGGCCCATTTGGTTCTTGTATGAGAAAAAACAATTACTCAGGAAGCAAAGTTTTCTGTCTTTGTACTGTCCTAAGGCTTGGCTATAACCAAAGGAGACTGGCTTTGTCACTAATTTGTAAAAGTGCATAAAACACAATATCTGTATCTATATGCTATTACTTACATAAAACATTTACATTTTTTTTCTCTTTTTTTTGGGAGAGGCTTTTGCTATAGGGTGCGTACGCTCACCAGAAAGAGAGAGAAACAGATAGAAAGCGAGAAATAACCTCCCGGGGGGATGGCCACGCTGCAATCCCTTCTCTTTCATTCTCCTCTTGTGATCTTGGGCACACACGTGCACACGCTGGGTGTGAATTTAAGCCTCCAGGTCCAGGATTCGAACTGCCGACTACATGGGAGTCCAGCAACATAGCCATTATGCCAACTTCTGGTCCCAAAACATTTAGATTTTAAAAGTTGCCAAGTACTTGAATATTCCTTCAAACATCAAGCTCCTCCCTTAACTATGAGTCAAGGCTATTTGTGTACAACTGTCTCCTTTCTGATTTTCCATAAGGTACATTTCTGCATGTTTATAAAGCCTCTCTTGGTGGCCTTTGAGGAATTACTAAATTATGTTGATAGCTGGAAACTCACTTTATGAAAACACTTTATACATCTCTCAAGACTTGCTTTTCTGGAAATCGTAAAAGCCAGGTAGAGCTGAGTAGAAAGATTATTTGAGTGGAGAATTTCATGCTCTGAGGGCTTCATTTCCCCTTCTGCCCTCCTTTACTGCTTGGATCATACTCACTTCTGGTTGCCTTTCATCTGAGGTCCTTGAGGGGCCTTACAGGTGGGAGAAACGAGCACATCAGCCGACCCCTCACCCCTCCCATGCACAGCTCACTCCCAAATCTCATCACTTCAGAAAGACTTCCATGGTCTCCCCTCTTGGCTGGGCTCTGTTCCTCTTAGATGCCTCTGTCACAAGATGACCCTTACAGAGGAAAAACACAAGCTGTAGTGGTCTCTTTTCCTAGATCATGAGGTAGAGGTGTCTTCATTTCTTTACCTCTGGGGCCTATTGCCATGTCAGTGACATGTCCCGACATGCTACCCTGGGCCCAGTACCCGGCAGGACGTCTGGTCAGAGGTGCAGCTGAGGTGTGGCTCAGCCCCTGTGCCTTCCAGAGCCCAGTGAGTCACAGTAAGAAGCTGTGCTTGTGCTGGAGGGAGAAGAGGGGAGGAAGGAGGTTACTGATGAATTGTTTTTCAATAAGCTGGGGGCAAAGGAATTGCAGAGCCTAAGAGAACACTCTCCTTACTGATATCGCTGAAATACTTGTACAACAAAGCAGGTAAATTAAAAAGTCTTTGCTAGGGTAGATGAAGAGAATCTCACACATTAAGGAAGAATATCCTAGTAGGGGCAAGGGAGTTAAATTGTTTGATGCTGCTTTCTCTCATTAAGTGTTCTAGTTCATCCACATTACATAAATTCTAATGATCAACTATGTTGACTGAGAATGAGAAAAATTTCTCTTTAGGTTGCCATGAGTTTTGGAGGGATTGGAGGGATTTTTTCCGTAACAATTGTGGCAGGATTGGGGATTATTCGTAGAGGCGGGGGAGAGAAGCAGTATGTCTCCTATCCGCGAACCCTCAGACTCCCTGAGAAGCCCCTGCTCGAGCTCCTGTAGTATCCAAGTGAGAAGCTCAGGCCACGATTACAACACTATAATACAATCTGGGATTTGATATTTTCTACTTTTACACTAAATCGTCAGCTCTCTGAGTTGTTTGTTTGTTTATTTATTTATTTATTTTGAGAGAGATTTTTCCTATTGGGCACGTGCAAAGAGACAAAGAAAGCGAGAAATCACCCCGCAGGGAGGTTGGCCATGCCACAGTCTCTTCTCCTGCATTCTCCTCTTGCGATTTTGGGCACACATACACACACACCCAGCATGAATTTCAAGCCAGTGGGTCTGGGACTCGAATCGCAGTCTATCATGTGGGAGTCTAGCAATGTAACCATTACACTATCTGCTGGTCCCAGCTTTTTGAGGATTTTTAAATAAATATAAATAACTTAATACTGATTTTTCAGGAGCTAGTGCAATGCTGAGTACACAGAACACCCCCTCTCTCTGATGAAACAGGGTAAGCTTTCCTCTTATTTTCCATCCCATCCCCTTGAAGTCCATCTTAAACCATGGGGTTGGACGAGATCTTTTGGGGAGACCTTCATGTTCAGCATGTCTGGCTGCCTTTCTGGAGTCTTTCTTCTCAGAATCTGAGAATGTAGCTAGAATAATGGTGGAAAAACTTTCAAGGAATAATGTCGTTTATACATACAGGTAATGAGGAACTCATTAAAATCAAATTTCATGTGACAATTTCTGAAGAGAACACTATCGTATTTCTTTTCACTCTCAGTAGGCATAAACCTAGGTCAGGTCTATCCTCCATCTCCTTGCCTCAGGCAAATTCCTTGATTCAGTTTTATCTCTCGTAAAAATGGTATGTCTGTGGAGAAGGGTGAGGGTGGAGATCTTAAGCAACACGGTATGATATTGGAATGTTAAAAATAGACACCTCAGACAGCAGTTTGACATTTGAGGAAACGATCAGGAAAAGACTGAGGAAAGTGGCTGAAATCAATTTAGCTATTCTTTATTTGTTCTACAGAAGAAAATAGAGTTCATGTTACTTTGGCAAAAATATTTTGAGACAAGCAGTTTGTTAAGAGTGTGAATGAAATTTACCACTAAGTTCATTAAAAAAAGAAGAAACAAAACAACCCAAACCCCAAACCAATAAAGGAAACCTCACCCCAATTTAGCCGTAAGCCACGCAGGTACAGAGGCACATGGTTTAAGAATAGCTATGCATACTGAATTTCTTCTCTTGGATTCTCTTGTGAATTGAGATCTGACTTCTCATTTTTAGAGTTCTTTTGAACTGGTTTACTACTCCTGGGTATGAGAGCCGAATCTGTTTTTGAAGACAAAGGTGTTCTCATTGTATGACTTGGAGCAATGCTTCACTGATGTGTATACCAACAGAACTATGTCCATGTGGGTGCCCGCAGAAACACACACCAAGACAGTTTCCTAGGGCAAAATAATTTATGGGAGAATTGCCAGAACACCAGTTGGGCAATGGGGAAGGGACATGACCAGTATAAAATACGGCTTTTCTGCCAGGTATTGCTCATGGCCATTGTCTCTTAATCCCAGAGGGAAATCAGGACACGGTGTACAATGCAGGCTTCAGAGATAACCCACCTGGGAGATGAGGACTGTCCCTATGTGTCTACTTCTCTGTGTGTTTATCTAATCCATCCATCCATCCACTCGTCCACCCACCCATCCACCCATCCATTCATGAAGCCAAGTATTAGTTCCTTGCTCACATCAGCCATTGGTTGAGGGCTACTTCAGAGGGGTTAATCCCAGGAACTTCTGGCCTGCTATTTTCTCAGGCGGAGCAGGTGCTCAGGAACTTCAGAGAAAAGTCCTTAGGCAATGACATCAGTCAGGTAGGTGAGAGCTAGCAAGTGGCTCTCCTACTGCAGGCATGGCAGAAACTGTTATGCCTGAGGGACCCCCTTTGCCTTTACTACTGAAACCACTTGGTTTCTGAGGGCACTCCTACATCACCCACTGAAAGGGTGAACTTTCTTTAAAGCTTTATGTTTCAAGATACAAATAGATGTAAAATGTGCATTTTGTTTCATTATAAATTTGTAATCAGTTGTAAACATAAGGTTATGTTTAAAGATATTCATAGTTGAATTACTTAACCTTCTACTCCAGCCTAAGAGAAAGTCTCAGCCTCATTTCCTTTGGAAGCAGAGGCTAAGACAAGTCTTGCACGCATCTTTATTTGGGGAGTAATATGCTCCACATAAGGGGGTCCTGCCAGAGTGATGGGAAAAAAGGCAAAAATACAGAAAACAAGAAATGGAAAATGATTTGTTGACAATAACACATATGTTGATGTGCTTGGTTGGGCCAATATACAGTGTATTCTCAATGGAGAGATCTCGTTTTGTATGCTATAATGATGTACAGTGAATGAATGTAAATAAAGAAAAAAATGTATAAAAAAAAAGATACAAATAGATGTAAAATGTGCATTTTGTTTCATTATAAATTTGTAATCAGTTGTAAACATAAGGTTATGTTTAAAGATATTCATAGTTGAATTACTTAACCTTCTACTCCAGCCTAAGAGAAAGTCTCAGCCTCATTTCCTTTGGAAGCAGAGGCTAAGACAAGTCTTGCACGCATCTTTATTTGGGGAGTAATATGCTCCACATAAGGGGGTCCTGCCAGAGTGATGATCAGGTTAGAAGAGTTCTTGGCAGGAGCAAAAGAACTGGGAACCAGGGTTTTTATCCACGTGGAAGAATACTGAACGATGCAAGGGTGGAGGGGAAGGAGGGAGCCATTTCTTGGGAGGTTCACATGAATGAGGGCCCCAGAGGAGAGCAGTAAGAGGGTGGAGGGGCTGTAGAACAAGAGGGTGCAGCTTCAAAGGAGCTGTGGGTTCTGAGAGCTTTGAGAAACAGTTTAAAAGCAGCCATGTGGATCAAAAAGAACACTGGGCTTCTTTTCTGTCCCTGAGACAGCTGCAGAGAGCAATCTTAGATAAACATACAAGCAAAGGGTCCTTCAAAATGAGGGTAAGAGCACAAGTGCGTCTGTTGGTCACAGATCTGAAGTTTCAGAGGGCACAGAGAGTGGGTGGCGCAGGGAGAGGAAGGGGTCGTTAGGGAACGTAACCTAAGGTGTCAGCCCAGCCAATACTGAATATCTGGGGAAACTGGATTTTAGGTAGTGATGGGCTTTTCTCTTCTGAGAGCTGGCGTGATACTGGAGAACACACACAACATGCCTAGCTGTTCACACACCCAAGGCCCTGTGACAATGCATGGGAAAACCACATGGGGACACAGAATTGCATACGTGTTTGAACTGCCAATTGTGTGTGTCATGGAACATTCGTGTGAGTAAATTTTGGGTTGTGACACTTGTTTAAGGTGTCTCATAGGATCTTTATTTCTGTTCTATGGGGGGATCAGCTTTTAGGATGGATGAGATTTGGAAATTTCTCTCCTCATGAAGAGGAGTTGGGTAGCAACTTAGAGAAAGACATTTTCAGGTTAGAATAGAAAACACATTTCTAGTAGCTGGATAGAGGTTTCTGTTTTGTTTTGTTTTCTGACTGCAGCGTAGAGGGTAAAACACCTCCTTAGGAAACAGTGAAAGAGGACCGTTATTTTAAATTTGAATTCTGAGTGACTGTGGATATAGAGCCTGTATTAGTGCTGTCAAACCAAAAATTGGCCACAACACAAACTCACACGGGGAATGAACAGCCTGGGGTCAGGGAGGAAATGAACACAAAGAAAAGGAAAACAGAGGCAAGAGGCTAGGACTTCATTAATTCCTAGTGAGGGGATTTGGCATTAGAAGCTCACTGTTTATTTATAGTTTTTGCATGTGTGATTATGCAAATGCATAGACAGTAACCTTTTTAATTTCAATTTAATAATGTTGGTTCAGTTATTCTCAACCACTTTTGTCTTTCTCTTTTAAAATCCCAAGACAAAAAATATCTCCTGATACTATTAAATATAGAAGTCAGGATTGAATGTAATTTAGATGACAATTGCCATCAGGTTTCTGGAATGAATGGGCAAACCAGGTAGGCTGTTCCATTTTTAGAATGTTGTTTTAATAAGGCTTATTCCTGTCTGGGTCGGCTGCATTTTACATATGTAATCGCCAGGCTGGGAGTGTGAAGAGCTATTGCCATGACAACCAGGACTGACTGACTTGCCTTTTAGAAACGGAAGCAATTCAGCACCTTTGTAGATGATACCTGTGGTTCTCAATGACTTTCTAGAAGGTCGTATGGTTTTGGCAAACAGTTCCCATTGGTGTGCAAAGACTAATGAATGAGCAAATAATGTGAGCTGTGCTCTGGTCACGCCTCTCTCCCCGTCAGGTGAATGGCGTCAGGTAGACCTCCACCTGCTGGGGTCTTGGTTTCTGCATTCATTTAACAGGACGCTGTAGCTCACTTACATACATAGCCCCTAGGTTGTGTACAGTTCTAAATGTCTAGGATTCCATAGATTATGTATTTATGAGTATGGTGAGCAAGATAACCTATCTATCTACTTATTCCACCATCTGGTCATCACTTTTACACATCTTGTAAATTCTCTCTCTCTCTTTTCTTTTCTTTTCTTTTCTTTCTTTTTTTTTTCTCCATAGGGCAGGTGTGCTTACAGACAGAGGAAGAGAGAGAGAAAGTGAGAAATCACCTGCCAGGGAGGATGGCCATGCTACAATGCCTTCTCCTCCATTCTCCTCTTGGGATTTTGGGCACAATGCACACATGCTTGGATTCAAACTGCAGAATCAGCTATGTGGAATCCGGTGTCTTAACCACCATGTCATCTGCCGTTGACTTACAAAGAAAACCTATATTTTGTTTCTTTCTTATGAGAGAGAAAAAGAGTGGGAAGGAAGAGGGTTAAACAGATTCTCATAGTGTCTGGCTAAGCCATGTTCCCGCTGCCCCAGCCTCCCGATTGGCTGGGATTACACATGTGTACCAGCGCACCTGGCCTGTTCAGGCTGTTCTGGAGCTGAGCCTGGGTCTCCCATGGGGCCCCAGCCTTGCACAGTGCCAGCCTACTGTTTGTGCCAACTGGACCAAAAAAACAGTTTCTTAATTTTATAATTTTTCATCCAGTTTATTCTCCAGATCTTGAAAAAAAAAAGAAAGAAAAAAGAATAAGCAACTAAGACACTTGGGGGTTAAATATTATTCATAAAGAAAGATGATTCCAAAGAAATATTTTGAGCAATTGGTCAGAAAGTCTAAATTTCAAGGCAATGGATTTGAATGCCTCAAGTCATTTGATTCTCATGTGTACACTGGGTTTGTTTTTCTATTTTTTTTTTTGAACATCAAAGATGCACTTCTACCAGCAGTTGATTATTTTGATTATTGTTCACAACAGAAATGTGAACTAGCTCTGTATTGTGAATCTGTTCTTCGCTCTTGCTGGCTGTGAGCAGTGGCTGGCAATCCATTTGGCTAACATTTATGTAATAGCTGCCTCACTCCTGATTTTTGTATAACATAAAACCATGTTTCATAATGAGTCATTTGTCTGTTCGTGTTCAAGTGCTCTATCTCTTCCATCATTTGAAAAGCTAGTTATGATAGTAGAGTTTCAATTTTCAGATGTCCTTCTTTATTCTAAAAAAATAAATTGATCTACATTTAGATGTTTTCCGACTCAAAGGACTTGGAAAGAACTTTTACGTAACACTTAGTCATTGCCCTTCCACTGCCTCCCTCCCCGCCCCAGCTTCTAAGAAGGCACCATGGGTAGCTGGAGTCGCCATTATTTTGTATAAAGGCACATGGCAGTGACTTGGTTATTTGCTTTGGAGGCTTAAATGTGGACTTGCTTCTTTTGGTTCATTTTTCTATTTTTATCTTTTATGTTTTTAGAGACAGGATCTCATGATCCAGGCTTGTCTTGATCTTGTAATCCTCCTGCCTCAGCCTCCTAAGTAGCTGGGACTTTTCCCTCTTATTTTCTATTCTTTCCTATTTCCTGCCATTCACTTAATCTCATCCATTTTTTACGAGCCTTCTAATATTGCCCTTTCTTTTTTCTTCATTGTTTCTAGATGTGCATTTGAATTTATGTGCTTACTTTTGTCTTTTCTCATTGAGAAGACTGAGCTAGTCCATAGCCAAGACAGCTCCTGAGCGTGTGACCGTGCAGTACACGGGGCCCCACACTGAGCAGAGCTTTGGTTTTAATGTCTGCTGCCATCTTGAAATCTTTAAGTTTTGAGCAAGAACATCCACCTGTTTATGTTGTCCTGGGCCCTACGGATTATGAAGCTATTCCTTAATCTTTTCTCTCCCTTCTAGTTGGGTAAGTGGTTTCTGTTTTAATATAATTCTTTTTCCTTCCTCATCTATTTGTTCATTTATTCCTTCTACAGCTGCATCATTCTGATTGCTAATTTAAGGTAGTCAGATTAGCCCTGTTTATTTCTCATTTCCTGCAGGAATATCCTGCTTCATAGGAAGTTTGGGTATGATAACTTCCGATTAGCCACTCTGGCTAAGGGAGAAGGTGGTGAGAGAGTCAAGGAAGATTATAAATCACAAGAGAGTAATACATTAGCGAGCCCTGTATGGTGTTTCAGCATCATGAGATTTATCTTTTTCTTCCTGTTTGCTCAGGTTAATTGGTTCACACCCCCTGAACACACAATCTCTGGTGGTGTGGGGGCACTTACTGGGTACCAAAGGTTAGCTAACCTGAGGCTAACTATCTCTGCTAATAATGAAGACTGATTGTTTTCATTTATCTTTTAGATATAAAAGATGCTTTTTAGTTTTAGTTGAGAAGATCAGTGGGATCCAAAGACTTTTGAGGTAATATTTAGATACTTTGTTTGGTTTTGACAAACCAAGTGGCCTATTCTTTTTTCTTTGTACCCTGAGTCATTTTCCCCTGGGTTATTGTCCTCCTGGAACTATTTAGATAGAAACAAAGTCTGATGTTCTTCCAGATTAAACCCAGCTGCCCAGGTATAAGTTATTTTAAATAAATAAATAAATATATATATATATATATATATATACACACACACATATACACACATATATATATATACACACACACATATATATACACACACTCTCACACTCACATACATATTTGTGTATATATATATATATACACACACACATATATGTAAACACACACACATACATATACATATAAATAACATTTTTATATCACTTATTAGATGCCAGACACATTTCTAGCATTCAAAAAGCAGAGACTCATTTAATCCTATGATATAACTACTATTAATTATTCCCCATCCTGCATTTAAAGAAACAGAGGAACAAATAACTTCTAACTTTATCAGAGATATAGTCATTAGGGTTTGAACCAGGATTTGAACTCAGGCAGTCTTAACTGGAGTCTGTGTGTTTGCTCCTTTACCATGCTGTGCCTCTGACACAAGGAGACATCAAAAGGTTTGTGGAAAAATGGAATTAAAGTACAAGTGTATCCTGGCACACACATACATAATTGAAATCCATGCATGGCGTCTTCATAATACACATTTTCCATGAACTTTTAAAAGACCCGGCATTCATGATCCATTTAATTTTTATCTATTCAGCCCCTTACAGAGTTGGAAGCCCAGATGACTAATGGAACAAAGCCTTAGCACAGTAAAGGACTTTCTAAAAGTCTCTATTTCTCTAACTTTTTTAGTTGTCAACACAGCAGAACAATTCGAGAGAATATGTAAGCAAACGAACCTCGATGCTAGGACTGCATGTGTCTCTAAAGTGGAAATATCTGAGATGCTATCCCCACTCTTACTGAGCCGAATACTTGACAGTGTCTTCCCGGGAACTCTCGTTAAAGAGCTGCTCCACTCACTGTCACAGTCCCTTTAGGAAACCTGTGATCACAGCTGGTGACACGGCTGACATCTTTTATGTGTTGCCATACTTTTCCTTTTGATTAGACATTACAGAGTGTGGCGTTAGGTGGCCAATCAATGTTCTGCATCAGAATCAATAGATCTCAGGAAGCATCCCATTAGGCCAGGAGCCGTTCCATTTCTCAGTCCTGTCTGGGCTTCACACATTCTTTCATGAAAAAAGAGAGTTTGGGGATTATTTTCTGTACCTGTAGCTTCTTGTGGACAAATGAATCCCCTATTATGGTGGAAATCTAGTCAATAAAGCTGTCAGAATTCTTAAAACATTGACAGTAGAGCCCAGCTCAGTGTGCTTAACCTCTATAGTAAGTTCTGGGTGTGAAGTATAAGAGAAGGAAATGATACTTACAAAAAAGAGCCTTACAGTTAAAAAAAGAAAGTTTAAAATGTTAGATGATAGAAAAGAATCTTGAACTTGAAGTTAGGAGAATTAAGTTCTTGTTTTGATCCTATAACTAAGAATTCTTGGCAGTTAATTAAATTTCTGTGAAATGATTGAATTTACCCTGTTGGTTGTTACTGTCCATGACATACCAAGACACTTTTTTTTTTTTTTTAAGTTTGCCATAGAATGTGTACACTTGCTGGAGAAAGGCAGAGAGAGAAAAAGAGAGGGAGAAAGTGAGAAAGCACTCCCCACGGGGGTTGGCCATACCACTATCCCTTCTCCTCTTAGGATTTTGGGCACCTACTCACACAAACCAGTGTGTTTCTCAAGCTGCCGGGCCTGAGATTTGAACTGTGTAGTCAGCTATATGGGATCCAGCTGCCTTCACCAGCATGAAACTGGATCATCTGAGAATGCTAAATTTTTTAACTTGAAAGAATTTTATTCCCAGGCTGGCCCCGTAGTGCAGTGGGTAGGCAGTGCGGGCGGAAGCTGTATCCCATATGACTGCAGTTTGAATCCCAGCCTTGGCATGCCCAGTGCATGAGTGAGCATGCCCAGGATCCTAATGGGTTGGGGAAACAGAGGAAAGGGGATTTTGGCATGATCATACCCCAGTGGAGGGGGAATGCTTTCTCTCTCTTGGGGGAGTACATGCACTCTTTGGCAATAAAAAGTAACAACAACAACTTTATTCTCACAAGTCTATTTTTTGTGCCAATTAGATAAATACCCACAAAAGCCACGTGATTCAAAACAGCGTGAGAAGTAGCTAGGGCCCTGGTTAGCATGGCTGCTATCCTTTTCTTTTTCTAGCTCCCAAGCACCCCTTCTCACTTGCCCTCGCTCATCCCCTCACCTCCAACCCAACAGCAGGTCAGAATCTACACGTCAGCTTTGATTCTGTTCTACAACCTAGAATTTTTTTTTCTGACCTCTCCTCAGAAAATGAGCCAGTAGAGCTAGAGTGATTAACTATATAAACTCACATATTTTAATTGCTTGGAGCCCTAGAAATTATACCCACTCAAAATAACACTTTTATGTAGGAGTTAGGATTATGCCAGAAGCTATTACAAATACATGTTGAGCCTCAAGGAGCTTTATACAGATCGGGGAATCCTGGTCAGCTGGTGAGTTTCCTTCATGCAATGCTTCAGGGTCCCTCTCCTTTTATCCTGGGACTCTACCATCTCGGGTACAGACCTCTCAGGGTCACGTGCTTATCTGTGAAATGACAATGGAAGGGGAGCTTTTCATGGGTCAAACTTGGACCCAGCACAAGCTGGTTTTGTTCCTAGTCCAAGGAACACCCAGTACTGTGGTTCTCAATGTCTACGGTCCCTCACAGTGATCTGGAAGGACTGTTGAAATGCGAATGGCTGGGCTCCTGCCCCAGACAAAGTCCCTGACTCCATGGAGCTAGAGGGGGCTCAGAGTTTGCATTTGTGACCACTCCCAGAAGGTGCTGTTGCTGGTGACCCAGGGACAGCACTGTAGAAACATGCAACTAGTTGGGCCTGGTTGCACATTCTAGTCATGCCATGTACGACTGGTGTTTCTGGAGGAGTCATTATTTTTTTTTTTTAAATTTCTCATTTATATTTACATCTTTGTAGAGCACACGATGGTTTTTCCAAGCATGCATGGATTTGCGATTATCACATCAAGATGTTCCCATATTTATCATTTTCATCAAAGAACATCACAGGTGTTGGACACCTTTAATTTTTAGTCTCGCTTTTCATTTTGTTTATTTATTCTTTTTAGATATATATGATTGGCCATGGCTTTTTTTTTTTTTTTCCTTTTTCTTCTGCCGTGGTACACTCACCATTCCATATGCTATTTGCCTTGTTTACAGGTATTCTTTTGTCTTTTCCTGGGTCCTTCCTGGTCTTTATTTGAGGCAAGAAGGAAGAGTAATGGACCAAGCTGCAGCAGGTGAGGCCCCACTACCAGGGGCCTGAGCTGGTCTGGCTCCTCTGAGCCTCTGCATGCCACCTCCTCGCTCTGCTCGCCGTCTTCTGTGTGAGGAGGACAATAACCATTTCAGTCTGCCTAAAACAGGGGACTGTTGTGTTCAGACGAGATAAATATGGGCAAAACAATTATCTTAAAGGCAGACACTGGGCTTCTCCCTTGGGCAAGAACTGTCTGCAGTCAGAAAAATATCTTGATGTTTTACTTGAGGGGAGGAGAGCAGACACACAGTGGTCTGGGGTGGCGGGGAAAGGGAAACAGAAGCATTCTGCAGGGGAAAAGGCTGGAAACTTGGGAGGAGAGAGAAATGAGGAGAGAAGGAAGACTTGGAGTGGGAAAGGGCTAGTGCTTGCCCACACGCTGTTTGGAACAGACGTCTCACTTCTCAGTTGTTGACGACTCTGGATGTAAGGTTTCTCAGGCTCCCCTAGCTTTCAGTAAAATTGCAGGTGCTTTGTTGGTGGAAACCAGTGAAAGCAAAATGAGTTCTTGGGCCGGTTGATTTCTGGATAGAGAGAAGAGGATGCTGGGTGCAGCTGAGCAAGGCCTGAAGGTGAAGTTTATGCGCTGTTACCATGGTCAAAGCTCAACCCATATAATCTCATGGAACTTTCAGTCTCAAAACTTCATGTAGGGTACCAGGAGATGGCATAATGGCTACATCGCTGGACTCTCACATGGCCAACTGCAGTTGAATCCTGGACCGGGTGACTTGAAACTCATGCTGGGTGCATGTACATGAGTGCCCAAGATCCCAAGGGGAGAAAAGAGGAGAAAGGATTGCCGCATTTCCATCTCCCCTGGGGGGATGATTCCTCACTTTCTATCTCTTTGTCTCTCTGGTGAGCACACTCATCCTATAGCAAAAATCTCTCTCTTAAAAACAAACAAGCAAACAAAAAAACAACTTCATGTAGGAAGGGCCTGAAAATGAATTCTGTAAATATCTTAGGGACCAACAGTTGGCATAATGACTGTGTTGCAGGACTCCCCCGTAGCCAACCGCAGTTTGAGTCCCAGACCCAGTAGCTTAAACTCACACCAGGCACGTGTGCATGTGTGCCCAAGATCCTGAGAGGAGACTGGAGGAGAAGGGATTGCAGCATGGTCATCCCCCTGGGGAGTGATTTCTTTCTTTCTGTCTCTTTATCTCTCTCTATCTTTCTGGTGAGCACACATACCCTATAGCAAAAACCTCTCAAAAAAAAATCTTACTAATCATTCCTAGATATACCAAAGGGCATCTACAGTTATAAAATGTATAGTAGTATTGCTTAAGTTACATTTTTGAGTGTTTTTACTTATGCATTCGTGTATTATTTATTTTAGTATACTCTTACTTATACCTTCATTAAACTTTTAAAATTTATTCCTTTTTTTTTTAGAGTTTATGCATTTATTTCTTCCATGAATGAGAGAGAGACAGGCACCCCCAACGGGGTCATTATACATGTAGTCACCTTGTCTCAGCTGGCCTGGATGAAGGGTACACCTTTATGCATCTCTGTGTGCTCTGAGAGGTCCCTGGACACAAACCCAAGACCTTTCCACATGGGTCCAGTTGCATTATTGCTGTGCTACGGCTCGGTCCAGTTTAAAGTGTAGGTGTGAATGCATTTTCTAAAACTACAAAACTACCCAAACAGAACAGATTGAATTTCAAGGTTAGGAAGTTTTCCTAATAATAATTTATGGTCCAAGTGAAATGTGATGAAGTATGATAGTTGCATGTAGGTACCAAAGAGTTGTATCAAAATGGGGAGAGAATTTCTGGCCTTAGTTAGAAATGATCTTAGGATGCATTAATGGTTGTTTCTAAAGAGTGGTGCATTGTCTATACTCAGATAATTTTCAGCAAAATGGTTTAATTGTAGAGATGTCATCTCATGTAAGATTCTTTTCCTGTGAATTGTCTCTGAGACTAGGAGAAAGAAGACTGGCCTCTTGCTTAATTTCCAAGAATAATATAACACCATTATTATCGTGGTACAATTTATAAAAAAAAATTTTACATTTTCACCTTTGGGAATTATTTTCCCCCAAGCTTCTGCCTTTTGGAGTATTTGCAAAGCTCTGCAAATGACAGGCGCATCCACAATGCCAAGAAGAATCTTTCTTTTGGGCTGTTCCTGGGGTAGTGATTAGTGGCATCTTCACTGAATACTTTACTTGCTCAAAATTGCTTATCTGTGCTGTGGATCAGTGAAAGATCTGGGTGAGCTGTCGCTACTTTACATAATTAAGTATTTCTTGCCCCAAAAAAGAAAGTAACAAAATATGGATTGAAAGAAGCCTAAGGTTGGGCTTTTACAACATTTTCCCTGATGTCATTTTCTTATTTAAAATAACTTGAAACAAAAGCAAAATAGTTGAGATTGAGGAGGGATTTGATGCAGATCAGTCAGGCTGTCAGCTCACATTTTCTTGCAGAACTCTTAAGAGTTTGCCCCTGCAGATCCCTCCGCAGTCGCTGATAAATAGCAAATGCCATGAAGAAGACAATTTCTCATTGGTCAAAAGCTGACACATTCCGTATGTGGGTGAAGGCCAGGAGAAGAGGGAGAAGTCTTGCAGGGAAGCCGGTGCCGGTGGGGCTGAGGACTCTAATGTGTACAGCTTCTGATGCCACTTTATGCATTCATTTTTAAAGTTAGTTTCATCCATGAGGGAGAGAGACAGAAACAGCATCCCTGACAGGGTCTTCATGTCATATCCACACCCAGCCTTGGTCACCGCTGGACATGGGCACTATGTGCCTGGTGTCCTCAGGGAGGTCTCCAGATGTGAACTCAGAACCTTCCCAGCCTCACAAAGTGTCTCATTTTACTGCTGCACCACCCCCTGGCCGTCTCATGTCACTTTAAATTAGTACACAATCACTGCACTGGATCTGCCTAATCCCACCACCCCACCTCCATTTTTTTATTTTTGTATGTAGAAAATGAGGCCCCAAATTAGGTTGAAATATATCTTTAATGCCTAGATTGGATGTCTAATCCCCATCCCGGTGTGTGTGGGAAAACAGACTTCGCTTAGCTGCAGGTGCTTGCTCATTCCTCTGTCTCGTAAGAGGACCTGTACCCAATGGAATCCCTTCCCCTGCATACATTGCACTCTCTAATGTACGGGGTGTCTTTCCCTGGTTAGTGTAATAGGGAAAATTGCATTTGCTTATCTATCACAAATGAAAATCACCTGGGGAATATAAAGAGCATTTTCAATTCTGCTACCATTATTTCAGAAGCAATCAAATGCAGAGGAATGAAAGTCAAACACGGAGAAAAATGCTGATAGATTAGGCAATCTGCATAGCTCTCTGGGACCATCATTATTTCAGTGTTCAAGAGGAAAAAGCACATTTGAAAGATGGTGAATTCCATCCCATGCAATCAATCATTCATCTCCTGTAGCAACAATAATTATGGAGGAGGTAGTTCAGATATTAACTATGTCGTTGTCCCTGCTCATTGGTTTGTTCCGGGGCGTTCTGAGTCTTCTGAAACCTTAAGTGGACATGCCATTAGCATATGGCCCCTAGGTGGTGTTCAGAGGTTGGAGCTCAATACCGGTCACCTGTGAAAGATGAGGTGGACGTGAACACTGCAGCCACCAGGAGCCACAAAGAGCAAGGGACATTGTCTTTCCTCTAGATGATTTTGTCCTTTTGATTCCAGATTTTAAAAATAGCTTATCTGTCTGCATTTTATGCGTTTTTTCCTACACTTGTAATCTGAAGGTGATTTTACTAATACAGTAAATCTTGGTTGAGTGATACTTCAGGAAGATGCTTTTTCTGGGTAAACTAAAAGCCTGACGTGGCTCTTCCTGAGGTTCTTAAATATTTTATCAGCCATGTCCCTCCTCCACCTCCTTCCTATTCACAGCCTCCTTCGGTTTAATGATATAAAGCAGGTGGCAGGGTTGTCAAAACTGGGTTTCCATTAGGAACAGTTTCTGAGAACGTGGCGTGTTTTCTTCCTTATTTTCTGATTATTAGATGTTTCAGGCTCCAAAAGCCCATATGGCAGTGTGGGGAAAGTTATATCCTGCTTGAAACCAAGGTTCCGAGAGTTTTCGAGCCGTGGAATCAGATATCATAGTTTTTCCATTTTTTTTTCTAGTGTCCAGAGTGTGGATTCTCGGTTTTTCTTTTTAACTCTGAAAATAGCTAAGTCCCTGACACCACCTCCCCTCCTGCCCTTTTTGGTTCTAGCCGTGGAAACACTAGGAAACAGCCTTACAGCGAGAGTGGAACCAACCTATGGCTCTATTTCTGTATTCGGGAAAAAGCTGTTTAGTCCCTGATAATTCCATTGGTTATTGATGGTTCTGAAATTTAGGTCATACATGGGATATATATATATATTAGTATAGTATGTAGTAATAATATCAGGATTATAGTAATGCATGTTAGTAGTACGGATCTTATTACTATAATCCCATTTTTTGGTTCTTCAATATAATATAAATGGAATACTATGGACATCCTCTTTGATCTGCTTTCCCTCAATATTGTGTCTGAAATTCATTCCTGTTGTTGCACATCACTGGAGCTCCCTCATTCACCTTTGAACCATCTTTATTTGATATCAAACTGCCAAATAAGCATTTTCTTTCCTTAGCAAAATGAGAGTGGTTAAGAGCACAGACTCTGGAGCTAAGATGTCTCTGTTGAAAGCCCAGTTCTTCTATTTGTTAAACATATCACCGTGGGCAAGTTCCTCACGCTCTCCTGGCCTTGCTGTTGTTTCTGTGCAGTGGACATAATGGTAAGGTCTTCCTGTAGAGCAGATCCTGCAGTCGCCCTGAGCCGGGCTGGTCCATGCAGAGCATTTACAGGGGTCTCTGGTGCATAGATTGCTCCAGATGATTGGTGTTAGCTGTTATTGTTCTCCAACTGCCTTTATTGCCTCAGTCTTGGAGCAGAGAATGGGAGAATAACGTGTGCCAACTCATCAAAGCAGGGAAGAGATGCCTTTGGCAGAAATGAAAGAGGTTCTTAATATCATTGCCCTTTGTTTGCAGTCCATGAGTTTTAGACTTAAGCATTTACATTTAATTATTAATGGTTTATTGTTTAATTAAAAACTTTAATGACTTGCCGGACATCTAATAAATAATATCATTTAGTATACAGTGATGAAAATTTATTTTACTACGACAATTGCATTTTTCAGAAAATGATACAGAGAAGTATTAGCACTAAGAAACTTCATACTTTTATGCTTGAATTGATTTCCCTGGCCCGTTATTTACTATTAATAACGTATCATTGCTTTTGCAGTATTTATAATGTGAATTATTTTAGCAGCGGCAGTGGTGGTGGGAAGGAAGAGGGAATCCCACAGCCTGAATGTCCAGAAGTGACCCATGGGTCCAGTGCAGGGCTAACACAACCAGACTCACATGAGGAAGGTCCTGGTTTGCATCCCAGGACCTCCCCAGGCACACTGCATGTGTACACGTGTGCCTGAGGTCCAGACTGGCCAAGTGAGGGGTGGACTGTGGTCTGAAGATTCTGTGTGGAATGTGTCTCTCTGTCTCATGGAAGAAATTAATATCTTTAATTTTTCAAAAAGAATGATTTAATTTTATTTATTATTATTATTATTATTTTGGTAGAGGTTTTTTCCTATAGGGTGTGTGCGCTCGCCAGAAAGACAGAGACAGAGAGACAGAAAGTGAGAAATCACCCCCCGGGGGGATGGCCTCACTGCAGTCCCTTTTCCACCATTCTCCTCTTAGGATCTTGGGCATGCATGCACATGCACCCAGCATGAGTTTAAGCCAGCGGGTCTGGGACTCGAACCGTGGCTGACTACATGGGAGTCCAGTGACATAGCCATTATGCTAACTGCTGGTCCCTATTATTATTATTTTAAAATTTGCTATAGGGCATGTGTGCTCACCCAAGAGAGGGGAGAGAGAGAGAGAGAGAGAGAGAGAGAGAGAGAGAGAGAGAGAGAGAAAGCCAGTTGCCAGATCAAGACTTGAACTGTGGTTGGCTATGTGGGAGTCCAGCACACCAACCACCATGCCACCTGCTGTCCCCAGTACCTTTAACTTAAAAAAAAAAGAGACTAAAACATTTCCCACTTTCCCTTTACCTCCTTATTTCTACTACCTTCCATTTTTACCCTCTCTTCTATTTTCTTCTGCTCAGGCAGAAGATGAGTTAGACACAATGGTGTGATGATATTTTGCTATTTAAAGTAATATTTAATAAGCACTAAATTCTTTCTTCCTTTCTTTCTTCTCTTTATACCTCCCCAACTAACCTCAGACTTAGAAAAGACAGCCTCACAGACTTGAAAAAGGGTCTATGAAAAATGTCATTCTTTTTAATAAGAAAGACCTTAAATGTGTATAGATATTGTATATTTAAATTTGATCGTCTAGAAAGAGGAGAGAATCTGAGGCCAGGCATGTAAAGTGGAAATTGATTTGGGCATAAATTTGAGGCTGACCAGGGTACACCTGGGTGAGCATAATTCAGGTAGCCCCACACACCCTTACAATCCTTGGACAGGTTTTAAAGGCAGAACCACAAGAAGGAAGGAGTGGGGGGAGGGGCATACTAATTGTTTTGGGACTGTTTTCCTCGTCTGCCAGGATCAATAACAAGAGGGACGTCAGTCCCAGTTTGGACAGGAAGGCTCTGGGCAGATGTCCTTGCAGAAGTAGTCCCTGTGTCAGGTGGTAGTGGTCTTTGCACAGGGTTGTTGTTCTGGCAGAGTTGTTTGAATAACCATTCTTGTAATCAGGCATCCCCACATGAGAGACCCCCTCCATGGCCTCCTGGCCTGTTTTAATCCAAGTTGATACAAATTAATCCAATTTTATTCTGAAAAAATGTTCACAAATCAAACATTAAATTTCCTTAGTAGAGAGCTCGTGTTTTGTTATTCTGGAAACAGGTCTGTTAAAAACTAAGTTCCAAATGCCATCAGGTCCTGTTATTTTCTGAGAAAGTAGTTCAAGGAAGTCCAACAAAAATTGGACTGCTATTGCCTGCTGCCTCAGTCTAAGACATTTCTTTCATTTTTATTGGTAGGTAATGCATAAAAACAGAATTTTCAGAAGACATAGGACACAGATTGTATAAAGTGTTAAGGGTAAAGGGTAGCTATTTTAAGGAAAAATTCTTGAGAAATTTATCACATATAAAATTATAAACAATGCTCCAGTTTGATAGTTCATCTTGAAATATATATCACGGAACATTTCAGAGAAAGTTGATAACCAATGCTGCGGTCTCATTAGCTCCTCGGGCTGCGAGGGAGCGAATATGCCCATAGCCACATGTGACATTAGTAAAGTCAGTTTTGAGAAGGTTTACATAAAACAAATGTTAAATATTTGAATAAGTCGAGTTGCAGACAAATCAACCCAAGGGGGGAATACAAAGAAAACACACACACTGCATGGTGTGATCGTATAGAAGCTTTATTATTATTTTAAAAGAAGTATATATTGGGAACCAGCAGTTAGCCTAATGGCCATGTCGCTGGACTCCCACGTAGTCGACCGCGGTTCGCGTCTCGGATCCGGTGGCTTAAAACTCACCTCGGGCGTGTGTGCATGTGTGCGTGTGTGCCCAAGATCCCGAGAGGAGAACAGAGGAGAAGGGATTGCGGTGTGGCCATCCCCCCTGGGGGGTGATTTCTCGCTTTCTGTCTCTCTGTCTGTCTCTGTCTGTCTGGCGAGCACACGCACCCTATAGCAAAAACCTCTCCAAAAAAAAAAAAAAGAAGTATATATTTAATTTTATTTATTATTAAATTTGCTATTGGGTATGTGCACTCACCAGAGAGAAACAGAGACACCTATGCTCGCCAGAGAGCGACAGAAAGTAGAAGCAAGCTGCCAAGTCTAGGACTCAACTGTGGTTGGCCATGTGGGACCACCATGCCACCTGCTGGCCCAAGAAGCCTCATTTTTATAGGCCAAGTCCTTGTAAATATTCCAGGATGAAACCTGACTGTGATATTAAAAACATGTTTTTAGGTTATACACTTTTGTTTTGGCTTCTTATGCTTAAGTTGTCATTAGTCCTTCTCCAGGTTTTCCTCTGCTGGCGTTTATGTATCTAGTCTGGGTGAATAAAAATGTATGGCATTTCTACACTAGTAGACCTAAACCTATATTTCCTATATAAGGAAAAAACATCCCTGGAGTTACTTCAGAGAAGGAAGAATAAAGTGATCCTGGTTTGCCCGGGATGGTTGGGTCTGGGCATGGAATCTTAAACGAAGCCATTAAATTAAGCATAAGTTTCCAGAGATCCATGGAAATGCAGCAAGATAACACATCATGTCAGTCTTCATCATTATTTATTTATTTATTTATTTTTAGGGGGAGTATGTTTTTCAGCCATGCAACTGTCACTTGAAGTGTCAGAGAGCTTAGCCACAGTGAAGAGGAACTATTGATAGTGGGAAGAAAAGGTAAAGAAAAACCATTTGTGAAGCGTTTAAGATATCTAAGGAGTCTGCTGGGCTTTCAGTAGAAAGCTCAGAGGCCTGGGGCTCAAGAGAAAGTGTGAGATTGTGTGAGAGAGTGGAGGGATGAAGGGCAGACGCTCTAAGAGGAGAAGCAGGTCTTCCTTTCCGGAGTGGAGAAGGCAGATCTGAGCTCACACCCGAGATGTGCTCTCAAATCCTGGCCTTGTATCTTTCCAAGTCTAAACGGGAGCGTGGTACTTTCCTCTTCGGGATCTCATGTTTAGGATGAAATAATGAAATGATGTGCGTAAAATTCTTCAGAGAGAGCCTACTTCCTACCAAGCACTATTTCAGTTTGAAGCCACCATTGCTGCTATTGCTCTTATTACATCTGCTCAGGGACGCTCTGTCAGGTAGCCACGCCTCTATTTATTTCCACTGCAGAAGACCTGTCATTCGGTAGTCTCTTCCTCTTGTAGGCTATTTGATGCCTTTGCTGGATATCATTGGGTTTCTGGCGCTTATGTATGTATGGGTACCTAGATAGGAAAAAAACAAAAACAAAACCCACAAAACCAACAAAAAGCAATTGACTTTGCTTATCATAATCACAGGAGCATTGTTTTTTCCATGCCTCATTCGGATTCCATTCTGTTAGGGTCTCCCAGGCATCACTCCAATGTCTTCAATTTTTATAGGATTTAAATTACATTTAAGGGGCTATATAAATGCAAAACAATAAAAAAGGAGAACAATTTGGAGACTTCCAGATCTCTGCTTTCTAAAGGACTGCACGGAATTCTCCACTTTCCTCACCGCTGTGCCTGAGCATTATTTATGGCAGGAGCAAACAGCAGGCGTGGAACAAGAATTCCCTCAGCAGAGTCATCTCAGTGACTCATAGGTGGACTGAAGGCCTCCACCATCATCACGTTTCACTAGCAACCTTCCGATGACACGGTCATCTAAAGCCGAAACTGTAATGGAATGTAACTTTACGTGTATACATGGATTTAAAAGGAAGAAAGAATACCATTTCCCTCTATTGGTATCAATTTAAAGTATATTTTTCTATTTTTTTATAGAGGTGCCTGCTGAAGATAGGCACAGGCTGTGTCTACCACGGTGTGGAGGGTGGAGGGTGCTGCTACATGGTGCTGGGGAAATATGGGGAGTCCCTGGGTTTGGATCCCACTTGACCTGAACATGCCAGGTGTGCTTGTGAGCCTGGCTGGCAGAAAGACTGGGGCGGGGCGGGGTTGAGGAGAATAGGACTCTGTTACTTCTATCTCTCTCTCATGAAATAAATACATATGCTTCATTTTATTTATTTATTTATTTTAAGATTTTTGACATACGGCACATATGCTTGCTTGAAAGAGACAGAGAGAATGAAAATGAGAAATCATCCCACTGGGAGATGGCCATGTCACCATCCCTTCTCCTCCATTCTCCTCTCAGGATTTTGGGCATGCACACACATGCACCCAGCATCAGTTTTAAGCTGCCAGACTCAGTACTTGATCTGTAGTCAACCATGTGGGAATTAAGCACCTTAACCACCAGGCCATTTGCTGGCCCTCATAAATATACTTTAAAATGAGATAGGCAGAGGACAGTAGGTGGCATAATGGTTGCGGTTATGGACTCCCATATGGCTGACCAAGGTTTGAGTCTTGGACCTGGCAGTTG
>NW_006159635.1:577069-583784 GCF_000334495.1 Tupaia belangeri chinensis
TTTTTTTTTTCTCTTTACTATAGGGCAGAAAGAAAGAGAGAGAGAGGATAACTGAGAAATCAACCCTCTCCCCAGGGGGAATGGCCACTCTGCAATCCCTCTCTTCTATTCTCCTTTCGGAATTTTGGGCATGCACACATATGAGCCCTGCGTATTTATCAAGCTACTAAGTCTGGGATTTGAAGTGCACAATTGGCCATGTGGGATACAATGCCTTAACCCTCATACTACCTGCTGGCCCAAATTTGTCCAGATCTTTCTTTTTTTGGCAACATGGTGGTTAGCAGGAAAAATTCTTGGGTGAGTAGAGGGGGTAATATCCTTTCATCCCTCAAGTAGCATACATGTAACTATGAGGTCCCTTTCTTTCTCCTGTTCTGCCTTAAGACATAGGTAAAATACTTGCCAGGTTTTAAGAATATGTATTGTAGAACCAGTCTTCCAAAAATCAGATCTCAGCTCTGCTACTTACTAGTGATACAGGAGGTTGGGTGATCAGGCCTGACACCTGTGCCAAATTCAGAACCACAAGCTGACCAGGTTCTTGTCTCACACTCACAAAGAATTAGAGAAGTGAACACACAGAAACGTAATAAAGCAGGAGTTTATTAAGAGGAAGTAAAGCAAGCTCCCATCAAGCAGGGACAAATTCTGAAAAATGGGTTGCCAAGAGGAACTTAGGTGAGGGGTTTTTATTTTGATCGGGCTTCTCAGGAGAGGCTTGTTCACTTGTCTCCTTGGGGAATTTTCCTCCTCATAGACTTGGTGTGGGTCTATAGGTCATCAGACTCCAATGAAGAATTAGGGAATTATTGTCTTAGGCCTTTTTAGGATTTTCTGGGTCATAACAGTCCTTACAGACCTTATAGCTATTCAGATATGGGATGGGTCAGGAAAGAAGCCTCAGCTGTTTGCTTTATCTGCCTTAGCTGGCAATCTTGGGAATCACTGTGAGTGCTTCCTTGACAATAAGTGGGTGAGAGAGATCTGAGCTGCTGCTGAGCAATCCCGACTCTATCTTAAAGTTTAGCATTTTGTGGTTCGATCTTGGGGCCTATACCCTCCCTGTCTCACTGACTGTGTTATCTTGACTCTTATTTTTGGTTTTGTTTTTAGTTTGCTATTGGGTATGTGCACTCACCAGAGAGAAACAGAGACACCTATGCTCGCCAGAGAGCGACAGAAAGTAGAAGCAAGCTGCCAAGTCTAGGACTCAACTGTGGTTGGCCATGTGGGACCACCATGCCACCTGCTGGCCCAAGAAGCCTCATTTTTATAGGCCAAGTCCTTGTAAATATTCCAGGATGAAACCTGACTGTGATATTAAAAACATGTTTTTAGGTTATACACTTTTGTTTTGGCTTCTTATGCTTAAATTGTCATTAGTCCTTCTCCAGGTTTTCCTCTGCTGGCGTTTATGTATCTAGTCTGGGTGAATAAAAATGTATGGCATTTCTACACTAGTAGACCTAAACCTATATTTCCTATATAAGGAAAAAACATCCCTGGAGTTACTTCAGAGAAGGAAGAATAAAGTGATCCTGGTTTGCCCGGGATGGTTGGGTCTGGGCATGGAATCTTAAACGAAGCCATTAAATTAAGCATAAGTTTCCAGAGATCCATGGAAATGCAGCAAGATAACACATCATGTCAGTCTTCATCATTATTTATTTATTTATTTATTTTTAGGGGGAGTATGTTTTTCAGCCATGCAACTGTCACTTGAAGTGTCAGAGAGCTTAGCCACAGTGAAGAGGAACTATTGATAGTGGGAAGAAAAGGTAAAGAAAAACCATTTGTGAAGCGTTTAAGATATCTAAGGAGTCTGCTGGGCTTTCAGTAGAAAGCTCAGAGGCCTGGGGCTCAAGAGAAAGTGTGAGATTGTGTGAGAGAGTGGAGGGATGAAGGGCAGACGCTCTAAGAGGAGAAGCAGGTCTTCCTTTCCGGAGTGGAGAAGGCAGATCTGAGCTCACACCCGAGATGTGCTCTCAAATCCTGGCCTTGTATCTTTCCAAGTCTAAACGGGAGCGTGGTACTTTCCTCTTCGGGATCTCATGTTTAGGATGAAATAATGAAATGATGTGCGTAAAATTCTTCAGAGAGAGCCTACTTCCTACCAAGCACTATTTCAGTTTGAAGCCACCATTGCTGCTATTGCTCTTATTACATCTGCTCAGGGACGCTCTGTCAGGTAGCCACGCCTCTATTTATTTCCACTGCAGAAGACCTGTCATTCGGTAGTCTCTTCCTCTTGTAGGCTATTTGATGCCTTTGCTGGATATCATTGGGTTTCTGGCGCTTATGTATGTATGGGTACCTAGATAGGAAAAAAACAAAAACAAAACCCACAAAACCAACAAAAAGCAATTGACTTTGCTTATCATAATCACAGGAGCATTGTTTTTTCCATGCCTCATTCGGATTCCATTCTGTTAGGGTCTCCCAGGCATCACTCCAATGTCTTCAATTTTTATAGGATTTAAATTACATTTAAGGGGCTATATAAATGCAAAACAATAAAAAAGGAGAACAATTTGGAGACTTCCAGATCTCTGCTTTCTAAAGGACTGCACGGAATTCTCCACTTTCCTCACCGCTGTGCCTGAGCATTATTTATGGCAGGAGCAAACAGCAGGCGTGGAACAAGAATTCCCTCAGCAGAGTCATCTCAGTGACTCATAGGTGGACTGAAGGCCTCCACCATCATCACGTTTCACTAGCAACCTTCCGATGACACGGTCATCTAAAGCCGAAACTGTAATGGAATGTAACTTTACGTGTATACATGGATTTAAAAGGAAGAAAGAATACCATTTCCCTCTATTGGTATCAATTTAAAGTATATTTTTCTATTTTTTTATAGAGGTGCCTGCTGAAGATAGGCACAGGCTGTGTCTACCACGGTGTGGAGGGTGGAGGGTGCTGCTACATGGTGCTGGGGAAATATGGGGAGTCCCTGGGTTTGGATCCCACTTGACCTGAACATGCCAGGTGTGCTTGTGAGCCTGGCTGGCAGAAAGACTGGGGCGGGGCGGGGTTGAGGAGAATAGGACTCTGTTACTTCTATCTCTCTCTCATGAAATAAATACATATGCTTCATTTTATTTATTTATTTATTTTAAGATTTTTGACATACGGCACATATGCTTGCTTGAAAGAGACAGAGAGAATGAAAATGAGAAATCATCCCACTGGGAGATGGCCATGTCACCATCCCTTCTCCTCCATTCTCCTCTCAGGATTTTGGGCATGCACACACATGCACCCAGCATCAGTTTTAAGCTGCCAGACTCAGTACTTGATCTGTAGTCAACCATGTGGGAATTAAGCACCTTAACCACCAGGCCATTTGCTGGCCCTCATAAATATACTTTAAAATGAGATAGGCAGAGGACAGTAGGTGGCATAATGGTTGCGGTTATGGACTCCCATATGGCTGACCAAGGTTTGAGTCTTGGACCTGGCAGTTGAAACTCATGCCAAGTGCATGTAGTTGTGTGCCCCGAGAGAAGAATAGAGAAGGGATTGTGGTGTGGCCAACCCCCCAGGCGGAGTGATTTCTCACTTTCTCTCTGAGTCTCTGATGAGTGTATGTACCCTATGGCAAAGACCTCTCTCTAAAAAATAAAAATAGATACTTACTATATTTGTAGCAATAGGAGAACTTTTTTAAAAAAATATTTCATTTTATTCATTATTATTATTAATAATTTTTATTTTAAATTCAACCAGAGAGAGACAGAGAGAATGAGAAAGGGAAAGTGAAGAAGCAAGCTACTAGGTCTGGGACTCGAACCATGGTTGGCCATGTGGGAACTCAGTGCCTCAACCACTATGCCATCTGCTCACCTTGGCAATAGGAGGATTTCTAAAAATCTATTTTTATTATCCAAATAAGTATTACATATACATCCTGGAAGTGGATCTTTAAAGCTTTGATGTAAGTGTAAAGAGCAGGGGACCAGCAGGTAGCGTAATGGCTATGTTGCTGGACTCCCATGTAGTCGACTGTGGTTCGAGTCCCGGACCTGGTGGCTTAAACTCACGCCAGGCACGTTTGCATGCATGCCCAAGATCCCAAGAGGAGAGTGGAGGAGAAGGGATTGGAGTGTGGCCATCCCCCCTGGGGGTGATTCCTCACTTTCTGTCTCTTTGTCTCTCTCTGTCTTTCTGGTGAGGCCGTAAAGAAAAATCTGTTCCCAAAAAAAAAAAAAAAAAAAAAAAGAAAAACCCTCCTGGCTACATAGCTCCAGGCTATGGAACACCATATGGTTACGCCATAGCTGCCCTGCCTATGGTTTCCCAAGAGAGTGGTTCTGCTCCCCGTTATGAAATTCACAACAAATCCTGTTCCCCACTACTCTGAAGCTAATTCCTTTTGAACAACAGTACCGTACAATTCAGAATGTTAGAGGAAAAGTCTTTTCTTTCACTTTCTTTCTTTCTTCTTCTTTATACTTTCAATCACTATACATCATTTAGATTGTAAAGAAGAGGAAAAGTTTTCTTATCCTGCTTTCTTTGAACACATACTTGGTAAAAATAATTTGTAAAGAACATCTTTTCTACTTTTGACTTTAACAAACACAAATTTTAGTTCTCTACAACTTGAAAACAAAACAAAAAAAATGAAGCCGGTTTTGTAAAACGGTACCTCATTCCTGGAAAATAACATACTGGCCCTCTGTTCTAGGGAAGTAAAAGTCTAACAGTTCACAGTTTTAAGAGAAGTATCAGATTGTGTAAAATTAAATTTGTAAAGGATTTAGAGTCTCCAACACTGATCACAATAAACTGCTTTGTTATAAAATAAATAAATACATACATAAAGCAAAAAAAAAGAGCAGAAAATCACAGATTGTCAAATTTGAAGGAAGAGATTCTTACAGGTGAGAATTGTGCTCTGAGATTGCACACGTATTAGTTAAGTCACAGCTTTCTCTTTTAATTTTAATTCTCTTTCCATTCCACTGTTTTTCTTAAAAATTTCAGCAAATGATATCAAAACAGGGTTCTAAGGAAGTAAGGAGGAATGGAGAAGTTCCCTCCATAATACCAAATAAGGAGCAATAGTTTTAATAATTTTAAAAAGTGCATAAAGATATAGTCAACTTGATCAGGATGAGTGCACAGAGGTTGAATCCAATAGACTTCAAATTGCCCAACAATGGCTTTTTCTTGAACCCTAGTGAGATGTCTAAGGAAATGATATGTTGCTAATGATTGGCCCGGTAACCTGTAGGAAGACTGTACTTCCCTTCTCCCTTCTAGAAAGTAAAAGAGGGGAGGCCATAGTTAACTAAGCACCATTTCTTTCTATTTTTAAAAAATTTCCAGAGGGCACATGTGCTAACTGGAGAGAGACACAGAGAGAGAGAGAGAAAGCAAGAAAACACCCTGAATCCCTCTGCCCCATGTGGATAGTCATGCTCAATCCCTTCTCCTCCATTTCTCCCTCCTTTTGGGATTTTGGGCACACATGCCCAGCGTGTTTTTCAAGCTATCAGATCTGGGATTTGAACTGAGACATTGGCCATATGGGATCCAACTGATCTAATGACCATGCCACCAGATGGCCCACACCATTTATTTCTGATCTCTACATGCCTTTAGTTCAGAGTTTCTCAGTGACTAGACTATTACCTATGGACTATTACCATTGGAATTAATTGAGTGCTTGTTAAACCTACAATTTCGGGGCGATCCTCTGAACCAACTGAATCGCATTCTCTGAGGGATGGAGCCTAAGACTCAGACCTTTAATACCCTCTTCAGTTGATTATGAAGTACAGTAATATTTAAGAACCATTTAAATTTTCCTTTTCCATATTATTTTGATATTGCAGATAAATAAGGTCTTTCGCATTACCTAGACCTTAGGAGGGCTTTCAGTTTCCACCCTCATGGCAACAATCCTAATGGGGAATAAAAATTAATGTGGAGGGAGGTCAGCTGCCTCAGCCCTCCCAGCTGTCTCAAGTGAGGCCCACACATCCGCGTGAGCTGGACTCAGCTGAGAACAGGGGAGCCCAGCTCAAATGATCAAGTTGCAGTGCCGCGATTTAATGAAGATGGTTTTTGTTTTAAGCCACTGTTCTTCAGTGTGCATCAATGGATAACTGACAGGATAGGCAGCCAGGGCCTGAGCTGAGAGTGAGCGGGGACGATGTTCCAGAAGTCTGAGTAGAGACAGAGAAGGTCTGAGATGGGGGCTATGGGTACCCTAGAACATACTAGGGAATGGGACAGGGCTGCTCGAGAGGGCTGTGTTAGCCAGACTGGGAATTCTCTAGCAGATGAAAGTAAAGTAGTTTATGAACTTGACGCAGTTTGTAGTCGGAGTGGCCGTGTGGTTTTTCTCACTATGACAATCCAGCTGGCAGGTGCAAGCAAGGACCGAGAGGAGAGTTGGACTTAACCACGCCAGGCAGCGTCTTAGCAGGTGAATGTGATGAGGGGTGAGAGGACAGCGAAGCAGGGTTTATTACAGTCCTGGGGCGGTCGTGATTATAGCCACGAACTGGGTTCAGAGGAGCTGAGTGTCTAGTGACTGTGAGTGACCTTGAAAGGATCAATGGGTTGTAGGTCTCAGTGAGATGCAGAACTGTGGGGACAGAGAACCAGACGAGTGAGGTGGAGACAGGAGCTGGTTGCCCGCGCAGTGCTTGAAGTATGGCTGGGATGGCAGTTTGTAACTTGCCGGTTGGCCTCGCTG
>NW_006159635.1:583815-599532 GCF_000334495.1 Tupaia belangeri chinensis
CCCAGAATTCCCACCCATAGGATTCTGTGGAGGGAGGGCGGGTGCAAAGTGGCAGCCATCTTGCTTTCACGCTCAGAACGTCAGGAAGGATGCGTCTGGTGGTACACGTGGGAGCTTTTCTGTTGGCTCATTGCATTGGGGCCAGCAGCTGAACCTGCTTCCACACGGCCCCCAGAGCCTCCTCCAACTTCTACAGCCCCAATGCCCCACACACCCCATTGTGTGTGGTTCGCTTCCTTAAGACTTGAGGCAGGAGGAGACTGATACGGATTCCAGTCTGTCCCCCGGGAAAGACTTTCTCCACTTCAGGTCCAGCTTTCCTTGTCAACTGCCTGTCCTGAGGACTTCAAGCTCTGGCATTGGACATGAAGACGACAGACTCACAGTAAGTGAGTAACCAGTTCTGTGAATTCTGTAAGGTTCGAGCCCCGTTTACTTACCTACTTACCTACCTTCCTAAGCTTCGTCTTTTAATAGTTCTGCTTCTCTAAACCAGAGGTGAGATAGCAGAGGTCTCTGTCAGTTCCTGGCGTCAGTAAGCTCTGGAGTATGGGTGTGGGAGTGGAGGGAGCGTAAACCACAGGATCCTTGGAAGACAGAGGCCATGGAACTGTGATGAGAGGACTGCGAAGGTCATCTCTGTGGACGCTGCAGTTGCCAAGCATTGTGGTTGAAGTAGTGTTGAAATCCAGAAGCTCAGGCTCTCAAGGTCCAAAGGGACCTCTCAGAGAGGCTAGGAGGAGGTGGAGTAGGTGGTACCATCTGATGGCAGAGCCTCAAGAAGCGGTTAGAAGAAGGAGGTGTGGTGTGGTGACGGTCTACATGAGGTAAGCGCAAGAGTAAACACGTTGCTAAGTCCTTCAGCTTCTGCGTAAAGTCCCTTTCTGCTCTTAGTGGGGCTGGCATTTTTCTGATCAGGTTCTATTGTGACTTGAATCCTCAAGTTGTTAGTCTGGTGACCAGAGAGGAATTGGGAACGACCGCCAGGACAAGGTGCACCTGGTTGGTAGAGGAGGTAAGTGATAATGAGTTTCGGTGCAGCCTTGTGCAGCTGCGTCAGGCATAGGTGGATGCAGCCTACTGCGGAAGGGGGGTGCAGAACCCCGCAGGGCTGTCCGAACCTTTGTGCTCCCTGTAAGGTCGGCCTAGGCCCCTGCTGCAATTGCACCTCAGTCCTCTCTCCCCACTACTCTGACTTTCCCGGTTCTTCCAGGTTGATCCTGAGAGCAGTCTGGAATAAACCTTCTGCATGCACATCTCTACCCTGAAGTCTATAAGAAAATGACCAGCTATTTCTTCCCTTTTGAAATAACTTGCTTCTCGCTGCTTCTGGGACCCATATTCTTGGGTCTTGCCTGGTATCACGAGATCATCTTTCTCAGGGTCATTTTACGGGTGTTCTTTAACTCCCAGGCTAATAGTAGGAAAAAGTTGGAAATGGCTTTCCCCTTTATACTCATTTTAAGGCACTGTCATCCTGATTCATGTTTTTAAACACTGTATGTATAAAATGGACCAAAAGAACTTGAATCATTTACTCAAGAATAGGAACCCATGCTTGAGATCCTCTTAAGTTTAAAATGAAGCAAGTTGGCAAGTGATATAATTTATTCTGCTTAGCCATATTCAATTGTCTTATCATAAATAGGCATTCATCTTTTTATTCATTCAATAAATATTCCAATTCTTCCTGTGTCAGGTATTTTTTTAAGAGAAACTGCAGAGTACAAAATAGACCTTGTGGGGACTGTGTTCTGGTAGACAAGTCATTCCTCACTAGCTAGTAGGTTACACCTTGAAATTCTTTTGAGTCATGGTTTCCTAAGCTGTTGGTGTTGACCAGAGCGCATAATGCCCATTTTGCAGGAGATTAAAGAAGATAATATATAAGGTGCTTTGGATCTTGGCTTACACATGGTAGAAGTTTAACAAATGGTAGTCTTTTTTTTTTTTTTTTTGGTACAGCCTTGGAAAGATTTAGTTGCTTCTTACAACTCTCTGATTGGGATTTCAAATGTCCTATAACCCATGGTATTTATTTCACGGCATTAATAAAAGAGATGAATTCGTTTCATCAATAAATATTTAACGAGTTCCTACTTTGTGCCCGGCACACAGTAACACAGACAGTGCAATTTTTCATCCTCCTGCTGCAGGTGGAGTAACTAAGAAATAAGCTTTCTACCCTAGAGTGAGTAAAAAGAGCACCGTCTTCAACACTGATGTTTCTTTTCTCTTTCTCTGCCCCCAAATAGCTATTAGGTTGAAAGAGGTCTGGCTTCCCGATTTCTTCAGCATTTTCACAACCTGTGTCACAACTTTAAGCCCAACCTTAACCCTCCCCTCCTACCAGTACCTACATTCTTAAGATTAATTTATCACCTCCCTCTTCAGAATTTATTTAAAATAACAGTGCTATTGTGTTTTCAAGTTTCGGGTGGTACCCTCCATGACTAATTAGTATTTTGTAGCTCCTCGCTTTTACGTTTATCTCATTACTTCCATCTTGGCTGCTGCTTCTGTCCGATTTCCTCCTGGCGATTATTTCAAGGTTTTCGTTCTGTTTAAATTCGTCATAGCATGCATTTGTGACTGCAGTCGCATCCCCCAGTAGGGCCTGGCCATGGCGTAATCCTCTTTCCTCCAACTCCCCATCTCAGCAGGATCTTGTGCACGTGTGTAACCTGGTAGGAGGCCTGTTTGGGCCTGGGATTCAACCCCTAGTCCACCATACGGGATCTGGCTTCACCAGAATAGTGCTGACTGCTGCTCTGGGGCCGCTCCTCTCTGTGGGTTCTTTCACTCAGTAGGATCCCTCCATTTGTCTCTTGGTTCTGGTCCCTTTCCTGCCTCCCCTTCCACACGCCACCAGCATTGTGTTTCTTACTTGCCGTCTTTATTCCTGGAATTGTTTCCTAGACCTGTCTGGTTTCTAGCTGGCTGTCTCTGCTTTCAGAGTGTCTACCTCATTCTTGCACATATTTCTCTTCTCCCATCCTTTATTCTTTTCTTCCTCCTTTCATCCTCTTCTCTGCTTCTCTTTTAATTACTGCTTTAATTAGAGCTACTGTATTTCAGAGGGATAGAAAAATATGAGATATGGATGAAAAGAAGCCTCAGGTCTTTATGCTTCAAAGCTTTATTCTTTTATTTATATTTGTCCTTTGGATTTGAAAATGCTGTTTCTACTTATATTTCATCTAGATGTGAATATCCTATTCCTACTTTCTCTGCTGTGTAGAGAGAATCTTATCGAAGGTCCCCAAAGAATTCCTTATTATCAGAGGTAAAGGTCATTTCTCCTGAAGATCTTAGCACATTTTCAGTGGTTCTTCTAGAATGTTTGATCTGTGTGCTGTTCCCCTTTTTCTTCCTGTCCTGACCCAAACTGTAATATGATTACTGACAACATCCTTGAAGCTATAGGTCAGGATTTCCATATTTATTAATATTCCAGTTTGAAAACAGTATGAATTCTTTTTGGTTTGGACCTAATTGCTTCTATGTGTTAGACTTTAGGCTTTGTATTAATTAGTGAGACTACATAATGCATGTGGTTGAAGTCTCTAAAACATTTTGCTGTTTTTTTTTTTTTTTTTTGGTGATGTCGTTCCATGTCAAGTTTATAATTTATCTCAGAGCAAAATACAGGGCCGTGTCAGCATTTGGGAGAGGTTGGGGTCGGGGTGGAAGCGGAGAAGGATCGGAACATTTTTCTTTCTCTCCCGCTTCCTACTTATTTCCTGCCTGAACTAGTTCTGCTCTTTCTTTCCTGAGAGACAAAGAAAGAGAAAATGAAGAAAAGGAGGAGGGAGTAAGAAAGATGGATGGGCAGACAGTGCTGTCTCACCTGCTCTGATGAAGGAGGTAAATGGAGAGATGGTAACAGCTATGCCACATTTCACTCCCCAGGGTGCTACCTCGGGGTTCTTGCTTTTATTTTTTTCAATATTTATTTAATTCCATGTGTTGTTATTTTTTAATTTGACGAGAGAGAGAGAGAGAGAGAGAGAGAGAGAGAGAGAGAGAGAAGGAGGGAGAGAGGGAGGGAGGTAAAGTGATAAAGCATGCCACCAGGTCTGGGGCTCGAACCACAATCGGCCATATGGGAATCCAGTGCCTTTAACCACCGTGCCACCTGCCATCTCCCTTGCTTTGTTTCAATGCTGGTCCTCTAAGGACTCCTTAGCCCACACCCTTTCATGAGACAAAGGGAGATTAGTCTCTACTCTTCAAGTGAGATTACTGACTACAATTGAGAGCTTTATTTACTAGTTACTTAAATGGAAAATAGACTTTCAGATGCTTGATCGTCTACTTATTTAATCGGTCATTGGACACAACTGGGATAGCTCTAGAGCAGCTGTGTACCTTCCTCGTGAAATCCCATGAGATCTGCATTATGGGCTATGTGAGAGGCAGGGCCATAATGCAGGGAGGAAAGGGCTACATGCAAACACTGTATGTGTGTGTGTGTGTGTGTGTGTGAGAGAGAGAGAGAGAGAGAGAGTGCGAGCGAGTGAGAGAGCACCAGAGCGAAGAGAGCCACCTCTAAGTTATGAGAGCTGACAGGAGATTGTTGATTTTTTAATAAGAAGTAAATTGAAGCTGCATAATTCAAACGTTGAAACTCTGACCATCCAGTAATACCATCCGGCAACATCTAGTGATATAGGGAGGGTCTTAAAAAATCCTAGCTTGGGGCCAGCAGATAGCGTAGTTGCTAGCATGGTTACGTCGCTGGACCCCCACATGGATGACCATGGTTCAAGTCTCAGACTCAGTAGCTTGAAACTCATGTCAGGCATGTGTGTGTGTGCCCAAAATCCTGAGAGGAGGATGGAGAAGGGATTGCACATGGCTGTTCCTCCTGGGGGTTATTTCTCTCTGTCTCTTTGGTGAGTGCATGTGCCCTATAGCAAAAATCTCTCTCTGAAAAACGAAAAAAGTCTTAGCTTAGTTTGGGACAGGGGTTAGCAAACGTCCCATTTCCCCCACCCAGCAAAGGACCAAATAGGAAATATTTTAGGCTTTGCAGGCTGTGTTGTCTTTGATGTAACTACGTACATAAGATGCATAGTACAGTTTTTGCAGGGTCAGCAGTTAGCATAATGGATATGTCACTGGACTCGCATGCAGTTGACTGTGGTTCGAGTCTCGGATCCTGTGGCTTAAACTCACGCTGGGTGCGTGTGCATGCGTGCCCAAGATCCCGAGAGGAGAATGAAGGAGAAGGGATTGTGGCGTGGCCATCCCCCCTGGAGGGTGATTTCTCACTTTCTGTCTCTCTCTCTCTGTCTTTCTGGAGAGCACACGTGCCCTATAAAAAAAAAAAAAAAAAAAAAAAAAAAAAAAAAAAAAAAGGCATAATAGAGTTTTTGGAACATAGTAAATAATTTTCATATTTTATCACTAGCATTCTGGTGGCAGCAAATACAGGTAAAGTCACAGTACTTGGTTTGGAGACTTTGAAAATCTAATAGGGCATTCCTTTATACAGTAAGTTCTTATGTTTGTTAGGAACCATCCAAGTGAATGAATTGATTTCTTCCAAATTAGGCCTTCCTTGGACAATCCATATGGAACAGAATATACTTACATAACTTTTTGACTAAATGTCTTGATTTGTTTTTTTCTCTTATCAGAATGCATCTCTGTGGTATGCTGCATTACTTAGATATTAAGAGGCAAATCAGGAAAAGACCATATTCTGGGATTGCGATTTTTGCTGGTACTTGGCTGCTCGTGAGGGCAGTGGCTGCTCTTTTAAAAGTAGACTTGAGGAACCAGCAGTTGGTGTAATGGCTATGTCGCTGGACTCTCATGTAGTTGACTGTGGTTCGAGTCTCCAATTCAGTGGCTTGAACTCATGCTGGACGCGTGTGGGTGCATGCCTGAGATCCCGAGAAGAGAGTGGAGGAGAAGGGATTGCAGCGTGGCCATCCCCCCTGGGGGGTGACTTCTCGCTTTCTGTCTCTCTCTCTCTCTGGCAAGTGCATGTGCCCTATAGCAAAAACCTCTCAAAAAAAAAAAAAAAAGTAGACTCGAGTGTTTAACTTGAGTGTTTAACTCTCACTTTCACTCACTGATGTTTTGGAAATAAGAATGTGATTCACAGGTTATGACCCTGAGAATTCTAATCAAGCCTATTTAAATACCATATGTAGAGTCCTCAGTTGGAGGCTGTAATATAATCAAGGGAAAATAAGATTTTTAATAATCCAATTGCATTTGTCAACTGCTCAGTTTATTGGTGCAGAACGATGCTCAGGATTCTAAATGGCACCATTTGGTAAGGGGGAGAAGAGAGTTGAAGTTTTCCTAGGAACTATCAGAAAGTGTTGCTTTTAAACATTATATCTTTCTGTGTCTATCTGTATCAATTAATTTTTTTAGATTTAACTTTATTTATCATTTTAAAAATTTGCTACAGGGCACACATGCTCAGTAGAGAGACAGTAAGCAAGCCTCAGGGTCTGGGACTTCGAATCAGGGTTGGCCATGTGGGAGTCCAGTGCCTTAACCACTTTGCCACCTGCTGGTCCCTCTCTATCAAAGATTACTTAATGCATTTTACTGGAAAGAAAGCTAAAGTATGTATTATAGTGAAGTTCATGTAATGGTACTGACTTTTTCTACTGCGACTTTAGTGACATTTTGTTCTCCTCAGTGCTACCCTGGTTCTTTTTTGTGCTTTGGCTGTTTGAATCCTTTTCATGGATGTAGATAAGGGGTCCGTCAGAGTTGACCTAAGTGGAAGGCAGTCTCAAGATCCCCTGAAAGATCTTTAGTTCAGTCTTTACTCATCTGGCCCCAGGAGATTCTCTGTCCCATCATCCAAGCCCTTGAGTTGGAGGACTAACTCATGGTAAGGTTTTGAACAGGTGCAGGAGCAGTCTGGGCAGGCTGCTCCTTTCTCGTGCTTTAAATGGATATGTTGGCATGAGCCCATGTTAATACTGTGTATCAACATTCCAGGTGGCAGTGTTGTTTTACAGGTAAACCGGCATGGAAAAGCCAGCCTGTATTAGGTGTATAAGTTAACAGCTTTTTGATTCCTCTGTACTAGGGGTTTCTGGTTTCTGTTTTTGTTTGTTTGTTTGTTTTTGTTTTGAGGGGAGAAAAGAACCTGTGACATATTCAGTCACTCAACATAGTCTTTTTCCACAAGTGATTTAGAATAATTAATCAATAAATTGATCTAGACTTGATCTCCTGGAGCAAGTTTGATCTCAAATTGAAGTGAGAAAATAGTAATAATGAGTTCGAGATACGTAAAAAGTATTTGCAAAACACTTAAGAGTACAAGTAACACTGTGTCATATGGCACCAGGTATGTATTATAAAAAGATCTGACCCAAAACGAGAATGTTGTCATAATTGGGCTCTCTTAATGGAAACCACTTGTTGCAAATAACCACTATTTGCATTTTGATTTCAGTGCTATAAAGTGACTTATCAAAAAGGAAAAGAATACATCATTCATTCCTCTTACAAAGTCAAATTTTGCCTTTGTCTTATAAGACACCTCCAAACTGCCAAGCAACAAATACGTGAGTTGAAGAGGAAAGCACTTTTCTGGGGACGATTTCAATAAGTTATTTTAAAAAGCAGGTAAGACTACACGGACAAAGCTCGTTCCTTTTCTCCATGTAGTTTTTCTCATTCATGGGGCTTTGTGATGAGACCCTGAAAAGAGAACCGGGTTTTCTCATAGAATATTAAATACCAAAGCAGATGAATACATACTTATTAAATGATAAAATACATACACATGTATCTAGTAAGATATATAGGCAGCATTATACGAGGGGAAAAGGGATGAATTAAACATCCTGCTTGCCCTAAAATAGGTACAAAACTAACCAGGTTAAAGGATATAACTTACGGCTAAAGGCAGCAGAGGAGGAATGTCTCGGGGCAATTTATGATTGCTAGCCCACTGAGTTCTATAGATTACTTCTCTCCAGACTTGATTTCTGTGGACGGGCGTTCGTATTTGCAGTTCTAATCTGAGAAACTTCCTAAATTCTTGCCTCATGTGAGGTTTGAGAAGGTAAGATGTGTGTTTTCTCACGTACAGAGACACCTAACGTAATCAAACACAGAGAAGCAGGCAGTTGCTTGGCATTTCCTTGGGTGGGGCTGGGGGACCTGGAGAGTCGTTCAGTGGGTGTAAAAGTTCAGTTATGAAATGGGAATAAGTTCAGATCTCTCGTTTACAAGACAGGGCCTATGTATTACTGTACCTTTTGGAAAGCTAAGAGGGTGGATCTCTCTCACGAGTGTTGACGCACCCATGCCAAACCCCCAAAACAAAGCAAACAGCAAACCAAAGGAGCATGAAGAAATGTTACGAAGAAATTTTGGAAAGTTCTTTCAAATTTTTTGTGTGTGTGTGTGTGTGTTTTTGTGTGTGTGTCTTTAACTTTTTTTTTGATTTCCAAAGTACATATTTCAATTTTATTTAAAAATTTATATATATACACATACATACATGTAATCACTCTGTATCATTACAGCATGCAAAATGAAATCTCCCAGCATGAATACACTGTGTATTCCAATGAAAGATATTATCATACATATTATCAATAGATCATTTTCCATTTTTGTGTCCCTTAAATGTTTTCCTTCTTTCCCTGATTCCCTTCCTCTTGCCCTCTTGACTAAGGAGATGGTTCTGAGTGTATGTGCATGCCTAGACTCATCAGATTTTATGAGAGGACTTCAGAAGTTTGTGAAAACTTGGAATTGGGACCAGCCCCATAGGTCAGTAGTTTAGTACTGTGCATAGGGAACAGGCTCTCACACGGCTGATTGTGGTTCGAATCCTGACCTTGGTGACTTGAGAAGCGTGCTGAGTGCGTGTGTGTATGTGGGTCCAGGATATGGTGGGATGGAGAAGTAGAGGAAAAATTATTCTAGTGTCACCATGTCACACCGAGGGTTCATTTTCTCTCTCTTTCTCAGATCTACCCCCACACTCTGGCAATTTTAAACAAGTCTGAGTTTATTTTGCCATAGGGCGGGCGCCACCATACCCAAGTGTGAGTTTATTTTGATGCAAACAAATTTTGAAATCCATGCACAGGTTTTTCATGATATACATATTCCATGAACTCATTGACAACCCCCTTATATAAAATACATGCAATTTTTGTCTATCATTAAGAACACAAATAGAGTTAGTGTCTGCCCAGGTGTTCTGGGAAGGGGAGGAATGGAGAGTATAATGAGAGCAGGATTTCCTTTTGGGGTGATGAAAATGATCTAAAATAGACTGTGGTGATGGTTGCTTCACTCTGAAAATGTAGTAAAAGCCCTTGAATTGTACACTTGAAGTGGGTGAAATATATGTGAATTTTCTCTCAATAAAATTGCTACACAAAACAGAAATAGAAGATAGGCTTCTCCATGTTCTACTGTGTGGCCGAATAAAGCTTCTGTTTTTCATCTTCATAGATGTAAGAGGTCAGTTTTGGTCTTGAAGAACCTTGCCTTGATTGATTGGTTGATTGATAGATATCCAGGAGTTGCAGAAGAAGTCGGGCTGAGTCAGCTGGCTCTTCTATTTGGTGGTAGCAGGACGTGGATTTTCTCTGGAAGGTCTCGCCCTGCTTGCTCTTGGTGCAGGTGGTATGGCTGGGAGAGAGTCACTCCAACTCCCAACCCGTCTAAGTCAGAGTCCCTTCTGGAATTTTGCTGGCAGTGTCAGGAAAAGATGCTCTCCTCGGGGGCTGCTGAACTGATCATTCACAACTCGAAGTTGTTAAAATCTTTCTTACCTTGTTGGTAAAGTCCTCCTGAAAGTGTCATTAGGCAGAGGAACAGGAAAGAGGTGAATCTCCATGGCCTGTGGAGTACTAGTTCTACTCATTCTTGGGCTTGATAAAGTCACAAGTCATAAATTCCTTTTAAAATAGACTCTACAAATAGGATTTCAGTTTCTTGCAGTTCTTTTTTCTTTTTCTCAGGATTTTTTTTTGCCTTAGGGCATGTGTGCTTGCCAGAGAGACAGACAGTGATAAAGAAAGTGAGAAATCACCCTTCAGGTGATGGCCACGCAGCAATCCCTTCTCTTCCATTCTCCTTGGATTTTTGGGCACATATGCACATGCACTCAGTGTTTCAAGTCACCAGGTTGGAGACTTGAGCGTGCTCGGCTGTATGGGAGTCCAGAAACATAGCCACTATGCCGTCTGCCTGACCCCTTGCAGTTCATTTTTTTTTTTTTTAATGTTAAAGCTCTTTATTTAAGTGCTTACAGTGGAAATTAAGCTTTTATTCTATGAATTTTTATTTTGATGCCTATAAGAGATAGCCATGATCTTAAATCCTAGATCTTGAGTTCAGTCTGAAATTTTAACTAACATAGTGTTTAGTTTTTAATAAATTTCCCTATGGAGTAATTGTGAATCTATGTGTTTGATACTTCCTACTCAGAAATGGCAATTTTGTTCAAAATGTCACACGTTATAATTCAATCCAAAGTGCGTATTCGGTTGGCGAAAAGCATGTGAAGCTTAGTCTAATAAGATTATAATTTCTAGTGACACATTTTAAATCACTGCCCTCTCACCCACCTCCTTCTATACACAGTGCAGTGAAACAGGATATTATTTATTCAAGATCTTAGTGCAGATAGCCTCATATTTCTATGTAGAAGTATAGTGCCACTAACACAGGGATATTAATCCTTGGAAGGGATATTTTTAAACAATCAAGTAAAATTTTACTTGAAAGGGAAAATTTTTCAGGAAATGTTTTAATGTCAAAGAGAAGAGTCCGGAGCTGTATTTAAGAATATGTATCAGCAATTTTACCTTTCCCTCAGTAATAAAAAGGAAAATAGAGTAACTTTAGCATGTCTTTGCTCTTTGAACATTTAACATAGGTTTGATGACTGTCTGTACCCTTGATTCATCTTGATATTTTCTTGACATGAATGAGAATTCTGGCTTCAGAGTGTGAGTCAAACATCCAGGTGGTTAAGTGAGATGGTGCTGTAAATCACCCCAGTAAGTGAAGGTAGGGCAAAGTTTTCAGGGCCAGGCCTTCAATTCACCTCTAAGTTTATGCTTTGCCATGATGATCAGAGAATTGTGCGTGTGCGTGTACTTTTTATTTTATTATTTTAAGGTTTATGCCATAGGACACATGTGGTAGCTGGGGAGAGAAAGTGAGACGGAAAGTGAGAAATTACCCCCGAGGGGGGATGGGCACACATTGAAGTCCCTTCTCCATTCTCCTCCTGGGATTTTGGGCATGTATACACATGTACCCAGTGTAATTTTTTTTTCCCACAAGTCTATGGGTCCAGGACTTGAACCATGATTGGCTATGTGGGAGTCCAGTACCTTAACCAATATGCCACCTGCTGGCCCCCAGATAGATAACTTTAAATGGTAAGTTATTGTTTACCTGATAATAATGAAACTATGTTGACCATCAAATAATAGAATAAGTTAATCTTTTCTTCACCTATTGCTTATTTTTCTAACACCAGTAAGTAAACATAAATGTAATATCTTTGAGATCTTACAATCAAACTAATAAATGTACCACCCGTTACATAGTAAGCATTTTTTGGTGTGTTGAAAATAAATAAGATCTACTCTGTAAGTTCATTTCAAATACAGCGTGCATCGTCATTGACTGGCTGCGTGCTGCACATCAGATCTCCAGAACTTGTTACCTAACTGCAAGTTTGCATCCTCTGACCAACTTCTCTCCATTCTCCTCATCTTCCAACCCCTGGGACCAACTCTTTCGCCTTCTGCTTCCATGAACTTCAGCTCTTTTAGCTTCTACATATAAAATCATGTAGTATTTGCCTTTTTAAAGTTTGTAGGATCTTAGTTTTCGGCGGTGCATGGTCTGCTATCTGTGCCAAGGCAAAGAATCTTCACAGCTGACTAGTTCTCACAGGCATAGCAGGGCCAGTGGATTGCATGGAGGTTAAGGTGGCTGAATCTCACATAGCCATCTCTGTGGTTTGAGTCCTTGAAAATCACATGGGGCATGTGTATTGCATGCCCAACATTCCTAGAGGAAAAGAGCAGAAAAAGGATTTTGACAAGGCCATCCTTCCTCGGGAGTGATTTCTTACTTCCCTTCTGTCTCTGTCTGTCTCTGGTACATATTTGCCTCCTATAGCAAAAACTAGACAAAGGAACAAAACCAGTTGGTTATTAACACCAGGAGTGAGAAAGAGAAGGCAACTCCAACACAGTCTGAGGCCATGTTCCACTCCACAGCCTTAGCCAGCCCCAGATCATGAGCATGTGAGTATATACTCAAAGATTGTTGGACACATTCCTTGTGGGCCAGCCTTGTAGAGCAATGTGCTTTACTTCCTTGCCTCTGGTCAGCCTCCACTGTTTGACTTTTTGTGTCTGGCTCAATGCACTAAGCATAATGCTCTCTAGGGTTATCCATGTTGTTGCAAGTGACAGTTACCTTTTAAAGTTGAACATTCTTTTGTGTGTGTATTACATTTTTTTTGAATCCATTGATGGCCACATAAATTATTCCTATATTTGGGCTATATAAATAATGCTCCAGTGAACATAGGAGTGCAGCTCTCTCCTTGGAATAGTTACTGTATTCCCTTCAGTTATATACCAAGAAGCAAAGTTAATGGATTATGGTATTTTATTTTCAAATGTTTGAAGGAAGTTCCCTGTTGTTTTCCATACAGCTATACCCATTTCATTCCCACCAACAAGTACAAAGGTTCCTTTCTCTGTGTCATCAGTACTTGCCATCTGGCGTGTTGGTAATGGCCATCCAAACAGGTGGTTCAGCTCATTGTGGTTTTGGTTGCATCTCCCTGATAAGTGAACACCTCTTGGTATGCCTCTTGGACATTTGTATGTGAACATACTGCCCCAAATGATCTACATGCTCACTGCAGTTTTTATCAGAGTTCCAATGGCATTTCTCACAGAAATAGAAAAAAATGATCCTAAAAGTTATAGGAGGCTACAAAAAGACCCTGAATAGCTAAAGCAAATTCACATTATGTTACAAAGCTATAACAGTTAAAACAATATGGTACTGGAATAAAAACCAACATATAGACCAGTGGGATATCAGAAATTCTGTGTATATGGTCAACTAATCTTCAACCAAGGTGCTAAGAGTACACGATAGGGAGAGGATAATCTCTTCAATAAATGATCTTGGGAAAATTAGATGTTCACATAGGGAAAAAGTAAAATTGGCTCCTTATACTGTATACACAAAATTAAATAAAAATGGATTAAATTTAAACATAAGACTTGAAACTACGAAACTACTGGATAGACTATAGGAGAAAGCTCTGTGACACTGGTCCTGACAGTGATTTTTTGGAAATGACTCTCAAAATACAGGCAACAGAAGCAAAAATACACAAGTAGGACTACAAGTACAAAGTTGCTGCCCAGCAAAGGAAACAATATAATGAAAAGGCAACCTGTGGATTATGAGAAAATATTTGGAAGCTATATATACAGTAAGGAGTTCATATCCAAGATATACAAGGAATTCATAGTCACAGCAAATAGCAGCCAAGACTAAATCAAACAAAACAGCAAAAAATAGACAAAAGCAAATGAAACCAAAACCCAAACCAATTAAAAAATGGGCAAAGGACCTAAATAAATATTTCCCCAAGAAAATATTCCTGTCTGTTGACTGACTGACAATGTCAGGGGAAAAATGACAATTTTCCAGAATATTTTAAGATGTAAATTCATAGTTGTTAAAGTCAGATAAAATCTAGAAGTGTAACGTCTCATTTTATATGGAATTTTGAATTATTTTCCCACCCTCATGTTATAAGCTGAGTTATATTGCAAAGATCTTGTCAAATAAGAGCCGTGCCTTGAATAGATTATGATAGAGGGAACAATACATTGCATGGCATAAAAATCACATGGGTGAAGGCTAGTGGGTGGCATAGTGGTTACTGCACTAGCTTCCCACATGGCTGACCACCATTTGAGTTCTGGAGCTGGTGGCTAGAAAATCATGCCAGGCATGTGTGAGTGCATGCCCAAAACCCCAGGAGGAGAATGGAGAAGAAGGGATTGCAGCATGGCCATTCCACCTGAGTGGTGATTTCTCACTTTCTCTCTTACCATCTCTCTGTCTCTCTCATGTTGCCTGTGACAAAAACCTCAAACACCTTTAAAAAAAAATCACAGGGAGACAGCAATGTATTTAAGAACTGCACTTATTTTTGGTGTCTCAGGATCTGCTCATGTATATAAACGCAAAAAATCGTCACCACTGACTAGCTCTCGCAGGCATAAGTAGGGTTTGTGTTTTCCTCCATCTCTGTTTAGAGCCTAAGAAATTAGAATTACGTAGCCAAATTACAAAGCTAAAATTCTTTGCTGGATTGGCAACACAAATTATTGTTAGAACACTGTGGGATGCAGTGTTCATTTACTCTGTGTGGCACAGCTAAGGTGATACTGCCAATTTGTTTATTTTAATGTCTGCCTTATTTGTGATGAAACATATTTGTTTTACCATTCGGAAAGGGAAATATGGGCCTGCTACATAACACATTTTAAGTACCAGCCTGCAGTTGATAGTTCCGTAACAAGGTTGAAATATCCCTGTGTGTTGGTATTGCGTAAAGTCCGAGCATAGCCATCCAGATACTGGCATTCACCCTGGAAGACAGATTTCTGGACCGTTTTAGTCCATGCTGTATGCTGAGTCACTTCTGGCTCTTCCCTGACCGATTGTGGGAGAGCTCCGTGGGGCAGCCAAGTGACCTGTTTTCTGATGGACAGGGCTGCATCTGCACCGTGGGGAAAGATTCTTGGTGTTGCATTCATGAAACTATGCCACGAGGCCAGTACATGTCCTCGCAGGAAGATTTCCGAATGTGGTCATGCAGATGAAAACACCACCAGCCTGCCTAGAATTAGGGACCACATATGGACTTCAGGCTTCGGCCTTAACAAAGGAAAACGGGTGTGGTTAGTGCGCATCTCAGAAGAACCGTTCTGAAACAGAGGAGCCAATTTCAGTAGTAACTCAAGGGAGTCTATTTAATTTTTTTTTTTTTTTGGAGAGGTTTTTCGCTATAGGGCACGTGTGCTCGCCAGACAGAGAGAGACAGAGAGATAGAAAGCGAGAAATCACACCCCAGGGGGGATGGCCACGCCGCAATCCCTTTTCCTCCATTCTCCTCTTGGGATCTTGGACATGCACGCACACGCGCCCCGCGTGAGTTTAAGCCACCGGGTCCGGGACTTGAACCGCGGTCGACTACATGGGAGTCCAGTGACATAGCCATTACGCTAACTGCTGGTCCCAAGAGAGTCTATTTCTAAGAAGACATGACAAGCTTCTGTCTGTTGCAAGCAGCAGTAAACAAGTTACCATTCCTGTGGAATTTTCCTAGAACTTGTACATATTTTAACTACAAAACATTGTGTACGCCAGTGTGAACATGTGTGGGCATGCACATGTCTGTATGATAATCAGTTGGTGGAGACTCATTTTTAAAAAAATATGTTTTGTGTCAATACAACCTGAGAATTTTGAGGGGCTGGTACTTTTAATGTATTAGAGATATGCTCTGAGGTGCATCAAGTATTCAGGGGAAATTTGCTTCTGATATCCATAAAAGCTTAGGGAATTGAAGTGTCTGCCCGACTTTCTTGGTCTTGGGGGTGTTTTAAGAGCTCTCATTTACAAATCCTGCTG
>NW_006159635.1:599549-621210 GCF_000334495.1 Tupaia belangeri chinensis
TGCTGAATTCTAGAGCTGGGACTTAAGATCCAGTCATCTCTTTAACCTTGAAATTTATCTCCCACTTCTGCATCTCTTGTATAGAACAAACGAATAGATAGTAGGTTCAGAATTCCTAGGGGTGAAAAGAAAAGGAAACTAGAGCTACAAAATTGGTAGGGGTGCAGTTTTAGGTGATAGGATAAGACAGATTGAGAGAAGGCAACACTTCTGGATGAATGCAGAAGCAACAGGGCCCTAGAGAATGGTGAACAGCAGTTGGCTGGAGTCCACGTAGGCTTGCGGAGCTGCAGCTGGGAGACCAATGAGTGTCTTAGCAAGGAGGGACCTGAGAACAGGGCAGGCGGAGACTCGGGCAGGGATTTGGCACTGCAGAGGCTCCCGTGGCCTTCCCTGCTGAGGCCTCTCTGAGGTAGGAGGCCTCTTCCCAGTAAGTTTAGGACTGGTCGATGCCTCGTTGTTGGGATGACCAGGGCAGAATAGGTGTCGGTAAAGCCCATTTTGCCCATTTGCTGTCTCGGCTGAGATGTGTGTTGATCTGAATAATCTCAACTTGGTGTGAAACTTTTATTACTGGTCATGCACAGCCTCTAATTGTCCCTGTCCAGCTCCCTCTCTTGTCCCTTATGGATATCTCGGGGGAAGACTCCTTGCTTTCTGCCTGTTCACAGCTAATAAACATCCAGCCACCGGACTAGAACTTGACCTTGCCTTTGCCTTTAGTACAGGCTGGTGTTTAAGAACATGGACTTCGGGGAACCAGCAGTTAATGTCATGGCTATGTTGCTGGACTCCCACGTAGTTGACTGCGTGCGGTTCGCGTTCTGGACCCGGTGGCTTAAAAAACTCACACCGGGCACGTGTGCGTGCGTGCCCAAGGTCCTGAGAGGAGAATGGAGGAGAAGGGATTGCGGCGTGACCATCCCCTCTGGGGGGTGATTTCTTGCTTTCTGTCTCTATGTCTCTCTCTGTCTGGCGAGCGCACACGCCCTATAGTGAAAAACCTCTCAAAACAAAACAAAACAAAACAAAAAACAAAAAAAAGTGGACTTTGGAATCAGAGCTAGACATTGTTTTTTCTTTTTTTGTTTGACCAAACTGTGTAAACTTGGGCAGGTAACCGAAACTCTGTTCAGTTTCCTGCTCTTTGTGTGAAAACACTGATATGTACCTCATGTGGTTGTTGCAAGGCTGAAGAGAGTTAATACACGGAAGACAGAATAGCACCCTGCATGTAGGAAGTGCTGGGGTTGTTGAGGGTTATTACTGGACTTAACTCTCACCTGCTCTGTGCCCTCGCTGGCTGGGGAACCTCAATGTGGGGCCATCTGTTTCGTTATTTCTCTCCCCAAATTGACATCTGGGCATGGGTAGGTGAGTATCGCCTAGTTAGGAGCATATCTCGTCCTCTCACTTCTAGTGCTAATTTCTCGTGTGCATGTGTTTACATACATACTTAATGTACCCAGGGAGAAGGTAAATGGGGAGAGACCATTTTCCACACTCACTCCCCGGCACTGCTTTTCTGGATGACTTGGTGGTCCCTGGGAGCCTCAGTAAGGCTGGGATCCACTGTAAGGTATACGTGGGGATTTTTGTGAGGGTGCCCTAAGCTTCCCTGCTGCATGCTTCTCTGAGGTAGGAGGCCTCTTCCCACCCACCCTCAATCCCAGATTCTGCTTCCAAGACCTCAGAGCCTGCTGCTCCTGGTGACCAATGGACATCATTCTCAAGCAATTTCCCTGCCTCATTCCCATCACATTGAGACTTTTCAAGGGGCTGGATCATGACACCACAGGAAAATGTGATGCTGACAATCGAGGGAGGCAAGTTCTGCATTCGTGTCCAGAGACCTCCCTGGTACTGGAGGTGCCTGCCCATGACCCAGGCTAGCTGAGATTGGGCAGTCAGTTACAGCATCAGGACCCCGTTGTGGGTGCCGTCTCTTTTTCTCTGGCTCATGAAAGGAAGAAACTTAAAAACACAAAACCATGAGAGCCACTTTAATAGGAAACATCCAGAACTCCTACACAGTGCCGCTCTGGCATGAAAAAGATACTGACTGAGGGTCGATTTATAGCAGTGTTGTCCAGAAGAGGGAAGAAGCGATGGGGTAAGGTGACATCCTAAATTCTGGCCAGAGGGACATCCCTTCCAGTAACAGAAAAGTGGGTGAGAGAATCCTAGTGACAAGAAGATCTCCAAAGAACTCTGTGTGCTCCGTGAGCGAATGTCAGCTTTAAAGACCCTCAAAATGCAGAAGGAGCAGCTTCATGACTGCGGTGGTGCCAGTAAGAGCTCTCAGGTGCCAGTGTGACATAATAAAAGGAAATATAAATATAAATTTGTCCTCTGTCTTACAGCTCCTGAAACAGAGTGTCTTTCCCCCCTTCCCCTTGGGAGTGACACAACCCCAACAGGGGTTCCATAAAAGTTTTTGCCATTGGATGTGTGCACTTGCCAGAGAAAAACAGTGAGAAGGAAAGTGAGAAATGACCCCCCACCCCGGGGTGATTTTTCCTCCATTCTCCTGGGATTTTGAGCACACACGTGCACATCCTGGCATGATTTTCAGGTCTGAGACTTGAACTGCGGTTGGCCCCGGGAGAGTCCAGCACCCCAACCACACCACCACCTGCTGACCCTCTATATGCATATTTGAAGATTGGGGTTTTTATTTGTTCTCTGGTTTTACTGAGAGCTAAGTATGTGCTTTCCTTTCTGGCCTTTATTGAAGTGTTTCTCAAAATATTCTCAGTGCAAGGGCACTGTAATTATTAGGAGTTGTTAATCAAGATTCAGATTCCCAGGGTTCTTTCCAGGGACTGTTGAATCTGGGCCACTTAGTGTGGCTTCTAAGACTGAAAGAATTTAATAAGCACCCATTATGATTTTTATAGCATAGAAGTTGATAGCTACTATTAGATTGTTGAGAAAGTCATGACACATTCTTGCATATAAAAATACAGAAAAAAGTCAGGACTTTTCTGACGACCCAGTATTTCAGTGACAATTTTAACATGTTTGAGAGGGTCTTTTCTCCATCCGGCAAAAGATGTGCTCCTTAGGATGTTTCATAATGTAATTTCTGGACCATGGTCTTCATAGTTCTCTCTCAGTGCTAAGATTCTAGTTGTGATTATTTTCTTGTTTATTTTCCAATTCTGTAAGAATCTATAGGGGCTTTGATTCACCTTGGAGAGATTAGTCCATATAACATGCGTACTTTTTATTCTACTCACTGCCTAAAATTCGGAAAGTTTTTCCGTTGTCTCAGTTTGTCTCAATCCCCAGCGAGTGATGACTTCATATATAAATATCAGCGGCTGTTAGAGCGTATAAATATCTAAATCTCTTGAGCACCTCTTAAACTTGTAAGGTTTATTCATTACTATACCAGTTCTTAATTCTCCAAGGCTAACCCTCTGGTGGCCAGCTTACCGGAGCTGGGAAAATGAAGCTTTATTGAGAGTGGAAGGGGATTTGTAATTGTCTTTCATCTCCTTCTGCCCACCATTCTGAACATGACAGCAAGGGCTGGGAATTTCAGGAGTAAAGAGGGTGGCATTTTGTGTTTCAAATACCTTGATTTTTGTCACACTTGGTTTCCTGTGAGCTGCTCTTTCATGCTGTTTAGAGGTTGACTTCAAAATGGCAACTAATTAAAAGTAGAAAATTTAGTATCTTTTTGAACATGAGTACTTCTTTAGAGATGAGAGAGGTAGATGCCCTAGATTTATTTTAAAGTGATTTACTTTTAACACTTTGGCCAAATTGAACATCATAGTGAGTTACTAGTAAATACAGCTCACAAATACTTTCCTGTAAAGATACATCTTAATTTTCTTTTTGGGTCTAACAAAGTGGTGTGTCTTTCTCTGTCCTCAGGGTGTTTTTCCCATGGACGTTAATATGATCTGAATATTAACTCAAAAAACATTTGGAGGTCTTTGGAAGGGTATGCATAGTTTTAAATTTTAGATATCTGAATTCGGTGCTACCAAGGTTATAGTACATTGAAAAGCAGTTAATTAAAAGTGCTCTCCAAATGGCTGTCAGATTTTCATTTTCAGGCACGCCATCTTGACTGAGTGAATAGTCTTTCTTTGACTTGGCCAGTGTTTGCCAAGTGGGGAAGGGCACAGGTGGGGTTCACTAAACCTCCACGAAAGCAGGTTTGGAGTGACATTTGTGGACACTAAGTGTTGCTGCCTGTTGCCAGCAATTCCTGAGAACAGCAGTTCAACCCTGACTTACATACCATGTTTAAGTTAAAGAAGAGCATTATATGGGAACATGTAGAGCTGCCATGATTCGGAGCAAGAGAAGCAATATATTATGCAGTATCTGGTTCCTTATTCCATGTGTAAATAAGCTTGTGCAATATTTGTTGGTGTCTGGCTTATTTCACTTAAAAATAATATCCTCCAAAGTCATCCATGTTGTGGCAAATGGCAAGAGCTCCTTCTTTTCAGGCCGAATAACATTCCATTGTATACACATAGCAGTTTCTTTATTCATCTGTCCGTTGATGGATAATTTGGTGGTTTTCATGTCTTGGCTATGGCGGATAATGCTACGATAAACACAGGCGTGTAGGCATCATTGTGAAGTGGTGATTTCATCTCCTTTGTGTATATACTTGGTAGAGGGATTGCCGGGTCATATGGTAGTTCTATTTTCTCTCTCTCCAGAAAGCTTTGTGTTGCGTTCCATAAAGGCTATCCTGATCTACGTTTCTATTAACAATGAACAAGAACTCCTTTTTCTCTGTACTCTTACCAACATTTGTTATCTTTTGACTTCTTAATAATAGCTGTCTAGGGACCAGCAGTTAGCGTAATGGCTATGTTGCTGGACTCCCATGTAGTCGACCACAGTTTGCGTCCCGGACCCGGTAGCTTAAAACTCACGCTGGGCGCGTGTGCGTGCGTGCCCAAGATCCCGAGAGGAGAATGGAGGAGAAGGGATTGTGGCGTGGCCATCCCCCCTGGGGGATGATTTCTCGCTTTCTGTTTCTCTGTCTGTCTCTGTCTGTCTGGCAAGCGCACGCGCCCTATAGCAAAAACCTCTCCAAAAAAAAAAAAAAAAAATAGCTGTCTACAGAGGTGTGAAGTGGGATCTTACAGTGTTTTTTGTTTTTTTTTTGTTTATGCCTTAACATAATATATTAAAATGAATTCCACAGGTTGCTTTTAGTTAAATCTCTTAAGCTTTTCTGTTTTTGAATCTAGAGCAGACCGTTCCCCCTTAGGCCCTTTCCTTTCATGTCATTGATTTGAGCAAAAACTGGGTCACGTTCTATAGTGTGCCACATTCTGGATTTTTCTTTTTGCTTTCTTATGACATTTAGTTTGTTCCTTATTTCTCACAAATGGAAGTTAGCTCTAGACTGGAGGCTTGATTATACTTAGGTCAGTTTTTGGGGGGCGGGGCAAGAATATTCAAAGATAGACTAGCTATTTCAGAGAGAGACCACACCTTCATTTAGCGATGCTGAGACCAGGTAGTACCAGATACTGACAGCCTTCCACTAATGCTTCCCGTCTGATGTAGTTAGGAAATACAGTGTGGCACCTTTCTGATTCCATTGTCCACACGACCTTTTCTTCCCCCACTTTTTTTTTTTTTTTTTTTTTTTTTGTGAAACAAACAAGCAAAAAACCAGCATAGCCTCTGTGGCACACTGAGTAGGCAGCCATGTGGGAGGCCTGGGTTCGGGTCCAGGTTGCCCCAAATGTGCCATGTGTACTTGTATATGCCCATGATCCTGGTTGGCTGGGACACTAGGGAAGGAACATGGTGTGAAAAGACCCTGTTGAGGTACCAGTCTCTCCCTCCCTCTCATGAAAGAAGTAAACCTTTCAGTTTTACTCGTGTATAATTAACGCACAACAAATACACAAAGTGTTCAGTTGAAAAAAACTCTGATACAGGTTCCTATGAAACCACCACAATCAAGAAAATGAGTGTCTTTGTCGCCCTTATGAATTTCCTCATGCCTCAATAATCCTTCACATGCTCCTCTCTGGCCTCATTCTCCCATTAGGCAGTCATCTATCTGCTTTCTATCATAATAGATTAATTTACACATTTTCTGTCTTTCTCTGATACTTATCTTCATAAAGTGAAACAATAGTTATTTAATAACTAAAATATTAAATATTCTTAGTAAAGTCCTTTGTCATTCAGCGTAATGCAGAAAGTTGAAAGAGAATTTTTTACTTTGGCTTACTTTAAAAAACACATTGAGGTGCCAGCAGGTGGCATAGTAGTTAAGGTACTGGACTCCCACATGACACCAACCATGGTTTGGACATGGCAGCTTCAAAATCATGCCGTGTGTGTGTGTGTGTGTGTGTGTGTGTGTGTGTGTGTATGCGCGTATGTATACCCTAAATCCTGAGAGGGGATTGGAGGAGAAGTGATTATGGCATGGCCATCTCCCTTGGGAGATAATTTCTCACTTTCCCACTTACTGTCTCTCTGTCTTTCTCCTGCACTCTATGGCAAAAACCTTAAAACAAACAAATAAAAAAAGTTGAACTTTTTGTTAACTGGATAATGCTTCGTCAATATGGCAAACAGCAGAGGAATCAATGATTCTGTAGCTTTCCTACACTTCTTGAGCATTAGCCCTTCATCAGCCCTTCATTGTAAGAGTTATTTGACTGATGTTATTTCCCCATAGAACTTCTACCGATCTTTAGGATCTAAAAGATAATAACAGGACAGGGATTTATCCATTTCCTTTTGTTACCATTAACTACCCAAGTTTGGCTGTTCACATTACAATAACATACACAGGATAATTGCTGGCATTAATACAATGCATCTTTCCTTTTTATTGAAAGTGCTAGCAGAGTAAATTGTTCTTCCCTGCTCAGTTTTCATGTGTCAATCTATCTTTAGCTAACTACCTGTGAAGAGCAGAATACAATGTGTCTCCTTTCTCCATTGGCACCAGGATTGTGGAGTAGAGATGCTTAATTCAATAGGGCTAAGGACTTTAAGGCAGTCCATCTCAGTTCTTAGCTCAGGAATGTATTCTCATCAAAGACACAGATCATACTGATTAGTGTGCTACACTGAACAGACAGACTCAATGAGGGGCAAGTGAAAAGCTCATGTATTGGGAAATATCCATCAGTAAAGTGGAAAATAAGTCATTTCAAAATGAACACTAAACAGATTAACAAAGATGATAAAAATATCATGGGCATATCAACAAATTGGATAGGTAATTCTGAAATCCCAGAGTATGTGTGTGGCCAGGTGACTAGCAGCAGTTATGAATGACTGTTATAGTGAAGAATAAGAAATGAGAAGGCAAAAGTACCAGTGATATTGTTCCTTTTCTTTTTATAATTACACAGTGACACTGTAGCTCAGGTCATGCTTTTTTTTTGTCTTATAACCCATTTTGTCTGATGTTAATATCACTTACCAATTTTATATTTACTATATACATGGTATATCTTTATTCATCTTTATTTTCAACATTTGTGTGTCCATGTGTTATAAACATGAGCTATGAAAAGAGCACATGTTGGACTTTGGTCTGGTAATCTATATGATTCTGAATGGACATACTGGTTATAGCCAGTGCAGTTCTATTGGTTGGCTATTATATCCTGATTGGTCAGTACCTATATTATAATTATTGAATATTTAGAATATCATTCGTAGCTAGATTTTTGTTTTTTAGTGCAATGTGCCAATCCTTGTATTTTGGCTAGAGAGCTAAGCCCATTTATATTTGTTGTAATTTAATTCAGTTTCTTTCTAGCATCTTATATAGTTTGTTTTTTCACCCTTGCTTCCTTTTCTTTCTACATATTCTTTTTCTTTTCTTCTGATTTTCCCCATTAACTTAACTCCATATTTTTGCTTCTTTTTATATGGAACTTATACATGTTATGACAACATATGAAGGGATTTTCTTATTTTAAGATTTTAAATAAAATCTAAGTTAAATGTTTTGCCTCTTCCACATCAAGTGTTTTAGATAGCTCTAATTCAGATCACCCTCTCGCAACTCTGCACTATGTTATCCAGTAGATTTATTCTGATCTCCCCACCCCTCAGTTAGACATTAGTATTAATGTTTTATACATTTAATAATTTATCTGACTCATATATGAAGAGTCTTCAAAATGTCAATGGGAAATGTATATTTTACTTACTCATATATAAAGAATCTTCAAAATGTCAATGGGAAATGTATATTTTGAAAAACTATGAATGAATTAAAAAATTTTTTTGGCACCAAAATGAACTTTAATTCCATTTTCCCATAGACTTTTGGAAGTTCTCTGTATTTACCAATTTCTTTGTTGATTATTTATTCTTTAGTTAAACTCTCTCGTTGAATATTTCAGACTGTACAGACAGTGAATTCAAACTGAAAACCATTAGGAAGTCAAAACTCTTGAGGAGATGTATTTTATCTGAATTCAGTGAGACAGTCAATTTCTTTGAAACCTGGTGATTGCCTAAATAATGCTCACCTCCCCTGACCTCCAGATATCCTCATCCTAATTCCTGTAACCTATTTATTTTATATGCAAGAAGGGACTTTGTAGATTGATCATGTTTAAAGGTCTTGAGAGGGAGAAATTATTCTAGGTTCTCTAGGTGGGCCCAGTATAATCCCTAGGTCCTTATATGAGGGACACAGGAGGTGGGGTTGAGGTAAGGAAGGGGCCACGAGCCAAAAAGGAAGTCAGTCTCTACAAGTTGGAAGAAGCAGTCCTAGACAGCTTGGGCTGCCATAACGAAATGCCACAGACTTGAGGACTTAAATCAAGAAACTGTGTTGTCACAGCTCTGGCGGGGGAGTCCAAGGTCATAGGTGCCTGGATGGCCAGTTCTAGGCAAGGGGTTTCTTCTTGCCTTGCTGATGCCCACTTTTCCTGCTCAGTCCTTATGTGGTCTTCTAGGTACATAGTCCTTCCCTTTCTCTTCCCCTTCTCATGAGTGTGTAAGTCCCATCATGTAAGGGTCCTCCATCTCTGACCTCTCTTACCCTTTTCTTTCTTTCTTTCTTTTTTTAATTTTTTTTTTTTTAAAGAGAGATTTTTGCTATAGGGCATGTGTGCTTGCCAGAGAGAAAGAAAGTGAGAAATCAGTCCTTGGGGGGATGGCCATGCCACAACCCCTTCTCCTCCATTCTCCTCCTGGAATTTTGGGCACATGCACATGTGTCTGACATCAGTTTCAAGTCGCCAGGTCCAGTATTGAGCCATGGCTGGCCATGTGGGAGTCCAGCAATGTAACAATCATGCCATCTGCTGGTCCCTCTCTTACTGTTAATTACTTCTTTGATACCCTGTCTCAAAATAAAGTCAACCTTTGGTTTTGGGGAGAGGGGAGGGAAGGGATACAAAAATAGCAAGTCCATAGCAAGCAAGGAAATAAATTTTCCTCTGAAGCTTCTAGAGGAATACAACCTTTGTCCAACACTTGGATTTTAGATTTCTGATTTCTAGAATTAAAATAAATTTGTAGGTCCAGCAGGTGAAGTGGTGATTAAGGTGCTGGACTCTCACATAGCTAACTGTGATGTGAGTCCTGGACCAGGTGACTTGAGAATCACACCAGGTGTGTATGCGTGCATGCCCAAAATCCCAAGAGGAGAATGGAGGACAAGGGACTGCAGCATGGCCATTCCCTCTGTGTGTGTGGCGGGGTGACTTCTCACCTTTCCTCTGTCTCTCCAGCAAATGCATACTCTCTATGGCAAAAATCTAAAAAGAAAATAGAAAAATTTGGGGGTGTAAGCAATGAAGTTCGTGGTAATTTGTTGCCACAGCAAGAGAACAAAGACATCTCTTTACATATTTAATATGTCCCTTTTGTATTTAGGGGTGACCTTTCAATGAGGAATGAGTGAGCTTGGAATTCTAGCTCTTCTAGGGAAATTTGTTAATTTTCCATGGAATCCCACACTCTAGGTGAGCCACAAGCTGGGGTCTCCCCTCTGGAGCTCTGTACAGCTGTGTGGGGTAGTCAGGGTCCAGAACTTGGTGGAAACCTTGGTGAGGAAGCTACTTGGGCACTCACTCAACTCCCAGTTACACTTTATTTTTGGTACTTGCAGACTTGCCGTCTTTCTGCCACCTCAGCAGTGCTTTCTATAGAGCGTATTTTAAATATTTCATCAAGCATTTTAGCTGCTTCTGTCAGGTGGGGTTTGCAGGGTGTGGAGTCTGTCAGAAGGCTGGAAGTGGGAGCCTTTCTTGGAAAGTGTTCCTCCTCCTCCATGGAGTTTAGGTCTTCCTCCCTGGCCCTCAGAAGTTTTAAGCCAGAATTGCTCAGTCGACCTCTTATCTAGGAAGAAAGGGAATGTAAATACTAATGACTTACATCACTGGCTCCTTAGAGACTGTTTACCTAAACAATTCATTACCTCCTATTCATAAAGTATTTCCAGGGAGGGAAGAATTTGGCAGCCAAGTTGCACTTGAGTATGTGACACTGTTGACACTGCCCCTGTTTATATGTGGGTGTCATAATCATCTGGTGGATAGTTCTTAAAACGTAGAGTCCTTTCTGTCCTTTTATCTTTCAGATGCAAAGAAGTCTCAAGGAGCGACATGAGCTACACCTGCTGCTCCTGTGATTCTCTCTCTGTGTGTGTGTGTGTGTGTGTGTGTGTGTGTATAGATTCTTAGCTAACACCCAGGGCTTCTCTGTGTCTAAATCAGTCAGAAAAACAATCCTGGATTCCATGAAAGGAAATGAGACCGTGGACAGGGAAGAGGGACAGCTGATAAAGCAGCATGCCAATTGTTTTTCTTACCCCACGTTGAACCACCTTCATCAATAAGATCTTGGCTTCTGTTCTGCTCAGTGCCCCTTAAAGCCAAGCCTGGTGCTGCTGACTGGCACTTCAACATATTTCTTCCTTTTTTTCAAAACAATATTAGTTAGATAATGGCTTAAGTAAAGAAGTTATTGTGGTGGAGTCGCAGACAGCACATTTAAAACCATTTCTATGAGAATGTCATGATGAGCCACTAAAATACTTGAGAAACAGGACAAAGCCTATTCATCCTTGAGTGGAGTCACAATGTTTCCATTTTTATTGCAAGTGGCAAAAGCCAACATGTTTGGTGTTAAAAGATTGCTGAAAGGGTTTAGCAACAGAGGGGGAATGTGAAGACAATGTAAATGAATATGTTTATTATTTTTTTGTGGATTCTGGAGATATTCTTTAGGGAGTCAAGGTAATTAGAATGAGAAGAAATACTACAGTAAAATGTGTATATGTCAAAATTCGGGAGAGAAACACAAATTTGGAGTTACAGTTTATACTTTACCATGATCAGGGAATTGACTGAATTCTTAATTACATATATAATATATGATATATATAATTATATAATATTATAAATACAACACATATCCACACTGTATATATAATATATAATCATAAAAATGTATGCACACATGCGCTAGGCATGATTTTCAAGCCACCAAGTTTGGGACTTGAACTAAGGACAGCCATGTGGGAATCCAGTGCCTTAACCACTATGCCACCTTCTTTCCCCAATCTATTATTTATTAATGAAGCATTTAAAAAAATTTTGCTGTAGCAATTATGCATAGCTTTTATAAAACACTATCTGGTATAATTATTGACTCGTAATTTTGTTCTTCAGTGAATGTAAGACATTATTTATATAAAAATTTTGATTTTTAGGGACTAGCAATCGGTTAATGGCTATGTTGCTGGACTCCCATGTAATCAACCGTGATTCTAGTCCCAGACCTGGTGGCTTAAACTCACGCTGGGCGTATGTGTGTGCATGCCCAAGGTCCCTAGAGGAGAATGGAGGAGAAGGGATTGTGGTGTGGCATCCTCCCTGGGGGGTGATTTCTCGCTTTCTGTCTCTCTGTCTCTCTCTGTCTGATGAGTGCATGCACCCTATAGCAAAAACCTCTCAAAAAATATATATATATATGTATTTTATTTTTAAAAGGCGTTATTTTGCAATTTAAGTTCACACAGAGAACACTTTTATTAACTGGGAAAAAGATTTCTTGAATTATTCTTATACCATGTGTTATTTTCTATGATTCTACCTTGTCTTTTTAGATGGTTTTTTATTTCTCAACTAAGTAGCTCTATCATTTCTGCTATCTTATAAGCAGAATGCTACAATACTCAAATAGACTTTACTGCCTGTTTGGGAAAGTGTTTTATTTGTTACGTCCTTTATGATTTTGGGGTAATCAAAACTGAAGGCGGCAGTAAGGAAAAGGCTTTAGATAATTTCAGTCTTATGTTTTCCCTACCTCTTATGTGCTGTCCTCAATACAGCTGAAATGTTACTTATCTCTCCTTGAACTGCTTCTGCACCCTGAACAAATGTTTGTGCCTGGAGCTGGTGTGGGTGATTCAAAACTCTAAGCTGAATTATGGCTAAATTGTTCCTTCCAATGTGCAATATTATGCACTTCTATTTGATGAATTTCAGATAATATTTGAAATTTCTGAAGGTATTGCTGATTTTCACTCTTATCAACCCAATTATGAATAATTTGAGCACCTTAACCAAACTGCTCACCCTGTCTGCTGGCTTGGCTCTTCCTCCTTGAGACAATCAGACATTTGTGTGATGCTCACAGGTGCTGAACTGTCATAGCAGGTGCATCACACGTCAGTGCTTTCAGTTCTCTTCTCACCAGTTCTGTTTTTTTTTTTTTTTTTTTTTAATAGAGATTTTTCCATAGGGCCCAGGCACTCACTAGAGAGTCAGAGACAGGGAGACAGGAAGCGAGAAATCACCCCCTCCCCCCAGGGAAAGGTCACACTGCAATCCCTTCTTCTCCAGTCTCCTCTTAGGATTTTGGGCACACACGCACATGGGCCCAGTGTGAGTTTCAAATTACTGGGTCTGGGACACTAACCGCAGTTGACTACATGGAGTCCAGTGACATAACCATTATACCACTTGCTGGTTCCCCTCACCAGTTCTTTTCTACTTAACAAGGGTGCGTTTGACTTTAGTTATGGAAGTCTAGAGTTTCACTTAAAGAGATAAAGGACACAATCTTTAAAGAGAAAAATACTTACAAAGGAAATATTATTCTAACATTGGGCTTTGGTTTCTTGCTTACAACATGGGAAGATAGAAGGCAATAAAGAAAATCTGTAGACTGTTGAGAGGAGAGGACCATAATCCAGGAATCGTACATGTAACTAAGCTCTCATTCAGCTAGGATGGTAAATGAGTAACATTTTTGGACATGTAGGGAGTTAGAATATACCATGAATCCTATCTAAAGTAATTGTTTGGGGATGTAATGTAATCAAATAACAATGGATTTAGAACAGAGATGGACTTTATTGCATGATATATATTCCTTATCCACCTAATCTGCTGAGTTTTCTTTTTTTAATCTTGTAATGATACTGAGTATTGTCAAATGCTTTTTTTGCATCTGCAAGGGGATTCCAAAAAGTTCACTGAAAAGCAGAATTAAAGTATTAGTTTATTTTGGCACCAAAAAAATTGAAATCCACGAATGATTTTTGTTTGTTTTGGATGATTTACATTTCCATGAAATTTTTGAAGACCCCGCATATTACAATAATCATGTAGCCTTTGTCCTTCATTCTGTTAATGTGAGCTACTTTATTTACTGATTTGGATATGCTGAACCACCCTGGCAGCCCTACAGCGAATTCCACTTGGTGATGGTAAATGTTTTTAAAGGGGCTGCTGAGTGTGTGTTGCTAGTATTTTGGTGATCTTGTTTGCACCTATGTTCATGAGGCAGAGTGGCCTTTAGTTTTATTTTATTCTTTCCTATTTTTTATAGTGTCTTTGTCTGGCTTTGAGATCAGAGTAATGCTGGCTTTGTAAAATGAGTTTGGAAGTATTCCCTCTTCTTCGATGTTTTGGGAAGAATTTGAATGGAGTAGTTGTTAGTTCTTCATATGCTCAGCAGAATCCAGCAGGGCAGCTGTCAGGTCCGGGGCTTTTCTTCTGTGGTTGACTTTCTGTTGCAGAGTCTGTCATTTTATTACTGGCCTGTTCTCATTGTCTCTTTCTTTATAATGCAATCAGGGTAGGTTGCTTGTACATACAATACAAATTTCTTTTGAGGAATGTACTTTAAATCTAGACTTCAAGTATATCCTAACTTCCCAAATAAGATTGAGCTTACAGTCAGTTATACAACAAAAAAGATCAATTGTGAAACAAAGGAAGATCAATTACAAAATGAATAATTACAGAACAAAGAAAGCTGTCATGAATTAGTTGGCTAAAAGAACAAAGTATATGTGAGGAGCTCAAATTTTGCAGACATATGAATTCATATACACCCAATGTGAACTAAATGTTTACTATGTTTAAATTTAAAAAGTATATCTCTAAATTATGATCAAATAAGGAACTATAAGACTAATCAGTTGGTAATAGTTATGTAGAATTTATAAACCTTTTCATAAATAAACCATATCTATTGGATATAATTTGAATAAAGGTATAGACAGAGCTAAAGAGAGAATCAACCAAAAATAGATTTAATGCTAGGAGAGTCAATATGAAATTCTATTTATTTGTAGTCAGAATTCCAGAAGGAGAGAATGAGAAGGAGGATGTAGGCCCAAACTATTAGAAGAACTAATGGCTGAGAATTTCCTAGATTTCTCAGAGATAACATTTACCAGATTCAAAAAACCCAACACACCTTAAGAAGAATACATGTGTGCAAGTGTGTAACTACACATTTCGTTGAAAACACAAAGAGCAGTTGAAGGGAAGAAGTGAGAAACGACAGACTGGCTGCCGACCCCTAACGCAGCACAGAACAAAGCCCAGAGCACACAGATCTTCACAGCCTGAGTGAAGAAAAACTCACCCACGAGGTAAAACTGCTTCTCAAGAACAAGGGCAAATGAAGATGTTTTCAGCCAAATAAAATAGAAAGTGATATCAATGTTTAGTACCTCAAAACATGTACTTCAGAAAATAATGCTTTTAGAAGCAAGCATTAGAAATGCAAAAAAGGATGTCTAGAAAAGAAATCTGTAAACAAACAGATTTAAATAAACACTATAAAAGATGCAATGCCTAATTTATGAATTTTGAAAAGTAAGGATGAAAATAAGGACAGGAGTAACAGAGTGAGAAAGGGGCAGACAGAGGTAAAGCATTTAAAGTTTGTCATGCCATGTAGGAGAACATGCAAACATGGATTCTAAGTTTTTAACACTGATGTGTGCTTATTGAATTATTTGAGACAACTCAGAAGAGAGAATGATAGAAAAAGAAAATAACAAAGGAAATGAGGCTGGCCCTGTGGCACAGTGGTTAAGCACTGAGTGTGGGGAGACACAGCCCACATGGATGACTGTGGTCAGCAGTTAGTTAGTCAGGAGCGGGCAGCCCTAAGAGAAAAGCAAAAGGACACATGCCATATCAATTTGGTTTATCAGGAACTACAACCAGTCCCTCCATGAGGTACCTTCTCGCCTAGCCCCGGGTGCCAGGAGGGCAAGGCAATTTGCTATCTTCCTTCCTTGGTGCCCAAGGGAAGCACACAGGGATGATTCGTAATTTTTTCTTTTATCAGAAAGACCTAAGTAAGCATTTTGGTCAACACCCTAATCCCCAAGTAAGCGTTTTGGTCAACACCCTAATTCCCACTAGGTCAACGCCCTAATTCCCAGTAGAGTGACAAATTAATTAGGCAGTTTAATTAAACAGCCTGGCTCACACTGGGCATGCACAGTTAGGTAATCAAATTCCTCATTCTTTACCTGTGAGAAAAGTGCACAAGTGCAGATGAAAACATGCGGATTCGAATCCAAATGAAGGACATAGGTGGTATGACAGACCTCCCACCAATAAATATTCATGATCACCTCTAGTAGTAAAAATAATGATTAACCAGTGCCAAATGCAGTTGCCACCTGGCAGTCTGCCCGTCCAAGAGTCTTTTGGGTGTACTTCTTTTCTTTCTATTAAATCTTCTTTTCTACCTACTTCATTCGTGGTTGTGGTTTCATTTTGCGCTTAGGGACAGATCTCTACTTTTAGTGATCTGGACCCAAAGAACCAAGGACTTCACAACGCAGCGCGGCACTCTCCCATCCGTTGACATGACCACAGTTCAACTCCTGACCCAGAGGCTTGAAAAATGTGTGTGCATTTCTAGAATCCTGCTGGGGTGGAGAACTGGAGGAAGAAAGGATCACAGTGTAACCTGACCCCATTGGGAAGTGCTCTCTCTCTCTCCTGCCCACTTGGCAAGTTTATGAAATGGGTGGGGGAGGAAGAAAAAGGAAAATGAAGGGACTGGTGTTAGGAAATGGCAGAAACACCATGCTTCTAGAACATCTTGGATTTATGATCTCTGAGTGCATGCTCGGGGAAAGTGGCAGAAAGGCCTAACTTTGTGCCTTCCTGCTTGGAAGCGACAGGAGGCCCGTTAGCTTGAGTGCATTCCTGGGGAAGGTGGTGACAATGACCGGCCTCTTGCCTTCCTGCTCACAAAGGACAGAAAGTCATCAGAGGGATGTGTGATCTGATGAATGTGTTCTCCAAATTCTAAGGTGTGCTACCTGGCTTCTGTCATTTAGCCATACCCTCCTTATCAATACTGAAACCACCCTGTTCCAGGAATTACCCTTATCTTTCTAATCCTTTAAGAAGCAACTTCCTCTAAAAATAACTTTCCTTCATCTTTTCTCCCAATAAATATGGAGGACAAGAGAGTCTTAGCAGATGCATTGCTGGGATGGCCTCTCCCTCTCTACTCACATCTCTCTGTCTCAAGTAGTACTTCCGTGCCTGCTTCAGGTGTCTTTTTTGGGCAGGAGAGTCACCAGCAAATGACATAACGGTTACGATCCCGGACTCCCACATGCCTACCATGGTTCAAGTCCCAGACTCAGCAGCTTAAAACTCAACACTGGACGCATGTGCATATATGCCGCAAATCCCAGAGGATGGAGGAAATGGGATTGCAGTATGACCATCCCCCTGGGCAGTGGTTTCTCGCTTTCCATCTCTGTCTTGGGTGGTGCACATGGCCTATAGCAAAAATCTCTCTTAAAAAAAAAAGGAAATGAGAGCTAGGACTCAAAACAGAAGATGACAAGAACTGAAAAAATGAAATATAAGAAGCAAATAGCACAATGTTAGAAATTAATCCATATATTAGTAAATGAGTCATTAGACTACATTAAGAACAAAATGTAGCTCCTGTTTAAACATGACAGTATAGAAGTTAAGTAAAGGGATGGAAAAAGGTATATTAATGTAAAGAATGCTCTTGTAGCTGTCCAAATGTAACAAAGCGCAATCTTGAAAACAGAAGTTGTTAGAAACAGAAGATTATACTCCATATTGAGGAAAGATTCAAATTCCTAGGGATGTATCACTGCTCTAAACTAGTAGACACCTACTAATAGTTTCAAAATATGGAAAGAAAAAGTTGATAGAAATACAAAGAAAATAATGACTTGCATCCTCAAAATGAGAGAGACTAATTAATACAGACTGGCTCTGTAATTGTTAAACAGACAGTATGTCAGGTTATAAAAAATCGGAACAGCACAGTTAGCAATATTGATCTAGTAGACACTGCACAAAACAGCCGAAGAATACACATGCTTCTCAGAACACAGGAAATATTTATATAGATTGACCATTTAGCAGGCCATTTGCCATCAGCATACTTCGAATGATTGAAATTATACATACCACACTCCTGGACCACAATGTAATTGTGTGAAAACGATCAACATAAAGATAACTAAAAACTCCCATGGCAGAAAAAGCTAATTATCCTCCATCATGCATTCTCCCTTTTTCTCGTAGGGCAACCGCTTGCTAAGATTTGGCTAGAAATACGGTGGTAGTTCTGACTGTCTTGTAGCCGCATCTGGAGATGACGTTTTACAGTGAAAATGCTTGGTGCAACTAACTGGTGACGGGCTTTAAACAGGAGGTGGCTCTCCTTCCTCTGTGCATAGACTGGGATGCAGAGAGAGCCTTGGCGAGGGTATGCCCATGCCAGGGGAAGGAGCAAACTCCAAGAGTTGGGGGAACAGCAAAATAGATCCTCGGAGGCAGAGGGTCTCTCAATCTCACCTGCTTACCTACCTAGGAGAGACACCAATCTCCTTTAGCTGGAGCCCCTTAGTTTTGGTCAGTGTGGTGGAGTAGCCTAGCTCGTGTCACCACTAGTTCAGGTCCCCACATACATGTGATCCAGGCTAGGTTGACCTAAACTTTTTTATTTTTTTTTATTTTTAGATTTTTGTTGTAGGGTGTGTGCACTCACCTGAGAGGGAGACAGAGAGACAGAGAGAGAAGGAGAGAGGGAGGGAGAGAGAGAAAAGAATTTTGGGATGGCCATGACACAATCCCTTCTTCTCCATTTTCCTCTTGGATTTGGGCATACACGTACACACACCCGGCATGTTTTTCAAGTGGCCAAGTCCAGCGCTTTAGCTGCAGAGTCAGCTCTGTGGGTCTTTGGGTCATGAGGCCTCCACTTCTACACCTCTGGCCTTAGCCTCCTAAGTCTCTGGATCACAGACGTAGGCATCATGCATCCTGTCGGGGGTGAGCCTGCAGAGCAGTGCTCATGTGCTCCTGGGGCTGGGCCTGAGCAAGGCTAGCATTTAACAGCCTAAGCATCTAGTTCAGAAAGTTAGAAAAAAAAAAAACCCAGAAGAATAAACTCAGGAAAAGTAGAAGTAAAGACAGAATATCTGTGTAGACAGAAGACCAACACAGAAGGTATAAGTAAACACAATGTGGTTTCTATAAACACATTGAGGGAAGTGACAGATCTCAGGCGAAGTCGATCAGGTAAGAGAAAGCATGTGGTAGTTATATTAGAAAAGCAAAGGGGGACTGGAATGGTTGTGGCAGAAATGGGGAGAAAAATAAAACATTTTGAATATTTTTATGTAAGAAAATCGAAAATGTAAGAAAAACAAATAAAAATTAGAGCTCAGGGTCCGCAAAGGAAGACAGGCCCAGGTGGAGAGCTTTGGTTTGGGAGCCGAGGGGCCAAGGGAAGGAAGAAGGGAGACACAGCTGCTCTCTGAAGGCCTGTGTGCTCCCCCTGCATCCTTGGGGCACAATTTTGACTTACCCAGTTACTGATGCTGTTTACACCAATCATAAGATTAAGGTGTCAGATCTGCCAGGCTCCCCACTGCAAAGTTGTTATTATTATTATTTTTTATTCTTTTCCCTTTGGAATTAGTAAATGTTTTGTAGGGGGAGCTATTTCGGAATGGTGTAACTATTCCATTCCTCTTTGAATTTTCAGTTTGTCATAGTTTGCTGTTTTATGCAATGGGTTTATAACGTATTTCTATCATTTATTTTGATGTACGAATTGCCCCTGAGTTGGCAGGTCAACTGGGCTGGATTAAGGTGGGAAATAGAGGCACCCAGGGTGTACTTCTGGGGACGCATGACTGTCAAGGTTATGCTGGTAAAGGGTCAGCACTCACATGGCCCTGGGAGCAGGAACATCCTTAAACTTTGCTTCCGGGGCACCTCCTTAGCCTCCCCCTTGTCCTGACCTTGTAAACTGGCCTTCTATGTCCTTCCTGCCTTCCATCCCTATAGTTGTTTGAGCACTGCTTGCTTTCTGGGGCAACAAGATGTTCTAGGTCCATCTCATATTTTTCTCATACCAGTCTTAGAATTGATTACTGTCAAAGAGCCCAGATGTTTTACAGTGAAAAACAGAATTTAGAAGTCAAAACCTAGGCATTTACTGTGCTCCTTGATATTCAGATAATTATTTAATTTTATTTATTATTTTAAAAAAATTGCACTTGTTCTCACCAGTGAGAGAGAGTGTGTGCATGAGAGGGAAAGTGAGAAAGCCAGCTGCCGGGTCTGGGACAGGCTACTCCTTGGTGTGGGTGCCACTTGTCTCTATTCAGGCTCTGACTCCCTACCACTGGACTTCTGTGTCCTTCCCTCTGCTGGGCCACTCCTGTGCATGGATTCTCTCCAAAACCCATGTTGGGCTGTTTTCCTTCCTTTCCCTGTTCCCCGTGTAAGCATAATGTCCCTCTTAGTCTGGCTGGGCTCTCCTATTGTGATGCATCCTACAGGGAACCTCACTGGACCCCACCTGAGCCTTGACACTGTGGGGTGACCCTCGTGCTCAGATTACCTGCCTCCAGTTCCAGCCTTGCGCTGGGGCATCTCTGGCGTGTGGTTGCCCTTGTTCACCAGCTCCAACTCTGGCAGCCTCTTTTCAGCTACCAGAGATGTTTTTCTTGTTCTGCTCACTTAATGCCTTGAGCACTGTTCGTTTAGCATTAATTAGGAAGAGACAGAAGAAGAAAGAATGGGAAAAGGTAGAGGAGTAAACCAACTATTTTTCACCTTCCTCTGGAGCCTGAATAAGCTCTTACCAAAAGCTGACAAATATTTTAGAAAACAGGAACACTATAAGCCAATTCATCATACATGTAGATGTGGAAATCCTAACTGAAATATTAGTACTTGAATCAAAATGATATTTTAATAGACCATAAAGATAGACCATGACCAAGTTGGATGTATTTCAGGAATTTAATGTAAATTTGATATTAGAAATGGAATCAACTCAATGCAACATGTTCAAAGGATACATTATGGATAAGTCTTGTCATCTTAATAAGTACGGTAAGAACTTTTGTTACATTTCTGTATCTAGTCACAGTATAGAGTTGATCTAACAGGGAGTAGGAACTTCCGTAATCTGATAAGAGTAGTGATGATAACCCTGTACCAGACACGATGCCTACAGTACACGCCCAGTAATGTCCCACCGACATCAAGAATGAGGCTGGCATGCTTGTACCTCCACTTCATGCCTCATCAGAGGCTAACCACATAATCAAGAAAAGTAAAAAATGTAGGTGGGCTGGAACATTTATTCTATGTTCCTCATTTAAAATAAGGATGTTTAATTAATTAATTTATTTTTTTGCCTGAGGAATGGCTGTAGTGTCACAGTGGCAGCATGACTCTCTGCGATGCTGGAGGCCGTGGGGGAGATCAGGGTTTGGTTCCTGGGTTAACACGCCTGGCATGCATGTGCACACCCATGATCCTGGCTGGCTTTGAAAGGCTGGGGAAGGTGGATGGAAGCATAAGACCTTGTCGAGGGTGCTTCTCTCTCTCTGTTTCTCTCTCTATCTCTCTGTGTATCTGTCTGTCTCTCACGAAAGAAGATAAAGAAACTTAAGTAGTAGAAGCTATATCAAACCTTTAGGTGGAACAGGGTCAGTATGTGAAATTGTCGTTGGCCACAAGTTTTTGTACAATCCACGTCTAATTCCTCTCTCCTTGAGTACTGTCCGACCTTAATGACTTGCTGGACCAGAACGTTGTGGAAGTGATAGGCTGGGACTTCCAAGGCCAGGTCATAGGAAACCTTAAGCCTCTTGCTTGGTCATCTTAGACACTGTCCTTGGGAGGCCGGAATGACAGTGAAAGCAGCTTGTCTTACATCGCCGGTCCCTGAGGCCCCCAGGACTGGAGAGGGCACAAGTAGACACTCAGAGCAATCCACCCTGGGCCGGGTCTCCCAGGGCTCCATGTTAAGGTGTGAGATATGTATGTGAGCAAGGCCCCCTTGGCTGTCTCCCTTAGCCCCTCATCCTGCT
>NW_006159635.1:621241-625621 GCF_000334495.1 Tupaia belangeri chinensis
TCTGATAACCTCTGTCAGTTCTTAGCTCTGCCTGAATTCTTGATCCATAGAACAATGAGACGTAATTAAAAGGTGGTTATTTTAAGCCACTAAGATTTTTAATTTGCTTTGTAACAAAAGGTAATCAGAATATAGGTATAACAGATACTGAGTATAAAAATTGTAGCTTTAAATGGAGATGTATGTGGATATTTTCTCTTTAAATTTTATTTTTTATTTAAAAAATTATTGCCCTTTTTAATTATTTTTGCAGCAGATTTGTGCATGGGTATGTGTGTGCATTCATATTTACTCAGCTAAACTCAATTTTTTTTGTTATCAAAATGGTAGACTTAATTCTTCTGAAAAGGTGGAGTGTTTCTATTCAAATATTTTCCCTGAAAAGGCTTCAACCTAGAGTTTAATAAGTGTTCCTTGATTAAACTCATTCAGTATTCATTTCCTAAAATGCAAGGTTAGACTGAGCAGAAAGAAGACATAAGCCCGATAATGATTTCTCATGTTAGAAATGATTTAAATGAGTTCATCTGTGGGATCCACTGAGGCTGGGCTTGTTAAGATAAATGTATTTCTAATTATGTGTATAGACTCCTAGGCAGAAGGTGTTGACCTCTCTGTCAGATGATTTAGCTGAACACATTATTCAAACATTTCCTTTGAAATATGGAGTGCCCAAGTCAAGTAACGCATGATAGGTTTTGGAGCTTGGGGAAATAAACAATGTTTATTTTATTTAATTTATTCTTTAAAATCTTTGCAGTAGATTAGCTGAAACATAAGAAATGGCTTCCTTTGACAATCCTGAGACTTGTAATTGGATGGCAATATTCAGTTGTTCCTGGAGTCAAGTTTGGTTTAAATTGCTCTAATTGTGAATGGCCTTGGATGGATCATTCCCTAGAGGTTTCATACATATAGCCTGACGTGATGGAGGGTTTGAGGCTGCATACAGGCACTTGGGCTCTAGTTTTCTCTTCCCTATAATCTGGTTGTAGGAAAATCCTATTTGTCTCTGGCCCTCAGTTTCCTCATCTGTCAAGTGAAAAGGTTGGTTTAGCATGAGTAAACTGTGAGACCCAGAAGGAAGTTGAGAAGTCAGCTAGTTTGACTTCTTCATTTCATAGATGAGAGAACAGACTCAGAATATCAGAATTATACCATAATTGATTTATCAAACAGAGACATATGAAACTAAGACGAAGCCCTAGAATAATTAAAATTATGTGATTTGGGGACCAGAAGGTGGCACAGTGGTTAAGGCGCTGGGCATGGCCTTACCATGACCATGGTTTGAGTCCCAGACCCAGTGGCTTGAGAGTCCTGTTGGATGCGTGTGTGTGTGTGTGCCCACAATCCCAGGAGGAGAATGGAGAAGAAGGGATGGCAGCGTGACCATCCCCTCTGGGGGGTGATTTCTTAGTTTCCCTCTGTTTCTTTTTCTCTCTCTCTGGCTAGCACACACACCCTATGGCCTAAACCTTAAAATGAATGCATGAATAAATAAAATCATGTCTTTTAGGAAAAAATTTACTAGTAAAATTATTACTATATTGATGGACCTATAACTTCGTTCTTCTCAAAAACCACAAGCTAAGGTTCTTTTTTAAATGCGTATTTGTGTATATTAGAACAACTAGAAACATTCCATATTTATAATCTAAACATTAAAACCAGTATAAGCAGGATAATTATTCTTGGTATATATTTATTTTAATCAATTTCTTAGCTGAATCTGTCTCTAATGTATCAATTCTGTAATTTCTGAAAATGCTTTTTACCCCTCAAAATTGACTTATTTTTAGTTTTGGTATAAAATTCCTTTTGATACCACATGAAATTATTTGTGGCTAGTGAGCTTTATATGTTGACACTTCTGTTAACCCTTCTCTATTGAGCTTACTGAGTAAATTCTCTAGGTACTAGGTAACCTTGATCAATTCTGCTAAATGTGGATGTTCTCAATCGCATTTTTAGATTAATAATGTATTCTAGCCAAAATATCATTGGTCATGTCTTTTAGTTTTCCTACATTATTGCATTTACGTGAACATATTTTTACAAAACGTTTTTAAAAGAAGTCTGATTGTTTTTCAAATTTAGGTGGATAATATAAAAATTCAACATGAAAAGTAGTATGCCCATCAAAAAATTCCTCCCACAATGTACAATAATCTAAAGCACAACTTTTAAATTTTCTACATTAAATCTTATATATACACCAGAATACAGATTGAGCATCTCTAAAGCTAAAATCCAAAATCAGAAATGCCACAAAAATCAAACTTTCTGAGTGACAAAATGATGCCATGTGGAAAATCCACCTCTGACGATCTTGTCATGTATTGAAATGAAAATGTTGAATACAAAATATTGTACAAAACTACCTTCAGACTATGTATATAAAATGTATATGAAATATAGGTGAATTCCATGATTCATCCCCTAGATATCTCATTATGGATATGCACACATTCCCATATCCAAAAAATTCTACAATCGGAAACCCTCTTGGTGCTAAGCATTTTGGATAAGGGATACTCAGCTGTGCCATAGACTGAGTGGATTCACCATAGACATCTATTTCTCATAGTTCTGGAGGGTAGAGAGTCTAAGATCAAGACACTGGCAGACTTGATGCCGGGCGAGGACCTGCTGCTTGATTCATAGACAGCAGTCTCCTGGCTGTGCCTCCACATGGTGGAGGGAGGGCTGGAGAGTTCTTTGTTCTCTGGATTTCCTTAGTAAGGGCACTAATCCCACCCATAAGGGCTCCACCTCGCAAGACCATCATTCTGGGAGTAGGAGTTCAGCATGCAGATTCTGAGGGGACACGGACACTCAGTCTGTTGCAAAGTCTTGGGTGGAGAGGACTGTGTTCTTGTAGCCTGGGCATTGATTCAAGGCCTTTAGGAACCAATTGGGTCTGGCGTCGTGTCCACCAGTGTAGCCCGCCACAAGGCAAGCACATTGACCCGTACACAGCGTTTCTTTTGTATTAGAGGTCTGGCAGGGTGTTGTTTTCCTCTTGGTTCCTTCTAGTTATCTGGGATGCTCCCTCAGTTAGGACAGTTTGACTGCAAGCTCTTCATCGCTTCAGAGAAAAAGCTCTGCCCTGGAAAATGGAGAAAAGGCTCCAGGGTCTCAAATCTAGACTCCTGGGGGCCTTGGATTATAGCAGAAACATGATTAAGAGTTAATGCTTCCCGCCTGTGAGACTACATATGTTCTGGTTTGGGTATGAAGAATAAAAAGTGAAGTGAGTAGACTTTAGACTCTGTCAGGCCTCTGAGCACAGTCTCCATGTTTACTCTCTGCAAATTCAGAGACTCTCATAGTAATGAGGACTTGAGTTCCCCCAGGGAGAGAGCTCAGGGAGGTGTGAAGACCCCTCGTTCCTATTTCCCAGCCTGAGTTGAGGCAAGAGACGGATCACATGTGGCTGAGACTGACATGGAAGCAGCAGGATGAGTCAGCAGAACAGAGGGATCTTTTGGATAGAGAACAAGGATGAGGCCAGAGCAAGAATGACTTTGTGGGTGCTGATGTGGACAGGTAGGTCCCAGGGAGCGAACTCTCATGCTCTTAATGAAGGACTTTGAATCAGACATAACTTGGGAAAATTCTGTAGAGGTGAGAAAACAGCAAATTCACTGAATTAATGGGGGAGGGGTCACTAGTCACTTGAGGCCGTGGACTGGCGTTTATTTCAGTTATGGATGTTGAACTCTTAATGGTAGAAACTGTCTTCCTCCTCTTTTCTTTGTATAACCCAGTCTATTTCCATCTACTTAACAGATTTCTACCTAGTACTTTCTCAGTGCTGGGAAAATCAGAATTAGCTGTCACACTCAAGGAACTTGTAATGAAACTGCAGGACAAGTTCATACGGCCAAGTAATGGAGACAGGAGATGGCGGGCACCCTAACAGGCGTGTGCTCGGAGGGCAACAGGACAGAGAGGCCATGGGTGGCTCTGTGGTGGTGGTGAAGTCCGAATGCCTCAGAGAGGATGGCCTGTAAGGACTCCTGAAGGATGAATAGAGATTTGCCAAAGGGGCTAGCAAGGAAAAGGTTTTCGGGAATGGGAAATGACATGAGCACAGGTGCAGAGTCATGAATGCTCTCTCTCTTGCAAAGGGAATGGAAGAAAAATTACTACCTTGAGCATAATGAAGTGGCTTCCTATTTGACCTTAAATTGTGGGATGATGGTAGACTCATAGGAAATAATGTTTATAAAACTCATAGAAACTACGCAAATGGAAGGTTGTGGTATTATCATTTAATATGATGTTTACTAAGGGAAGGTCAGTTAGCCTAAGTTGGCCTTTAAGTCTTCAGACTAAAAAAAAGGACTACCCCCCCCCCAAAAAAAAAAAAAA
>NW_006159635.1:626082-708489 GCF_000334495.1 Tupaia belangeri chinensis
TGGCTATGTCACTGGACTCCCATGTAGTCAACCACGGTTCAAGTCCTGGACCCAGTGGCTTAAACTCACACTGAGCGTGTGTGCATGCGTGCCCAACATCCCAAGAGGAGAATGGAGGAGAAGAGATTGTGGCATGGCCATCCCCCCGGGGCGTGATTTCTCACTTTCTATCTCTCTGTCTCTCTCTGTCTTTCTGGCAAGAGCACGCGCCCTACAGAAAAAGGGGAACCCCCCCCCCAAAAAAAAAAAAAACAACACAAAAAACAACAACAACAAACCCCTCTTTTGAGGTCCGTGGCTTTTCTTCTTATTGTGACCTTGGAAATGGAATTGTACGGTAATTTACAGAACATTTAACAGCATGTAAGATTGCCATAAAGAGGAATACATTTTGATCTCTATGTAAGCCGGGTTCTGGCAAACAAATCACATACAGTCAGTTCTGTTGTTTGCCCAGTTTACCACAGGAAGACCAGAGCAGTCAGACATTAGCTTTGAACGCTGAAATAAACCTGTAATGACAACTTCAGTAACACGACTTCATGGAACAGGACTTCAGGGGGTGCTAGTTTATACCACTTGTAGAAAGAAGAGAATTAATGCATCATCTTGAAAGAAGAATTTCGTCTATTTGAGAAAAGTAACAGACTGTTTTCTTTGACATGCCATCTTACTTGGGTTTCTAGAAGACTAAAAATCATTGTCTTCTTGCTGTCAAACTGGGTACGTTTTGGGTGCTGTTTGATCAAATTTGTCTGCACTGATTAAACCGAAGAAAAAAATTAACATAGGAAAAAGGGGATGCAAAGATCTAATATTCAAGGCAGACACAGGCAATAAACCATTCATCTTGAAGAAGTCTGACTTTTTCCTTTTGATTTGATTTTCTTTTCTTTTTTAAAATTTTTTATTAGATTCTCACAAGTAGAGCTCAAACTTAACACTTAGAACTGGAGATCTTCAAAACCCTGGCTCTCAAAATCCTGGTGAATAAGAATAAAGCCAGAATAAAGTACCAATAAGAATTTAAGAAAATCTAGAATGGCTACACTATCTGAAGTTGGCAGTGAATATATTTCTTTTTTATACAATTCCAAGAAAAAAATGTCAAATATTTATAGATGTACTAGAAAAATTGTATCATAAGAATAGGTTTGCTGATATAAGCTTTAACATTTAACATTTCTAATTTTATTAGAAACCTTTAAAATATACTGGATTTTTCCTATAAAAATTGGCAGATTTATAACTCTTCAGATATATTTAGCATTTAGTTCTTTAAACTCTTGAGAATTTCCTTACTATGGGAAGGTTTAATTTATGTTTGCAGAATTCTTACTTTATTATTGGGAAATAAGGTAGACTAAAACTTTTTTTTAATTCATTAATTTTTTTAAACCTTTCAATATTGACCAGACATGCTGAAGCATGGACTTATGTTTATTACCAATGGCAGTGATGAAGAGCTCAGGTTTTGGAGGCAGATGGGAAAATGTTACAGTTCTAGTTCTGCTTAACATCTGCGTGACGTTATGCACGTATTTAATGTCTCTAAGTCTCTTTTCCTTCACCGTAGAATGAGGAAAACAATATTTACCAGGTTGTAAAATTGGAGGGGGAGCACTTGAGTTCACAGGCCAGCATTCATATTTCACTGAGATCACTGAAGCTCTTTGGGTAGGTAACAATCTTTTCATTAGTAAAGCAGGTTAGTGTCACATCCATCTTATCTACCTCACTGTTGTGAAGACAAAGGGTACACCATATATTAATGCACTTTGTAAACCCTCTGGCTAGTGTTAGAGGCCCAGTTGAGTTATGTCCATGGCGTAGATCTCTGGTATCAACCAGACATGGGATAGAGAATGTCTTCAATAAGGATTCGTTAAGTAAATATATATAATAAATATACTACATTTTATAAATCTATTTTAAAGTCCAAAGAAGGAAGAAGAAAACTCACACTTGAGTTTATTCATGACTGTAGAAAGTAACTGGGGGTAAAGGAGAGAATTTAGAGCCTAGAATTGAGCTTTTAGGAGCTTCTCTTAGTCCGTCTGTGGAATGAAAGAGTCAGCGAAGACTCAGAAATAACAGTGAGTGATAGGAGATGCACCTGGTGTCCTATAAACTATAAGAGAAATGTCTTAACAAGGTGGGGGGAGGGAAGTGTAAAAAACAGTATACAAAACAGAGACAGCTATTGGTTTTGGTTTCAGGAAACCTCACATTAGAAAGCATCCTTGCAGAAGGAGATAATGAAAGCTTTAGAGGAAGTGACTGAAAGTAGGGAATAAGTAGATGCACAATGGTAAATCTAATGCCAAAAAAAGAAAAAAAAACAAAAACAAAAAAACAACTTAGCCGAGAAAGAGACTGAATTATGCCAACCCTTGAAAAAAGTAAGAGTCATAATTTTTCTTTCTAGTACGCAGTCAATTTGAACTTAATGATCATTTACTCTAAGTTTCAAAGAGCTAAACCAAGCATTTTAACTCCCTGTAATTACTTAACCACGTTTTCTGGCAGTTTATTTGCCAACACACTGTTAATTATGGTTTTCATTGGCAAGAGTGGTGGTTAATACAGTTAACGAGTAGCACGTTAGAGTGTAAATGGTGCTCACTGGCCTTTGCGGCCATCAAGCAAATCAGTAACTTGTTGGTAACTTATTTCTTAGAAATTGCTACCTATTTTATAGCATCAGTATGGTTAGCCTCTTAGTTTCAGTGAGAAAACAATGAACAAGTTACTCAGTATAAAAACTGGGATTGTCTATGTGAGGTTACAATAGAGAATAAAAATTTGGAAGCAGTACTTAAACCCACTATAAAGGTTGATGTGAACTTACAGTTAGGACACTTCATTTCCAGTGGCTAATATGGTTTGAAAGGAAACAAGTTTAAAAAAAAAAAAAAAAAAGGCTTAGACTGCTGAGTGGCATCATTATCTGCTATTTTTTATTTATTTATTTATTTTTGGATCTGCTATTCTTGATAAGAGGTGAGACACTTAAATAGAATTTTATGCAGTGCTGATTTTTAAAAAAACAGTTCTTTCATAAAAGAAAGGAGACAGACAGGCATTCCTAATGATGTCTTCGTTCTGTGATCCGCTCCCAACCTCAGCCAGCCTGGCTCCCAGGGTGTACACGGAGGCTGCTGGACGTGAACCCAGGACCTTCCCATTTGGGCCCAGCGTTGCTGAGCAGTGTTATCGTTGTACCACTGACTGGCCCTTCATCATGTGTTGATTTTTTCATGACCTAAAATATGGCTATTACTATCCCGAGAGCACTTTTTATTTTTGAGGCAGTGGCAGCAAAAGACAGGACAGTATGGTTGTTCAGGTTGAGTGTGTTTTATTTTGACTTAGTTTCTGGATGACTTTAAAAAAATTGTTACTTAAAAAGTTCTAGATGTTCTAACAGTCTAGGTTTCTTAAGTATTTAGGGAGCTCTAAGGCCTACCAGGAGGTCCTCAGAATGTTTTTTTGATCTGTCAGCCTACTGGGAATCAGACATTTTCTGTCAGTCATGTTGTACATCTTAGTAAAAAGAGCACTGAGTTTTTTTTTTTAAAACATTGGCTGAGATTTTATTAATCTCTTGTTAATCAGAAGCTCTGTGATCAAAGTTCTGTTACTTTGTTAAAATATAAACAAATTGACGCTTTAATAAATATGAAATATTTAAAAAATGGAATTGATAATGAAGTTGATAAAAATATACTTAATAATGAAAAAGTTGGGAGCTATTGCCCAAATATTTCTATTTGTATCATAGCTTTCTACCTCTTCTGGAAATTAGTGACTTTTTTTTTCTTGTTTTTAAAAATGTATTTCTTCCATAATGGCAAGAGATGGAGGGAGAGAGATGCCACAACAGCATTCCATTGCTGGGATCCTCCTGCAGCTTTCAACTGACCCCAGCTCACGGGCAAGTGCATGTCCCGTGCACTCAGGGAGGTCTCTGGACCTCAACTGGGAACCTTCCCCTGTGGGATTACCTGGCAGGGCATTGTGTTTACACTGCTATGTCACGGGCCCCTCAGTTCTTTTTTTTCTTTCTTTCTTTTTAAATAAACACAAAAGCACAAACATTTCTATAAAAACCCAGTCAATTTACTTAAAAAGAAATCTTGATGTAAAGAATTTTCTAAATTGCCTGGTTATCTGCATTTTGTAAACATATCTTGAAGCTTGAGAAGTCAGTCTCTTTGGGACATTTGGGAAGCTGCTTCTCCCAGTTTCCCCTGTAGTCTTGCTATATGAACTCAAGCTATAGCTTCGAGGGGAGGGTCAGTTTCTTCGGGGAGATGCACTTCAGACAGTGTGAATAACTGGGGTTTTATTTACTGCTGAGGAATAAGTACATGCTGGCATTTTTATTACCATTCTGGGACTAGTATGCATCCTCTTCCGTGATCGCTGTTGCCAGCCGGGTTGCTACTTGGGCGATCTGGCAGAGAGAGAAAATGTTATCTCATTGCATATTCTCTTTTTAATTATCAGGGATTTGGAATTCCAATCCAAGAGATTAAAGTTGTGCAAGGAAAAAAATAAAACACGACACAAAACCTCCCAAAGTCAGTTTCTAGCTTTATTTTTAAAAGGGTTTTAAAAATTCAAGTCACTTCAAAGGTGTTGCTATCATGCAACGATGACAATCTTTTATCATATTATGGAAAAGTCTATGGGCTTGATTTAAGTCTTTGCTTTTTCTGTTGTTCTAAGGTTATTAGGATGAAAATGTTAATCTGCTTTTGCATTTTAATTATTACTGAAATCCGAGAAATCTGGGGACACGAATGCCCAGCAGCGTTCTTACTCATGGTGTTCAAGTTTTTCTCATTTCGCTAATTATCAGAGAGGTATTAAAAAAAGGAATGAATTTGCTGAAAAGACTATGTGCTACATCTCTTTAAACATGCACTACTTATTAACCCTTTGCGTTTTCATGCGATTTTTGCCATGTGAGATAGAAAATCAAAGCGGCAGTGATCTGATTATAAAGGTGAAATCTTGCTTATAATAGCTCTACGTCAGACTTCTTGCAGTCGAAAATACAGAAGTATCACTAGTAAACAATGAGTTTTTAAATATTGTTGGATCATTGGAAAAGCAGACAATTAATTGAATGTTTTTTGATAAATGATAATGTTGAAAATCAGAAAAATAACAGCATCATGCAGTTACTGCACGAGGCATTAAAAAACTTGTTTTCCATTCCTGGATTTTCTTTGCCAGATAGTATGAGCATGGTTAGATCCTATAACTACTCAGTCTCAGCTTCCTCATGTACAAAATGAAGAGCTCTGAAAAAACCCTACGTACTAAATAGATGGGATGGAAAATAGGGCTGGTACCAAAAGACTGTGCTGTGAGATGACACCTGGGCTGAGCTCAGAATGATGAGGAAAGCGGGTCACATGGAGATCTGGGTAGGAATGATGCAGTCAGAGGGGAGAGGGGAAGGACCCGAGTGTGTTCAAAGGTAAGTTCACTGTGAGCAGCGAGTAGTGGACCGAGTAGAAGTATTGTAGTCTCAGAAAAGTCACGATGCACTTTTGCATAGAAAAAATATGTCACGACTATTCTGACAACCCAATAGGTTAGAGAGTTGGATTCAGGTCATGTGCGATCCTATGATTAAGTTGCTAACTTTAGATTTGATTTACCTTGCATGGGAAACAGTATTAGATTATTAGTAAGGACTGTTAGAACCCAGCTTGTGCTTTGTAAAAATGATTTGGCTACTACATGGAGAACAGACCCTCAGAAGGTAAGAGTGTGGGACCAGCAGATGGCATAATAGTTACATGGCTGAACTCCCAGTTAGGTTACTACAGTTCGAGTCCCAGACCCAGCAACTTGAAATTCATGCTGGGTGCATGTGCATGCATGCCCAAGATCCTGAGAGGTGAGTTGAGAAGTGACTGTGGCATGGCCATTTCCCCTGGTGGGATGATTTCCCGCTTTCTGTCTTTCTGCCTCTCTGGCGAACGTACACACCTGATAGCAAAAAAAAAAAAAAAAAAAAAAAAAAAAACCTCTTTAAAAAACCAAAAGACTGTGCTGTGAGATGACACCTGGGCTGAGCTCAGAATGATGAGGAAAGCGGGTCACATGGAGATCTGGGTAGGAATGATGCAGTCAGAGGGGAGAGGGGAAGGACCCGAGTGTGTTCAAAGGTAAGTTCACTGTGAGCAGCGAGTAGTGGACCGAGTAGAAGTATTGTAGTCTCAGAAAAGTCACGATGCACTTTTGCATAGAAAAACATAGAAAAAATATGTCACGACTATTCTGACAACCCAATAGGTTAGAGAGTTGGATTCAGGTCATGTGCGATCCTATGATTAAGTTGCTACATTTAGATTTGATTTACCTTGCATGGGAAACAGTATTAGATTATTAGTAAGGACTGTTAGAACCCAGCTTGTGCTTTGTAAAAATGATTTGGCTACTACATGGAGAACAGACCCTCAGAAGGTAAGAGTGTGGGACCAGCAGATGGCATAATAGTTACATGGCTGAACTCCCAGTTAGGTTACTACAGTTCGAGTCCCAGACCCAGCAACTTGAAATTCATGCTGGGTGCATGTGCATGCATGCCCAAGATCCTGAGAGGTGAGTTGAGAAGTGACTGTGGCATGGCCATTTCCCCTGGTGGGATGATTTCCCGCTTTCTGTCTTTCTGCCTCTCTGGCGAACGTACACACCCAATAGCAAAAAAAAAAAAAAAAAAAAAAAAAAAGTCTCTCTTAAAAAAAAAGACTATAAGAAATTCAGAGTGGAAACAGAACTCACTGGAAGCTAAGTTTAAGTGAGAGCTGATTTTTTAAAAAATTAATTAATCTATATATTTGTTGTAATTTTTCAAGCTGCCAGGTCTAGGACTTGAACTGTGGTCAGCCATGTGGGAATCCAGCACCCCAAGCACCACACCACATGCCAGATTAGAATTTCTACTAGAAAACTTGTGTACTTATTCAGAAGAGTGGTGAAACCATCTCATACTACTTACTTTACGGTATGTTTCAGCTGATTTGATTAATATAACTTTATCATTTTTAGCATGATAGAGCATCACATCTAGTTCAAGCTCAGGAGAGATTAGGGAGGCAATGGATACCCTGGTTTGTAAAGGGGTGATGGAAAATTTGAATACTTTACAGAAATAAAGTCCTTCTCTTAAATGTCAAGCAGTTCGTTGAATTAGGTTGGCATCACGAATGCATGTAATGAGAATATACTCCACTGTACATGACATCTGGACTGGGAATGGAAGTGGAATGTCAGCAGATACAGCAAAGGTTATGATAACAGTTACAGCCAATCTGGCTGACGATGCTGTGTGTGCTTTTGACTGCCTGTGGGTGAGTAAGACAATCTTTTAAAGGCAAATAAACACATTAACACGAGATAGGCGATGTTTTGAGACTCTGCCAAATTGCAGATAGCATGTGTGGACTCCTCCCGGGGGTTGTGAAATTGGGGAAAGGTATGTTTTGGGATATGTCATTACATTTGCTGAAATGTGGAGCCCTTTTTTCTTCTTCCCTCTGGAGAGAAGTTGGAAATGTTGTTTAAGGATTAGTAGCTCACGCCAAGATGTGGATGTTGATGTCCTCGTCGCTTCCTGACTCCCCCTCTGTGAGCATATGTTCAGCTTGGCTCCTCCGCCTTGTCTGGAGGAGGCTTTCAGAGAGGTTCTGGGCAGAGTAGACACGTGCTGAAGTGCACCTGATCCCACTGCATTCCCTGTAGCCTGGCTTACTGTGCCAGTCACCAGCGGGAGCTGGCAACTTGAATTTTGGTCTCTCTCCATGGACAGAGGCATCACAGTTACTGCATGTATGCGACTGTGCTTGAGGGTTATTAGAGACGACATTGACTTGTTTTACTAATGCCTGAGTGATGGAGAGTTGCCCTACATAGTTCACAGTCTAAGGTATCTGCGGGATGACTATCAACAGACGAACCACGCACCTGGAAACAGGTGGTCAACTAACTAACTGTAAGGCCCAATCTAAAGTTTAGTTGTTGTGATAAGTGGTGTTTCCCATTGGATGTGAGTGTTTACTGTAGAGCAGGGGTTGAAAACTCAGATGTCTCAAGTCCAGGAAGATAACATGAATATTTGAATGAGGATATAGCAGTTAAGAGAGGTGGACCTGGAGAACACTGGTGAGTGCACATCCATCCATACACATTCAGTTAGGGTTGGGGAACAGCAGAATAAAAGTCAATAAGTGAAAAGATCTTTCGGGGATAGATAGAGCCTGCTAACTGCCCATTAATGACATAATGTCATAGGACTAATAGAATTTTCCAGATGGAAGGGAGCTTTGAGATTACTTTGTTAATTTATTTCATTGATAGACAAGTGGAGGACAAGTCTTTTTGAGGTACTTAGATGTATAGTTAGGACTAGGATTCAAGTGCCTGATGTTTTGCATTTAGCTGTGTGAGGCATGAAGACCCTTATAGGTAAAACCTGGAGCCTAAGGAGGCACCATGATTTAAATTGTGAGGACCAGCACTTGGTGTAATGGCTATGTTGCTGGACTCCCATGTAGTTGACTGCGTTTCGAGTCCCAGACCTAGTGGCTTAAACTCATGCCGGGTACATGCGCCCAGGATCCTGAGAAGAGAATGGAGGAAAAGGGATTGTGGTGTGGCCATTGCCCTTGGGGAGGGGGTGATTTCTCACTTTCTGTTTCTTTTGGTGAGTGCACACATCTTATAGCAAAAACAAAACAAAACAAAACCAACCCAACAAAACATAAAAAAACCTCTCCCCCAAAAATTCAATGTTAAACAGTAAATACATCAAATGAATTACTTGTAGGCATACAGCACAGACCTCCTGCATTGAAGGAAAAATATACCAATTTTTAGATAATATAATTTAAGTAGAAATGGTGCTTTTCAAAAATGAGAACTTCCAGATTCCTGGCTGAAGCATCAATTGTAAAATTACTTTGGAAAATAGTTTTGCGTTTCCTAAAAAGTAAAATGAGTCTCACCCTAAGATACAGCTTTGTAGCTTAATGAAACTCACACGCATACATCAGGAATAACACATCAGTGTTCACAGCAACATCTGCCTTAAGGGCAAAAAACTAGAAGTAAGACAAAAGCACATTTATCATAGATAATTTGTTTTGTATTCAGATGATGGAATAATACATAGCTTGAAAATAGGTGGCCTACGGCTGCATATATTAGTAAGGATAAAGTAAACAAGCAAACAAAGCTTCATAAAGAAAATACAGGAGTCCTCCTTTCTGTTTTTTTTTTCCCCTCTTGTGCTTCGTTACCTATAGTCAAACATGGTACAAAAATATTATGTGGAAAATCCCAGAAATAAACAACTTGTAAGTTTTAAATTATGCTCCCTGTTCTGCATTCATGATGAAATCTCATGCCATGCCACATCATCCCTTTGTCCAGTCTACCACGCCATATACGCTGCTGCCTGTTACTCACTTGGTAGACAGCACTCTCTGATTGACTGTTGTGGTATTACAGTGCTTGTGTTCAAGTAACCCTTAATTTAATAAAGCACAAGAGTAGTCATGCTGGCATGTTGTTAAAACTGTTCTATTTTATTATTAGTTATTAATCTCTTACTGTGTCAAATTTATCAATTAGACTTTAGCATACATAGGCATGTTATAGGAAAAAACAGTGTAAGGTTAAATGCTGTCTAGTGTCAGGCATCCACTGGGGACTTGGAATGTATCACCCACGGAAAAGGGAGAACAACTGTGAACAAAATTTTGTTTATATTGGGACCAGCAGATGGCGTAATGGCTACGTTGCTGGACTCCCATGTAGTCAACTGTGGTTTGAGTCCCAGACCTGGTGGCTTAAATTCATGCTGGGCATGTGTGCGTGTGTGCCCAAGATCCTGAGAAGAGAATGGAGGAGAAGGGATTGCAACGTGACCATCCCTCCTGGGGGATGATTTCTCACTTTCTGTCTTTCTGTCTCTCTCTCTCTGGCGAGCACATATGCCCTATAGCAAAAACCTCTCAAATATTTTTTCTTTTTATAAAACTGAAAAAACTGCTAAAATGGAACAATACGTGGATAGAAAATTTCTGTGAATTCAAGCTACAAAGAATAGTAAGGCAATAAGTAACAAGAACATAAGGTAGTGGTTACCTCTGGAGAGAGGAAAGAGATAGATGGGATTGGGTAGGAGAACATAGAGGGCTATTGATGATATTCTATATCTTAGTGTGATGATGGGTTCATTGGTGTTCCTATTCTGTGTATTTATCTTTGTGCCTTTTAGGTGTCAAAAGTATAATAACTAAAAATAATAATTGGTACAGTATATTTGATTATTGTATGATTTCCCCCTTCATTCTCTAATGATAGTGGTTATTCAATTGTAGGTTAAGAGATCTATATGAGCATACACATATGTGCATGTGTGTGTGTATGTACAAGTTAAGATTTTTTTTTACTGTAAAAATGCAAAACATAAAACTTACTATCTTTACTATGTTTAAGTGCATGTTTCAGTAGTATTAAGTATATCCACATTGTAGTAACCAATCTTCAGAACTTTTTCATCTTGTAAAATTGAAACTCTTTACCTGTTAACAAGTTTTTATAGTGCTCACCTCCAGTCCCTGGCAAATATTCTACTTTCTGTTTCTATGAATTTAACAAAGTATTTACTCTAAATACTTCATATAAGTGGAATCATATAGTATATGTCTTTTATGACTTATTTAATTTAGCATAATGTCCTCAAAATTTATCCATGTTGTAGCATGTGTCAATATTTCCTTTTTGAGGCTGAAAAATATTCCATTGTACATGTATCAGTGTTTGTTTATCCATTTATCTGTCAATGAACACTACTTGGGTTGCTTCTACTCTTGACTACCTAGAGTATGCTGCTATTAATATGAATGTGCAAATATTTCTCTGAGATCCTGATTTTAATCCTTTGGAGTTTATACTCAGAAGTAGAATAGCTGAAATATAAGGTAAATATAATTTAAAATTTTAAAAGAATACCTTCCATTGTAGCTGTAGCATTTAAAATTCCCACCAGTATTGTACAAAGGTTTCAGTTTCTTCACATCTTTGCCAACAGTTCTATTTTTTGTTTTGTTTTGTTGTTGTTGTCGTTGATACTAGTATTCCTAATGGATGTAAAGTGATAGCTCCTTCTGATTTTGGTTCATATTTCCCTAATGAGTAGGGATGTTGAATACCTTTTCATATTCTTTTGGTCATTTGTATTTAATCTTTGAAGAAATGTCTATTGAAGAAATGTCTAATTATCCATTTTTAATAGGACTATTTTGTTGCTGAGTTATAGGCTTTATTATGTAGATTTTAGGTATCAATCCCTATCAGATACATGGTTCACAAACGTAATATTTTTGTCCCATTCTGTAGGTTGCATATTCACTCTGTTGACTTTAATAATGCACAGTTTTAAATTTTGACATAGAGTGATTTGTCTATTTTTTAAAAAAATTATTTTATTTAACGTTGTTTTTTAATTTGACCAAAGAGAGGGAGGAAGGGAGGGAGGAAGAAAGAGAGAGAGAGAGAGAGAGAGAGAGAGAGAGCGAGCGCGAGCAAGTAGAAAGCAAGCCACCAGTCTGGACATGAACTGTGGTTGGCCATGTGGGAGTCCAGTGCCCTTAACCACCACACTACCTGCTGGCCCTGTGATTTGTCTATTTTTACTTTTGTCTCCTGTTTGGTTTATATAACAATTCCTTATCAATTCCAATGTCCCAAAACTTCCTCCTCTCTTTCTTAGAAAAATTTTCCAGAGGGTAGTGTACTAGCTGGAGAGAGACAGAGAGAAATAGAGAAAGTGATAAAGCATACTCTATGGGCAGTGGAGAAGTGATTGCAGAGTGGTCATCTTTTTTTCAGGATATAAGGCACACAAACACACATGCCCAGTATGTCCCTCAAGCTGTCAGGTTCAGGACTTGAACTGCACAGTTGGTCATGTGGGATCCAGCTGCTTTAACCACCATACATACCACAAGCTGGCCCTGCTTTTCCCCTATTTTTTATAGTTTAGTTCTAATGTTTAGATCCTTCATCCCCTTCTAGCTAATTTTTGTATATGGTGTATACATATAAGGTAAGGGTCCAATTTCATTCTTTTGTACGTGGATATCCAGTTTTCCCAGTACCATTTGTTGATGAGATTGTCCTCCCCATTGAATAGCCTGGATATCCCTATAAAAAACCACTTAGAGTTTGGGCCAGCCCATGGCATGAGGATGGGGCAGCTGGATTCCGCCTGGCTGACTTTACAGTTCGAGCCCTGGACCAAGTGGCTTGAAAAACACAGTCTGTGTGCGCATAGACATGTCTAAAATCCTGAAAGGAGAAGTGGAGAAGTGACAGTGGTATGGCCGTTCCCCATGGGAATGCTTTTTTTCTTTCTCTCTCCAGCAAGTACATGGAAAAATCAAAAAACAAACAAGAAACTATTTTGAGGTTAAGAATTACATTTTATTAGTACCTCGAGGACTTCATTGACACATTTTCAGCTTTCATTTCCATTTCCGAGGAGCTGTCTTTCAGTTGCCTTGCTTTCCTTTTCTAGCTTTTAGAAGTATTTTTTATATTCTTTGGTTCATTATAATGAGACTAGGTATGGCTTTTTTTCTGTCCACTTGGGTTCAGATTTTGTGGATTACAACCATCTGAGGATGGGCATCTTTCTTCATTTCCCCATCAGTATTTCTTCTGCTAATGCTTTTGATTCTTCCTTTTTTAGCATCATCTTCTGAAAAATCTGGGATCATTACTTTACCTTCTCAGTTTCTGATATTCATGTTTCTTCACATCTCTGTGTTTTCAATCTCTTTGAGGTGATTCAACTAGAGAGGGTCCATGTTTGCCTCTGTCAGACATCTGAGGCTGCTACAATTTGGATGATTTTAAATTAACTTTCCACTTGAACTTTTTCAGTGATAAGAATCATTTTAATCTTGGGAACCAGCAGGTGGCATGATGGTTGGTGTGCTGGATATTCCCACATGGCTGACCATGGTTTGAGTCCTGGACCTGGTGGCTTACTTTCTCACTTTCTCTCTCTCTGATCAAATTAAAATTAATGAATAAAATAAAATAATTATTAAAAAAAGAATAATTTTAATCTCACTTTTGTTATGAAGTCAGTTTTATTATTAGGAATTTTAAGACTTACTGAAAATGTAAATAACTTTTTCTTTTTTATCCATGGTCTAGCCTAGTCAGGCAGTTTTTCTCATTGTCTACCTACAATGAGTACTTTATTATAATAGTTACTCTTTTACTGAGGCATCACATTTTTTGAGTACCAATTTTGATTGTGAGCTGACTTCTTATATTTTGGGTGCATTCATTTTTGTTTTTCAGTTTCACATTTAGCAAGTTATAACCAAGTGACCTGCAGATGCTTTTGGAAATCCATTGTTTTCAGTTCTTGGCCTTCTCTGGACTTATTTCATTCTTGTCATTTTTGGCCTCAAGGATTTCTCCCTTTTTCTTGCCAGATCAGATGAATTTAAAGAGATATTTTAAAATCTGGCATGTTTGGGAGCAGCAGTTGGTGTAATGGCTATGTCGCTGGACTCCCATGTAGTCGACCATGGTTCAAGTCCCAGATCCAGTGGCTTAAACTCATGCCGGGTGCATGTGTGTGCGTGCCCAAAATCCCTAGAGGAGAATAGAGGAGAAGGGATTGTGGTGTGGCCACCCCCTCGGGGAGTGATGTCTTGCTTTCTGTCTCTCTGTCTCTGTCTGCACGTGCCCTATAGCAAAAACCCCACCCTTCCCCCCCACCAAAAAAAACAAAACAAAACATCTGGCATGTTAAAAATACTTAGTAAAAAATAGTTACTGTAAGAACTTTTATATTTGAAGTCTCTGTGTATTATAATTATACTTACTTGTGATTTAAAGTGATATTTTATTTATTAAAATAGATTATATCTCCATTAGCTTTTTAGACTACTGAGTAATTTAAAAATATTCAATCTTCCGGAGTGTTAGTTATGTTGTGCCGTTTTTTGCATAGAAACATACATCATGACTTTTCTGATGACCCAATAGAAGAACCCTGAAATCTCAGTCTCTTCATCCTGGTGAAATGTACGACTTGGTCACAAAAAGTTCTTTGGTGATTATAGAGAGGAGATGGTCATTTTCTCTCATGGAACGTTCAGTGACATAGGTTGATGAAATCGTGACTTTCATGCAGGCCTTCCAGACAGCAGGTGGAGGAAAACTATACTGGAAATTATTTTGGGCCAGAGCCAGAATCTCTGCACATGATTCCCACCCCTGTTTGATTATCTACTACTCCATTATGTGACCCTAGATGGATCCTAGACAGACTGGGAAATGTATACTAGTTCTTGGTTAGGAAGCTACTTTGCAACAACTTGGAAACAGGAAGGAGGGCCTGAGTCCTTGGTAGACACCTAGTCTGTTCCTACCACAGTCCTCTTTTATGGCTACCGAGTGTCTATATGCACCCTTTGTCCCATACACAAAACACATTTCTCCAAAGGAGAAAGCCCCAGATCCATTCCAGTTTCATACCCAGGGCAAAACTGAAGATCCCTCTATGATGTCCAGTCCTTTCCATCAGGACTTTGTGTGGCTTCCTGTGCTCTGGCAGCCTATGTAGTAAAAGAGAAATGAGCATTTCTCAGAGTTCCTTAGATGCAAGAACTCTTTAGGAACTTCCTTAATTCGTCTGTCGATCATATCACATAATCTTTTTTCTTTTTCTTTATTTTAAAGTTTATTTTACAATGTGTGTTTTTTTTTGTTTGTTTCCCATGAGGCAGAGAAAGATAGGCAGACAGAAAAAGGGACTCTGAGCACTGTCTTCATACTGTGATCCACCCTCACCTTGCTAGGATCACCGGCACCGGCACCTGCTAACGCTTTTGCTCCCTGTACTCAGGGGGACCTCACAATGTGGGTCTGGGATTTCCCATGCAGCTCCAGCATGGAGAAGTGCCCATTACCACAGCTGGCCCGGCATGGCCTGTGTCATCTTTGGCCCCACCTATTTCTTGTAGCTGTTGTTATTGTTGTTCTCCTCCTCCTGTTTTTGTTTTTGTTTGGTCTGGAGTGAGTTATTTGCTATAGGGTGCATTTACTTGCCTGAGACACAGTAAGAAAGAGAGAAATCACTCCCCAGGGGGAGATGGCCACGCCACAATTCCTTCTCCTCCTTTGTCCTCTCAGGATCTTGGGCACATCCATACACATGCCCGGCATGAGTTTTAAGCCACAGGGTCTGGGACTCAGACTGCGATTGACTATGTAGGAGTCCGGCTATAGAACCATTATGCCATCTGCTGGTCCCACCCCTATCACTTTGCTTTTAACTCTTGGTGCCAGAAATACTGCCTATCTCTATGAGGTGAGATTAACATTGATCTCCTCTGTGTCCAAGAGTCCTTAAATAGGGCTGCTTGCATCCCGGGAGTGTTTGCATTTGGTAGAATGATGCTTGCTGCTCCAGTCTTCCTTGTTCGCTTGTGTGCGTACCAGCTGGCCAGGACAGGTTCCAATCCAGCCTCCGCTCTGTGCCTCTGACCACGTCGCCCACTCTGGTTTGTGATGTCTCTCAGAACTCCAGTCCAGCCTCAATACTTTGAACACATCTGAAACCTAATCAAGGACATGGCGAATATCCTGCCTCAATGGGGTGTCTACCTTCCTCCTCTGTGTAAGGCTGTCCATGTAACAACTCAACAGACTCAGCACTTAGTTTCTTATGGGAAGGGGTGCTGCCTAGTTCTGTATGTCAGAACACTGAGTCTCAGCTCCTACCCAGCAGGGTAACCTAATACTTAACTCAGTGCTTCTATATTTTATGGTAGTAATATGAGATATTCATTATAATTATTACTATTAAGTCAAAATGTCCCAAATCAACCTATGTATAGCACTTCTGAGAAAGAGAGTGAGTAGAATGGTGTTTGAAAAAAAAATACCTTTGCCTAGTGATCCATTAGTTTTTTTCGTTTATGTAGATGTGTCCTTTCTCCATAATGTGACCAACAGGCACCTAACAGGACATGAAGTAGACCGACCAGCAGCTGTGAGAGCCGGCTTAGAAGCATGGCTTTGAAGTAACAGCAGAACTGCTTTGGAAGAGATGAAAAACTGGGCCCCCCATTGAACCAGACATTAACTTAGGAAAACAAAACCCTGATTGTTTGGGGATTCAAAGTCTGTACCCTGTTCTATTTTCTGTACTGTTCTGTTTTCTGCACTCTGTGTTTTAAGTTCTCCTGGATCCATTTGTAAGCTTCAGTCTCTTTGGGGCTTCTGTAAGGTCAGAGGCATGCTGAGAATTTTATGATACCAGGAATACCACCTGGGGCTTTGTTTTCTAGGACGACATCTGAAGGAAAAGAACCTGTCTCCATGATTACTTGCTTTTATTTTTTGCACCCATTTTTCCCAGTCACTCTCCCCTGTTTTCTTCTACCCATGATGTTATAAAGGTGGTGGATAAACAAGATGCATTACTTTAAGTTTGTAGGGAAAAAAATGTTTACTCAGCCATCGGGAATTGCTAAGCAATCAGAAGTTAGTTAATGAGCACAAATAGACTATTCTTGGAGATGCAATGAAGAAAAACACCTAAAATAAACTCTGGGGGAGGAGGAGAGAAGAAGTAAGAGATTCACACTTCCCCCTACTCTTCATATCCAAAATGTTGATAGAAAATTGAAGGATAACTTGAACAATTATGAAGTTCAAGCATGAATAAATCAATTGTCTTGATGAAAAGAGGCGGTGGATTAAATAACATGGCAAAATGCAGAGCTCTGGGAAGACGAGAATGCACTTTATATAAATGTCTCAGTCACCTGAAACTTAAAGTTTGAGGTGCCAGATTTGAAGTTATAAAGAAGAAAACTTTTACTGTGGAAGAAAATTCTAAAATATGAACAAGAAAAAAACCCAAAAAACACCCAAAACAAAATCATCCATCTAGTGATGAACAGTGTTAAACCTGACTTACATTTTTCTAAACTTATTTAAAAATTCAATTGATACATTTGGAGGGAGATTTTGACACTTTGGAAACTCACTACATCATATTTGGGAAAATAGGTTATTGTACTGATAGCAACTACTACTTAGATCTGCTCTTTAAAAAAATTAGGCCTTTTCCCCAGCTTTCCAAATCCCAGGTTACTTATGGTGACAAATTCCTATTGGCTAGTTAGTTGCCAAGGCTGAAGAATTGGGCTGGTGATTGGTGAAATAATGGGAAAACTTAAGGAAGCAGAGAAGGGTGGATCCATCTACAGTAATGATATGGGGGAGAGGGGCCAGAACCGTGTAGGGCCAGACTAGGAGCAAGAGATCTAAAGAGATCTAATAGTCTTAGAGTATGAGAAGGGTGGAAAGGAGAAGACAGAAGTGTGGCTATGAGGTGGTGATTAGGTTCTCTCTGGGCCAGCTCTGTGGTCTGGCAGTGAAGGCAGTCAGATTCTACATGGCCAATCCCTTGGTTTGATTTCTGGACCTGGTGGTTTGAAAAACACACTGAGCACGTGCAAGTGTGTGCACCTGTGCCTGACAGGATGGAGAACGGATTAGGCGTGACAATGCCCTTCCCTTGCTCTGTTTCTGATCAGTGCATGTGCCCTCTGGCAAGATTAAAGAACAAATCTGATTCTCTCTCAAGTTTTTTGAGATGCATAAATAAATATTGGAATATGTTTTCCAAATACTTTGGACTGTTCCTTTGAGGCAGCAGAGTAGACAGTATGCCATATGGAATCCTTTCCTATAATTGAGTTATTTTTAAGTAATAGTTCCCATGATGAACTCTAGCAATGAAGATCTTTGGTAGTAGTATCATAACTTTGGTTAAAAAAATAAAGTCACTGAGTTACTTAAACACTGAGTATCCAGTGATCATTTAAAAATGATTGTTTTTATTTTTTCTCACTTCTTCCTTGCCATGGACATAATTAAATGTGGTTAAAAGAATTAGCTTTTGTAATTGCCTGCTGGCCAATGAGTAGAGGGTAGAAGAGAATTATTTTTGTATATTTTTGTTTTTTATGTATACTTCTGTGATGAATTATACAACCTAATTAGAGTATTTGTTAAGAGGCATGGAAGGAATAGAACTGGGAATATAACTTTTACAGTTCTGTGAGAGTACTTTATGGTTTATGGCCCCTGGGTTCTATATTTCTTAGGTATTAGAAATGACGCTACTTGAGCAATTCTTTGGGAAGGTCTGGGCTGCAGTCCAGGCACCTGTACGGCTGGCTCATGCAAAACAGGCCATTTATCTCTGGCACTTTGCTGTTCAGTGTCCCAGGTTTCCTGCTATGCCTCAGCCATTAGGGATTATCCTGCCATTTGTAAGTTGCCCTTAGTTCCCACTAGGACCGAGTGAATATGACCCTCCCTGAAGGGGTATATATATATGTGTGTGTGTGTGTGTAAATATATATATATATATCAATCTCAATATATATAAGTATATATTTATATAAAATCTATATTTGTATAAAATAAATACATATATATGTGTGTGTGTATATATGTATATATACATACATATATCAGGTCATTAGAAAAGTCATGACATATTTTTCTATGCTTTCCTATGAAACACTGCCATGACTTTTCAATATATTATTACATTCCCAGCATGTAGAATACTGCCTGGCTCTTAATTTTAGTAGTCATTCCATCTTTTTTTGATAAATTACCAGTAAAAAAAATTAAAATTCATGATAGCATTTGTTTTTCCCCTTGTGAAATTAACCATTTCATGGATGCTTTCTTTTCTTGAGCCACTTTATACAAGCTGTTCTTTTCCATTTAATTTGTGTTAAATTAAGAGAAAAAAATATATGCATATATTATTTATACTTTTCTGTAGGCATACAAATCTTTTCTATTTTCTTTTTCTTACAGGACACGTGCGCTCACCAGAGAGAGCGAGAAAGTAAGTGAGAAATCGCTCCTCATGGGTGATTGCCACCCTTCTCCTCCATTTCCCTCTTGGGATTTTGGGTACATGCACAAACACATCTGGCATGATCTTCAAGCCACTGAGTTCAGAATTGGAACCATGCAGCTGGCATTGGGGATCCAGTGCCTTAACCTCCATGCCACCTGCTGGCTCTAACTAGTCTTTTTTATAGAGTTCTCATACTGTGCCAAACCAATAAATAAAGCAATTAAGCCAGCCAGGGACAGAATAGAATTAGATGTGGGAATTCCCAAGAACTGTCCTGCATATACCTTGTTATTATACGATTCTTTCCTATGGCTCATATTCAGTGCTTTGTTAATTTTCAATGATACAATGCTGAGATACATGCTTCCTTTTGAGCCTGTCCCAGGATTCTAATGATCACAAACAACAATTTCTAATTATAACGCCGAATTTCCATTTTTTATGTATTTATAAACAAAATAATTTACCAATTATGCCATTGCATCAGATCAGATATATATATTTAGTATAGGAGACTGTTAAAAGATTAAAAAGCCTTTACTAAGAAAGTTCGCACATTTATCCATCCATCATCCATTCATTCTTTCGATCCCTGTACAATGACCAGGTAGTAATAATAACGAGTTTGTACTCTAAACACTTAGCACAGGGTACTAGGCACTGCGCATGCTTTACAAGCTCATTTCATTTTCACGACAGTGGTGAAGTAGAAATGATTACCCTCCTTTTCTAGATGATTTAACAAGAGGGGGGCACTCTGTCACTTTCCCAAGATCCATGGTTAGCGTGTGATCCCCTCTGGACTTCCAACTTCCTGATTCTTGGGTCAGGCAACCTGGTAGTTATCAAGGATGCAAAAGTGAGCGAGTTACTGATATTCTCAGCTGCAATGGAGCTCACTTTTATGGGTCCTTAGTTATTTTTTCATCACTCAAAGCCAGTTCTGAGGGGCTGAGGAGCAGAACTCGAGAGACAGCTACATCTCTAATAACACCTTAAGGGTGGAAGTGGGGGAGCCTTTGTTTTGGAGGGTGATTTACGTAGGATTAAAGTACTTAGTTTAATCCTAGGTTTCCTATCTGCTTTTCTAAAGATAATTATTGGTGAACCACGTGTCAGATTCAAAGTTCAGTGTCCAGAGTTGTTTCCTATAAATACTTTAAAGCAGTTACAAATTCACAGAAAACTTCTGAAATCAGTATTTCTCAGATGCTTATGAAGTGAGCAGTGATTAAAATTGCTGCAAATGAATCCGCATCATGAGATCAAGGTTCAAATGCACTACATTTGATTCCAATGTTGAACCTTTTGGCCTACACAAACTTTTCCCAGAAAATATATGCCAACGTGTTTGAAAGACGTTCTGGGGACTCTCTTTGACTTCATACTCTTGGCTAAGAAAGAAATTGTTATGAGGCAATTGGTTGACAGTAGTGTTTCTCAGCTACATATTTTAGAATCGAAAAGAATGAGACTGCCGATGGGCCCATTCACAGGGTTTTGATTTAACTGGTCTGGGGTAGAGCCTGCGCACCAGAAACGTCTGCTAATGCTTCAGGAAGTATCAGGTGTGTTGCACGCTGCTAGGTTAGAGTGCTGAGTGATTTCATTTTTCTCTCTGTCTTCCTTTACTGTCCTTTGCTGCTTCGTACTACGTGTTAATGAATCAAAAGCTATTTTTAAAAAAGAGTCAAGAGATCTACCCCAAATAGAGATGATTTATAAGTGATCAATAATTTCATACTTTGTGGATTTTAGTAGTCAATGTATAACTAAATGGAATCATTAGAATAAAAATCAAATTATGGCACAGCTGTATTAATTATGAAGATAGATTAAAGCTTTAGTCTTTCTCATTTGGGGTCCTTATTTTAGTCAGGCATTTGTATTTCTTTTTCCTTACGCTCTCTGTTCCCATTCCTCCCCTCTCTGCTTTCTCTCTCATTCCGTTTAACGTTTTATTGGTATACGAAAGCTTGGCGTTGTAGTGGTTTTTCTCGGTTGCCAGAAGACACACTTTGCATTCCTTATCTGCAATAAGGCAAAGTGTGAGGAGTCAGGGAGATTAAAAAGAAACTTTAATGATAGATACCCTGACTCTCACATTTAATCGGTGCCTGCAGATATTGTGACCTAAATTACAGAATTTATTATTGTTTCAGAAAAGGCAGCTGCTCAGGTTTACTCTTGGCAAGTTCAAATCGAACTCCATGGAATATGGAATAGGAGAAATTATTTACAATCTATTCAGTTGCCAGCCCTTCCTTTGGGCTGAAGAGAGCATACATTTGTATTCCTGTTAAATTCCATTGTATGCTTCCATCTTTCACGATCCTCTAGGACAAGGAGAGAGTTGGAAGGAAGGAAAGAGATGCTTGCTAAGCTCCCAGGTTCTGACAGAATGAGTAATGTGGATAAAATGCATGTTTAGCCTAACAGTCTTCCTTAAGTGGTGCATAAATAAATAGTGAACAATAATAGATTTTGTGTGATGCAATTTTTTTTTTAAATTTGCTAGAGGGCATGTGTGCTTGCTGGAGAGAGACAGAAAGAGATGGAGGGAAAGTGAGAAAGCACTCCCCAGGGATTGGCTATGCCACAATCTCCTGTATTCTCATCTCGGGAATTTGGGCACAAACACACACACACACACACACACATGCACAGTGTATTCTCCAGGCTGCCAGGTCTAGGACTTGAACCATGCAGTTGGCCTGTGAAATCCAGCTGCCTTAACCATCATTCCACAAGCTGGCTCAGTGATGCAGTCATTTTATTCAGATACATAGCTATGCATGTACCTTCACAGAAGACATAGGAAACACAAGAAATCTTATTTTTTTTTTTGAAAATCATATTAGCACTTAGGAAAAAGTAACTGAACTCAATATGATCACAGGGTAGAGGCCAAAAATCTGACTTAGACAGTGATAATTTTTTTCATAGCTATGAGGAGACTTCAGAAAGTGCATGGCAAGGGGCCAGCTCCCTAGTGCAGTGGCTAAGTGCTATGTAAGAAGCCAGATCCCACATGCCTGACCAAGATTCACATCCTAACCCCAGTGACTTACATGCTGGGCATGCACATGCCTGCCCAGGATCCTGAAGGGATAGAGGATTGGAGGAGAAAGGATTGTGCCATGACCAGGCCTCATTAGGGGTTTTTAAATTTGCTAGAGGGCATGTGTGCTTGCTGGAGAGAGACAGAAAGAGATGGAGGGAAAGTGAGAAAGCACTCCCCAGGGATTGGCTATGCCACAATCTCCTGTATTCTCATCTCGGGAATTTGGGCACAAACACACACACACACACACACACGTGCACAGTGTATTCTCCAGGCTGCCAGGTCTAGGACTTGAACCATGCAGTTGGCCTGTGAAATCCAGCTGCCTTAACCATCATTCCACAAGCTGGCTCAGTGATGCAGTCATTTTATTCAGATACATAGCTATGCATGTACCTTCACAGAAGACATAGGAAACACAAGAAATCTTATTTTTTTTTTTGAAAATCATATTAGCACTTAGGAAAAAGTAACTGAACTCAATATGATCACAGGGTAGAGGCCAAAAATCTGACTTAGACAGTGATAATTTTTTTCATAGCTATGAGGAGACTTCAGAAAGTGCATGGCAAGGGGCCAGCTCCCTAGTGCAGTGGCTAAGTGCTATGTAAGAAGCCAGATCCCACATGCCTGACCAAGATTCACATCCTAACCCCAGTGACTTACATGCTGGGCATGCACATGCCTGCCCAGGATCCTGAAGGGATAGAGGATTGGAGGAGAAAGGATTGTGCCATGACCAGGCCTCATTAGGGGTTTTTCTCTGTCTCTTCATCTGTGCACACACATGCCCTCTAGCATTAAAACATTTGTGGTAAATTGGAATCAAAATATGAGTTTATTTTGGTGCAAAAATAGACATCAATGCATAGTTTTTTCATAATATGTATTTTCTGCAAACTTTTAAAGACTCTTTTACTGTAGAGCTGTTTAAAAGAACGTAGGTTTAGGGAGTAGGAAGGAGGGGATTAGAGAAGAAACAAACAGCACATTTCATAGACACAAAAATGAAAAATTATCTGCTGATGATAATGCATATGGTAATGTCTTTGACTAATATGCACTGTGTTCATGTGGGGAAAAATCTGTTGTACGCTCTAAAGAATGTACAGCGGTTAAATGCAAATAAAACAAAATAAAAAAGAAAGTAGGTTTAGTGACTCAGTCATCATGAAGGTTTCCATCTGAGCAACCGCATGTGACTGCCTCCATGATGAAGGGGGAAGTAGAAAATTAGTAAATTATTCTGAAAAAATAAGGATTTTTTGGGGACCAGCAGTTAGCGTAACGGCTATGTCTCTGGACTCCCATGTAGTTGATCGCGATTCGCGTCCTGGACCCAGTGGCTTAAAATTCACGCCAGGTGCGTGTGTGCACGTGCCTAAGATCCCGAGAGGAAAATGGAGGAGAAGGGATTACGGCGTGGCCGTCCCCCCTGGGGGGTGATTTCTCGCTTTCTGTCTCTCTGTCTCTCTCTGTCTTTCTGGCAAGCACACACACCCTCTTCAAAAAAAAAAAAAAAAAAAAAAATAAGGATCTTTGAACAATTTTTAGTCCTTTTTTTTTTTTAAATAGGGTCTTCAAACGGAAACTGATAGGCATAAAGATAATAATTTTACCTTTTATTTTTAGTGTTTAATAATGAGAATATTGATTGATTTCAAAATATCCTTTGCTGCCAATGCATTCAACAATTGTCAAGTTACTCCACTGGAATATCATACCTCCGTAAGTGGCTATCATACTCTAGAGTGAATACTCGCTCTCGAAACAACCATTGGCAATTTGTATGAAGATGAACCCGTGCCTTGGACAGTTAATTTTGAGTAGACCCAATACAGTGAACTGTGTACCGTTTTGGTGGGAAAGTTTGCTTTTAGAAGTGATATTTTCAGCCTGCCTTAAAAATAGCTGCCAAAGTCATTATTATTCTCCTAATGAGAGACTTTCCTGGACTCTTAATGAATACAACCATTCTCCAGTGCAGTGTTCAATACCAACTTATGGACCGTGCTGCTCTAGACCTGAATTGAAATTCATCAATGCCTCTCATGTTCGTAAAATCATTAGGAAGCAATGCATTATTAAAGAGTTTTTCAGACACAGAGAGTTTGGAATTGCTATTGATAACAAATGTTGCTACTGTTTTCCTGCAAAATAGCCATCATGAAAAGCCATCAATCTACAGGTTTGAGGCGTTTTGAGAGCTTGGAGTGAAATACGTAACTGCCGTGGTTGGGATGAGCGTGGAAGGAGAGCTGCTGCCTTCTTCAGTAGCTAGAAGCACACAGGAAGTGAGCCAGCGTGACCGCATCCCAGGAAAACATAATGTTGAATTCCTTTCCCCTGAAAATTTCTGTGGAGTTAAAGGTTTTTCATTTAGATGAGCTGTTCTCTTGTCTTTATTGAAGGGTACAAGGTGCAGAGGTCAGTGGATAAATAGAGCCCCCCAGTTGCTGAGTTTGAAGTCTGCTGATTTTATGAGTATCTGGGAAGGAAAGGCAGCCTAGCTATAAAACAGCACAAACCACCTCAAACGTTACGTTGTATTTTTTTAGGACACGTACTTACTTTGGTCCTTGTGTTGTCCTCAGCCTTACACATTTGAGCTGATCTTTTCAAAGCTTCTGTTTTGGTAATTAACATTTTCATTATTACGGATTTAAAAAGCCTATTTTCACATTGGATTCTACTGTGCTAGTGAAGGAGGTGATTCAATTGCTTAGTTGCATTCTGCACTGATATTTATTGTTTAAGCGGCTTTCACCATGCCGCAAACACACGTAGACTGAAAAGGATCATCGGTCAGCTGACCTGGAGCAGAGCAGGAGGCAGACATTTAAATAAACGTGTGTGAATGAATTACTGAAGTCTCACTGAGTGAATCTGGAACTCATTAACGGGATGTATGTGGCGAGCTGGGTGTTTGGGATCAGACAGAAGGATAGATGAGTGGAGTTTCTGCATCACGTGTGGTCATACGGTTAGAGCTGCAGGTGTGGGGAGCTGAGAAGTTGGTGGCATGGTGACAGTTTGTAATATACCAGCCTCTCTATGGTTCAGGTGACTTAGATGTTTTTAGTTTCATATTCCCTAAAGTAGAATTACAAGAGTAATTGACATTGTCTTTAATATTTATATATGCCAGGCTCTGCTTAAGCTCGCTCTCATTTATTTATTTATATATCTAATCCTTGCAAGAACTTCATGAAGTGTAGGCACTGTTACTGCCCTCTTTTAAAGCAGGGGGTTGAGGTGTAATGAGATTAAGGAATTTGTCAGGATTCAGAGTCAGACAGTCGGGCTCTGAAGCCCGCACTCCACCTCTGCTCTGCTGTTACTGTTCCAGGCTTCTGGGTTTGGGAGGGTCATAGGAAATTCAATATGAATGTGGAAGCTGACATTTAGGTAATTAAAAAAAATGACAAGCTCACATAACTGGTTTGTGGCAGAAAAGAGATCAGAGCTCAGGACTTGTGTCACTTCAGGCAATGCACGGGTGGGGCAGAGGCGAGGAGGAGAGGACAGAGATGTGGCTCTTGCGGCTCACTGCTGTGCCTCCTGTGTGCCTGCTGTACATGAAGCCTGTTGAGTGCGAAGACCTCAGTACCACATCTTCTTTGCCACTATTCAGCTTCGTAAACCAGGACAGCTTACCCTCCCTGGAATTTGAGCACTTCTCCCTTGAACAAAAAGTCAAGTGAAATAATCTCTAAGATTTTCCACTTAAAAAATGCTACAATACTGGGGCCAGCAGGTGACACGGTGATTAAGGCATTGGACTCCTACGTGTCTGACTGTGGTTTGAGTCCCGGACCTGGTGGCTTACTTTCTCACTTTCTTGCTCTCTCCCTGTCCCTTTTTGGGGAGCACACATGCCTTATAGCAGATTTAAAAATACATATAAAATTTTGTGAAAAAAAAATCTATAATACTAATTTAGTGTGTATGTGTGTTTTTCCCAAGAATCTCTTCCCTTAGTTTTTACCTGTCCTGAGCCAGTGATTTACATAAAAGCCAATGTTCAAGTTTTCTGCTGGTGAGAAATTTTATGTGAGAAATAGTGGTTCAATGTTTAGTAGAAATCTGAACCACGGGGCCAGCCATACTGGCCTAGTGGTTAAGGGAGCAGGATCCCGTATAGCCGACTGCAGCTTGAACCCCAGCCTTGGCAGCTTGAAAAACATGTCAGACACATATGTGTGTGTGCCCTAAAGCCCAACAGGATGGAAACATTGATGAGAAAGGATTATAGTTTGACCACATCCCACTGGAGGGGTGCTTTCTCTCTCTCTCCTTCTCTGTGTCTCTCTCTGGTGAGTGCATGTACCCTCGGACAAAAATAAATTCAAACTCTAAGAGTTTTTTTTCCCTAATTTAATAGACAACATCAAAGTTTGGCTTAACAAAGGCAAATTATAAATCATAAATAAAATTTAGTTTTAAAGCTTAACTTTAAAATGATATTTAACATAAATTGCCTTAAAATATTTATACAATAGAAAAAAAAATTCCCGTAGGTTAATATAGAAATACCCCCTTCCCCTTATCGTGTGTTCATTTTTTTTCTTCATAATACCTTTCGGTACCTGAAATGTGTTATGTATTTATGCTTACAGTTGTCCCTTGTCTGATCCTCAATGGGGTGAAAGTTCCCTGAAGGTGTTACTTGAGTGGATCACCTGGTATGTCTGTCAGTGAGCTTTGTTTTTAAGGGCCAGGTAATATTTTCAGCACGGTGAGTCATAAGGTATTTGCTGCAACTTTTCAACTCTGATGTTGCAACTAGAGAGCAGACACAGAATCACCTATACAGTTCAGAGAGGCTGTGTCCCAGTAAAGCTTGCTGGCTTTGTCTTTAATAAACATGTTTACTTCTTCTACAAGAGCAAAAGGCACCTCCAGCAGGGCCCTCATGCCTTGACCCACCCCCAGCTTCAGCCAGCCCAGATGGCATGCTAGTGTTTGCACCTGGTGTGCTCAGGGAGGAGCCAGGAAGTGAACCTGGGCCTTTGGTATGTGTCCATCATCTGGCTTCCCAGAAGGGTTTCTTTATAAAAGCAGATTCTGCGCTGGGCTGAGTTTGGCCAGTAGGTTATAGTTGGCTAACTCCCAATCTAGGTAACAAGTTCTGCCCTATGGAAGAAATTCAGTATCTACTTACTGATTACATTACCAAGCTAAAACAGTAACTTCCCTCATTTATTCATACAGTAGTATGATAGGAAACATTAAAACAATGAAATCTTTTCTATGCATCTTTAGCCCTCTCAGAGCTGAGGTCCCCACCTAGAAGACGTATTACTCCCTGACATGTTCTCTTCAGAAGACATCATCAGCTAACATTTGGCCTCATGGACACCTGGTAAAGTTAGATCAACTTCCTGTTTGCCTTCAACCAGTGTCCTTTCTCTTGTTTTTCTTTCCTATTTTAAACCCTTTTTATGAACAGTCTTTTATTGATCTTTTTCTCTGACATTTCCACCTCCTAAGCTTGTACTGTTGCCCCAAGAATCATGTTCCTGGCTTAAATGATTTCTTGAGCATAGAATTTTGAGCTTTGGAACCATCATATATACCCCTTTGATTCAAATAAATTCAGAGAAAGAAATCCTTTAGGCTTTTGATTTAGGCTTTATTTTTATTTTAAAAGCCTTGTTAAACTTGTACTTTTCTGTTGAAGAAGTGGGAAAAAAGAAAGAAATTAAAAGAGTGGTTTAAAATTGTTAGGTCCTTTAGGAATCTTTAAACATTTTTATTTTTATTAAAAATTTGAGGAAAGAAATAGTATCTAAGGATTTATTTTTTAGATCTATTATTTTTTAATAATGCCTTTTATTCAAGATTTTCAGGGTTTTTAAAAATAGATCTTACTTGGCCAGAACTTAAAAACAAAATTAAAAATTAATAGTCATACACGTTAGGTCTGTGATTCAGTTTTTCCCTGCTTATAAATTGACAGGCTAATCTGTTACTATTTTATGACTGGCAGAAAACAGAATACTCCTAAGTAAGAGACAAAGGATTTTTACCGACCATGACACAGTGTGCACCAAAAACATCAGCCTCTTTGTTTTTATTGCTTCATTCCCACATCCTACAGAAGTGACATGATGCAGCCTGGATGTATGGTAGGTACAGTGGGTTTGCACATGGCTGTGCAACACTGAGTTTGAGGAACCTACTGCTTTTATAGCAAGTAGAAAACAAAATCTGTCCTTTGTCTGGGGCAGAGGTAATCTCATCTGTCAAGGTTGCTCCTTGCAAACCCAACCCTGAGAAACGAACTGGGCGTAGTGGGAGACCCTACCATCCTTGGCCCACCCAGTGTGACCTGTAGAGGAGAAATAGCTCTGGGGACATTTTTAACAATGGGTGGGATGATTGGAGGCAAGAGGATGCATGGGACTGATCTGGATTAGAACAAGCTGATCTTGGGACCAGCAGTTAGAGTAATGGCTGTGTTGCTGAACTTCCATGTAGTCGACCATGGTTCGAGTCCCGGACCTGGTGACTTAAACTCGGGCCAGGCATGTGTGGGTGCGTGCTCATGATCCCGAGAGGAGAATGGAGGAGAAGGGATTGTGGCTTGGCCATCCCCCCAGGGGGTGATTTCTCACTTTCTACCATTCTGTGTCTCTCTGTCTTTCTGGTAAGTACACATGCCCTATAGCAAAAACCTGTCCAAAACAAACAAACAAACAAACAAAAAACACAAAAAAACCAAGATCCTGGTCAGCTCCTAGAGAAAGAATATTGCTAAGGACAGGCAGGTTTGCTGTGCAGTGTCTTAGGGATTTCCAGCAAACCCTGGTTGGTTACTTCCCAGAGACTCTCTCTATCAGCAAATGAACATTTGTGTATTTCATCTGATTATCTCTGTTCTCTTAGATACCAAAGCTTAAAACACAGATAATTAATTAAAAAGCCAGTATCTGATTAAGTCTTAATCTATGTAGAAAGTGAACATTTGAACTCTCATTATTCAGCTTCTCTACAATTTTTAAATGCATAGCTATTTAATTTCTCAATCCTGAGACTTGCCTACTAAATTTCTTACTGAAATATTCACATCTTTCTTTTAGTTGGATTATTATGAGTATAAAATTCCCATAAGATTTGGGCACCAAATTAAAAAGAGAGGTCTGGGACACCGGTAAATTATTACAGAGTTTGTATATAATACATTTAAACCCAAAAAGTACAGAACTTGGTATGGAACTTATAAACTAGATTTTTTTTTTAGTATTATTAATACTACCATGTGTTCTTTGCCATTGCTTCATCTGATACTTGGCTTGGTTTATTAGATTAAAAATGATGAAAATTTGTGTTTTTAATTCTGCCCCAGTCATTTGAAAGTCTATAAAGTTAATAAAGAGCTACTGGAATTCAGAATCCAGAAATTGATTGAAATGATCCAGTGCATTAGTAGACCAGAAGAAAAGCAGAATTATTTTGATCAGTGCAAAGACTCAAACACACACTCTTCCTTTCTTAATAAGGATCAATACTGTGTGGTGAAGGACTCCTTAAATCTCAAAGTCAGCAACCAAAAGACACAGCTTGATTGATTCAACACCACAATTAGGTTTTCCCCTTTCTGAAGGTCACCATGTACGCAATTAGTTGACAGCTGACAACGGAAATGATACTTGGCATCTTGATGGTTAATAATGAGTTAGGATGTAGGATGTAACTTGTGCTTGTGTACCGAAGACAAGGAAAGAAACCTGGGATCGTCCAAATGGATAAGTTGCAGAAATGGAAAAACCAAAGGGCCAGTGAACATATGAAGGGATGCAGTTCAAGTAATCAGGGGATGGAGTTTTTAAACAACAATGAAAAGCCAGTGTTAGGGGTCATCCAACTTTTACTCAAAGGGCCAGAGAGTGAGTAACGTAGGCCTGGCAGGCTATACTTCCCCATCACAATTACTGTCACTGTGGCATTAAAGCAGCATCAGTCAGAACGGAAATGGGTGGGCATCTGTGCTCTAACAGAACTAGTGACAAAACCAGTGGCTGGCTTACAAGCCGTCGCCTGCTGACCTCCTTTGCTGCCTCCAAGTGGAAAGGTGGACAGTGCCATTTTTCTCAGGGATGGGGTGATATTGATGCTCTTATGTAGTACCAGGTACTACTGCTACTACCTTGTTACAGTAAGTATCATTCTGTTGAGTATCCTACGACCAGACATCTGCTTCTAGACATACATCCACAGATACTCCTTACCAGGGGCCTAAGACTCATGAGCGAGGCTGTCCCTTGCAGCATTGCTGTAGTAGTGAGACTGGCCGCAGTCATAGGGAGAGTGGATGGTTAAGATGTGGCACCTTGGGACCAGCAGATGGCATAATGGTTATGTCACTGGACTCCCACATGGCTGACTGTGGTCTGAATCCTGGACCTGGAGTCTTGAAACTCATGCCAGGTGTGTGTGCATGCATGGCCAAAATCCTGAGAGGAGAATGAGGGAGAAGGGATTGCAGCATGCCCATCCCCATCACAATTACTGTCACTGTGGCATTAAAGCAGCATCAGTCAGAACGGAAATGGGTGGGCATCTGTGCTCTAACAGAACTAGTGACAAAACCAGTGGCTGGCTTACAAGCCGTCGCCTGCTGACCTCCTTTGCTGCCTCCAAGTGGAAAGGTGGACAGTGCCATTTTTCTCAGGGATGGGGTGATATTGATGCTCTTATGTAGTACCAGGTACTACTGCTACTACCTTGTTACAGTAAGTATCATTCTGTTGAGTATCCTACGACCAGACATCTGCTTCTAGACATACATCCACAGATACTCCTTACCAGGGGCCTAAGACTCATGAGCGAGGCTGTCCCTTGCAGCATTGCTGTAGTAGTGAGACTGGCCGCAGTCATAGGGAGAGTGGATGGTTAAGATGTGGCACCTTGGGACCAGCAGATGGCATAATGGTTATGTCACTGGACTCCCACATGGCTGACTGTGGTCTGAATCCTGGACCTGGAGTCTTGAAACTCATGCCAGGTGTGTGTGCATGCATGGCCAAAATCCTGAGAGGAGAATGAGGGAGAAGGGATTGCAGCATGCCCATCACCATGGGGTGGGGGGAGGTGGTGATTTCTCACTTTCTCTCTCTGTCTCTCTAGTGAATGCATGTGCCCTATAGCAAAAATCTCTTTAAAAAAATGTGGCACCTCACACTACACTCAAGAGAGGGTAGGTAGGAGACCCAGGTTTTTAATTACAAAGTCTTCTGTGATTAATATAAGCTCTAAACAGATACCCTGGGTTTCCTCTCCATGCCAGTCCATGAATAGTCACTTATCTAAATAGACAACGAATGAATAATAAAGGACACAAAATCCAAGATCCTAGGATTTTGCTTTAAAATGTAAACAGTTATAATATGTAACCCTTCTGTGAAAAGTTGGGATTTAGCTGTATGTAAAATTCTTTTTTTATTTTTTTGGAGTATGAATAGCCTCATCCTTGCCAATCCACATACTTTCTATCTGGTGTTTCAAAGTCCCTAAATAAACATTTTATATGTACACACACACACACACACACACACACACAGAATAGAGAGAAATGACTGCTTCCTAATCTTTTCAGAGGCTATTAAGAGTAGAACAGAAAACAGTATTTCAGAAATGAATTGAGTGTTACCCTGCGCTGAGGCAGATAAGATGTAGGGAGTTTCTTCAGCTACCTGCTTAGATAATTGTGTACCTTGCGGCAAAACAGCCTAATATGTGATGGCACAAATTTACAGAGAGATAAAATACATCTGTTTTTCTGTAATGCAGGATCTACATTTTATACAAGAGCTTGGAACAAGATTGCTTTAAATAATAGCTTGGCTTATAAGAATCAGATTTTGTTAAATGGATTTATGTTAATTTCCCATATACCTTAAAAATGAGATAGTAACTCTTCTCAAATGCATTCTATACATAACACTTAGGTAGGTGCCTACATACCCTTATTCAAAGACTGTCTCTTTTCCAGGTCATATTGTTGGAATGACTCACTGGGTAACTCAACTTCCATTTTAATTTCCTGTTGGTTACAATAATATAAATGTCCTTTTCAATACAAAAGCAAAAGGCCATAAAGAGACAGCTCCCTTTCATAACCTTACAGGGATGGTTTAGTCATGGCTTTGCTAATTCTGCTTAGCCACCAGAGCCATTAACCATGTTTCATTCTTCCGGATCCAAACTCAAATACTCCCACTGCCCTGGTGTCTGCCAGCATCGTCTGGCGTCTGGGCCAGCTGGTGGCAAGGGGACAGCCAGAACTACCCAGAGTTGTGGGGTCACACCAATGTCTCTTCAACAATCTTGTCCTTACTTTGGTGCTTGGGTCAAAAGACCTTTTGGGGGTTGACCAGCCAAAGTTTGCTCTTCTAGTGAGAATCCATGATCAGTGTCAAAACTTTGAGTTCTTTGCTGTTGTAGGTGTGCTCTGCAGACAGCCCTTCCTCATTGCTACTTGATTTTGTTTCAATCTCCTGATGTCAGCAATTACTGACTTTCCAGTGAGTGTGAGTACAAGTTTGATTATTTTCTGGATGGACTAGCTGGATTCTGATTTCTTTTTCTTTTTTTTTTTTTTCCCTCCTCTCTCTTGGTTATAAAAGTAACGATTTTTCTTTTTGGTGACAAAAGTGATCTGGCTGCCTGCAAGTGTCATCTTACTCAAACTCTGCAGAATGGACGATGCAAAAAACATGGACATGTTAGGGAATAGTGCTGGCTTTGCAATTAGAGCACTTACAAAAGGTTTTTAAAAATTAACTTACAATTTTGATTAGAAGAAAATGTACTTGACACCTGCATCTCTAGGAGGATATGTTTTATAAAAATAAGTTAACGCATATCTTCACTAAGTAATATAAACCAGCTTGACTCCTGTAAATCAAGCAAGAATACTGACTATTGGATTTATAGCTTCTTAGGAGGATTTTTTTTTAAAAAGAGGATTTTCCCCATTCCAATCTTTCAAAAACATAATCCTCTAGATTTAAAGAGATTCACTGTGGTTTCAAAGGGGGTCTGAGCTATTAAAGGTCTCTTGGGCAACCAAGATGCTGAAGCCTCTGAGTAGATTTGTGAATCAGCAAGATGTTTTTTCTCCTTTTAGTTTCAGAGCTGTGGGTAAAAGCCTGACTTATGTGAATCCAAGGGGAGTTAGAGATTGGAGATGAACCCCATCTTACTCAAAAATCTAATTAAGGACAAGAGCTGTTAGCTTTTTTCTTTGCTGTGTGAAGCAAGAACCAAGTACAGTGCTAAGTAAGTACCCTTAAGGCACTTAAATGTTTGATGACTGACTAAAAATACTGGACAGCTATGCAGCTGCTGGGAATTGGGGCCAATCCATGCTCTCTCACGTTGGATGTAGCCTTCCAGTGTCAGCCGTTGTGCCTTGTGTAAGCTTATTGGGATCATACATGAAACTCTCTCAGCTGTGTAGAAAGAAATGCATTTTGTTTTGTCTGTAAATGATCTGATTTTAAAGGTTAGTGTATCCCGAGAATTTAAGCAGTCCATTTGGATAATATCTAGTCTTTCTTGGATCAGAATGCTCATTCTTCGCACCTAGAAGGGAGGGATGAGGCCCGTGCGCTCTCACCAACAGGAGGAAGCAGTGGCAGCCATGGTGTTCAGGCAGTCCTTCCTCTACATAGGTTCTCTCCCGGGCAAGTATGTGTAGATGGCACCTGTGTCTGATGGAACCACTCAGCTCATCTCTTCTCGCCTGGCATCTGCCGGCTGCAGGTCCAGACTGTGGGACAGACCCTCAGCCTGTGACCCTGTCTTCTCTCGCCCCTCTTCTGGTGGGCCCCTCTTTTCCACCCTGATTCCGCAATGTAGACAAGATACCGCTGGAGACGGCAGTCGTGTTTGTCCGGGCTGCCACGCAGCCATCCCAGGTGCACAGTGAGTGTAGTGCTGGGGTCAGGAAACGGCAGCGCTGCCCTGTGCCTTTCCTCCGTTCTCTGTGGGACTGTGAGTGCTCACTCTTTGTCCTCCCTCCTCACCACTAAAGCCCAGGCACTGAATGTGGGTGAAGCGCCAGCCTGGATTGCTGCATGTAGGCCACTAGGGTTTAAAATGTGCGAAGTCCTGGGGAAACTGACACGAGCTGGTCACCCTCCTCTTCAATTCTAACTTGCTAAATCTCAGTAATCAGCAGGGATATTTTCTCTACTCACAGAATCGATGATCCAAATTCTTTTAACCTTGTTAATGAAATTCTGATGAGGGAGCTCAAGGATTATATCACATCTCTTTTTTGTGAGATTTGCTTGAAAATGCTATTTATAAATGTGATAAGCTAGAAGAAGCTCTTTCTTCTAGAACTCTGTCACCCTCCCAAAAGAAAGCACTCCTGAGCCAGCTCTAGATCACACATTTAGAAAAATGAAAGAGAAAAAGCCTAACAACTATTATTATTAACATTCTATTTAAAAACTCTTAAGATTGGAATAAGTGGGCCAAATGGTGGCACAGCAGTAATGCAACTGGACCCATGCAGAAGCTCCCCCATTTGCATCCTGGGGCCGCCCTCTGCATGCCAGTCATGCGTGTGCCCATGAGCTGGGCTGGCTAAGCTGAGGGCAGATTACTATGTGAATACTCTGGTGGGAATGGTTGTCTCTTCATCTCTCGATCTCTTTCTCTCATGGAAGAGATAAACTTTAAAAAAGAAGAGATTAGAATAAGGCTATCCCGAGACCAGCAGTTGGTATAATAGCTATGTCGCTGGACTCCCATGTAGTCGACCATGGTTCGAGTCCCGGATCCAGTGGCTTAAACCCATGCCGGGCGCGTGTGCGTGTGTGCCCAAAATGCCAAGAGGAGAATGGAGGAGAAGGGATTGTGGCGTGGCCATCTCCCCCTGGGGGGTGATTTCTCGCTTTTTATCTCTCTGTCTCTGTTTTTCTGGTGAGTGAATGCGCCCTATAGCAAAAACCTCTTAAAAAATGAATAAGGCTATCTAATTGAAGTAGTAGTTTTCAAACCCAGTTCCTGTGATAGCAACTTTTTAGTGAGCCATTCTGGGTGTTTCAGTTCTGCTTTCACTAAGCAAGATGCACATATATGTTGAATATATAGATATTCCTTTGTATACATCTACAGATACTTTTATGTGTATATATATATGAATGAAAAGTCTTTATTAAAAGTTAAAACAGTCTCAATATATTCCTTAAAATATTGCCAAATGGTGCAAGGTAGGTTTTCCAGGAAAATGTACTTTTTGATTGAAATGTTCTGCATGTTAACTTCTTTTGCCAGAACTTGCAACAAATCTTCTGTCATGTCATTCACAAGCCTTTGCATTTAAACAACTGCATGTAAACAGAGGCGGCTTTTTCTGGTTTACCCTTTTGTCTCCAGTACCTGGTGTGCTTCCAGGTCTGTGGGTGATAATTCCGTAAATACATTTTAAAGGAGGGACTAAATTCTGAGGTTGCAATCTCTTGTCATTTGTAACTTTCTCTACAAAACTCAAAAGTTTTCTCTGCAGTGTTTATACAAAGGAAAAAACTGAAGTAAAGAGAAAAGGAGGCTCTTTGTAGCAAGTCTGTAATGACCTCCTAAAGAATCATTTGTGTTAGCTTTCTTTTTCTTTCTTTTCTCTCTTTCTCCCTCCCTCCCTCCCTCCCCCTCCCTCTTTCTCTCTCTCTCTCTCTCTCTCTTTCTTTCTTTCTTTCTTTCTTTCTTTCTCTCTCTCTCTCCCCCCCTTTCTCTCTCTCTCTCTCTCTCTCTCTCTTTCTCTCTCTCTCTCTCTCTCTCTCTTTCTTTCTTTCTTTCTTTCTCTCTCTCTCTCTCTCCCCCCCTTTCTCTCTCTCTCTCTCTCTCTCTCTCTGTTTCTCTCTCTCTCTCTTTCTTTCTTTCTTTCTTTCGCCATCGAATGCATGCCCTTGCTGGTGGGACAGTGAGTGAGAAAGTGAGAAATCATTTCCCAGGGCGGAGGGTCATGTCACAGTCCCTTCTCCTTCATTCTCCTCCTGAGCACACACGCATGTGCACCTGGTGTGGTTTTTCAAACTGCCAGGTCTTGGACTTGAACTGTGGTCAGCCATGTGGGAATCCAGTGCCTTAACCACTATGCCATCTGCTGGTCCCGAGTAGTTTCCATTTTTTTATAGCAAGGGTCCAATAATTAGTAAAACCCATGTTTACTGATGGCAAATATTTATCATCATCTGTGAGAGAATAATGGCCCCAAAAATATAATCTCTTAAATCTTGAATTTATGATAGCTATTTTGCAAAAAAATCAGATAAAAGAAAAATAATACACAAATCATAAATAACTACTATTAACAACTCATCTTACACCTACTAAAATTTTTTGCCCGTGACTTTACACATACAAGAATATGTATGCATATTTATATTGTCTCAATATATAGTTCCTGGTATTAAATATTTTCTACATTATTTTTAATGACTGTTTTAGTATTCTGTCTTACTATTATATTTTAACCAAAATACTATTAGTTGTCGAGTTCGTTGGAAGCTTTTTCTGTTTCAAAATAGTGCTTACTTTCATAAATAATCTTACTCACATTTAAATGGTTTTCTTAGGATGAATTTAGGAAAGAGAAATTTATGTGTAAAAGGGCTTTGTGGATTTCCTGGCCTTGAATTCAAATTTGGGAATGGTTCTCAGACATCTGAACAGTTTAATAATGTGCACTTATTTATTTGCAAACATATTTATTTTTGAGAGAGAGAGAGAGGAACCCTAGGCAGGATTTCATTATGCCACGATGCCCTTCCCTGAGCCTTCCACTAATCGGGATCTTGGACTTTGGCTCCTGGCGTTGGTCAGGTTGGCTTTGGATCCAAACACGTGGTCTGCGATGTGGCTTCCAGCAGTGTAGATCAGTGTACCACTGCCTACACACCTGGACCAGGTCCACTTTGTTTGTTTTATTTTGCTTCTTTATACAAATACTATTAAAGTTGGTTTCCCTATCTTTGTAGTTGTTAATTGCCCTTTTATATGCGTTGTCCATTTTATACTGAAATAGTCGGCAACTTACTGATTCATGATAGCCCGTTACATACTAAGTATGTTAACTTTTTTCCCTAAACTTTTGTCAGTTGGTTTTGCCTTTAAATTTTATGATTTTTATTGGAAAATGCAACTTCCAAATCTTATGTAGCCAAAACATAAGTCTTGTTTTTAAACATTCTTCTTGGCTATCTTATATAGAAAGAAATTTTCTGTCAGCTATAATGTAGTCATTTACCAGTTTTTATTACTGGTGCTTTTGTTTAATTTTAATTCCTAGCCCTTAATTCATAACCCAAATGTTTTGTTGTCTATTGACTTAGTTGAGGACCTAGTTTTTCTTTTTGTTTTTCTCCACATGATTAAATAATTGTCCATTCATTAAATTATCTCTTTGGACTTGCTAGAATACTTTCTGATTTCTATATTATATATACTATCTCATATACACTGGGATCTGATTATAGGCTCTTTATTTTCTTGGTTTAGCTCTCTTGAGCTAATATTTTTATTATACTCAAAAATAATATTTGAAAATCTTTATACTCCCTTAAGAGAATTATCTTTAGTGCTGATAGGGCTCAAAATTAGACATGTTAAAGTTCAGTATCTACTAAATCATCCTTACTCGTTGCAGTTTTCAAGTACTTTACGTCTGAATTTTTTGACCACTTGGTCTTTGGGGTTACTGTGTTTCTATCAGCTTTTTAAATGCATTTCCTTTTTAATACTTTAGCGCTGTGATATCTGATATATATATACATCAGAATATATCATTTTCATACGTTGAACTTTTATTAATATAAAATAGCCCTCTATATGACATACGATACCTGTGCCTTGAACTTGACTTTTTCTGATATAGATATTGTCATGCTCTTTATTGCTCTATCTGATGTAGCTTTGACTTTCCTTTCACTTTTCATTTTCTGTGTACTTTGTCTTAAATTGCTTCTTGTGAAGGCATAGTTTATTTTTTACACAGTCATCAGTTTTGTCTTTTAGAAAGAGAGCCTAATTCTTGTGTGTGTGTGTGTAATCCAGAGTAATGTATTTGTCTTTTCTACTTTATGTTCTTGAAGCAATTACTAGCACTCTTCTTTTAGTCTTCTGCTAAATAGACTGCACTTATTACCAACAAGTGAGACCACAAGTTAGCACGGTAGCATCGCAGACAGCCTTGCAAATAAGCCAGAACTTTCTGGTGCAAGCTAGGACATTGTATGTTCTGGACAGAAACTCATTTATTAATATAAGTGTATTAGTTTTTTAAAAAACTGGACCTTTGGCAGACCACTTGGATATTAGTGTAAATTCGTTTACCTTTGAGTCTCAGCTCAAGGTTACAACATTATCTAGTGCATCTCTCCCGGATGGAAGTACCAGCTTCCTCGGCCTCCTGCTGTCCGTGACTCATTCAGTGTATATGAAACTATAATCTACAGTGTGCGTTTTGACCAGACTTCCTCCCGAGTGGAGTCTTGCCGCTTTAGAAATACTTCATCCCAGGGTGCATGAGACTACTACTAGTGCCTAGTGCTTCACGATTTACTGATTACTTGAAGGTTTAGTGAGGAATGTCAGGAAAAGTGCTGACTTACAACCAGCCCCTTTCTCAGTTTGCCTGAAAAATGAATATACTTGCTAAACAAACCCAGTACCAAACCCAGCTCTGGGATAGACGGGGAGAGACAGGGAGCGTGAGCACAAAGAATATAACCGTGGGTCTGTTTGGAGGTCCTGATGGCAATACGACGATTCTCACGCCAGCCACCAAGGTCTTTCAAACAGTACGTCCACCTGGTTAGTCCTGGAAGCCTGCCACCATTTGGCTGCAGCCCTTCCATGGGGCCCTTCTGTGCTGTCATCGGCTGGTCTGTCTGCTGTGTGCTAAGCGTGCCAGTTCCACCCCACGTATTCATGGGCTTCTGGTCTTCTCTCTCCCTGAGCGTGGGTCCCCTTTGTCCTTCTTTGCCCACTGTACAGGCACCTCCCTTGTTTGTGCAGAAACGTAGAGACATTGCTGGCTTGTCTGAGGCCATGAACCCCTTTCCCTTTGCCATCTATAACCCCGAGTTCTTCTGTGACATGACACGTGCCTTTGTGTACCCAATGGTGTCATCGCTTGGTGACTAATGAGTTCCCACCAGTTGCTCTGTCCACCCCCTTGGTTCCTGGTGGTGTTATGCAGATAGGTTTCTGTCTGGTTGAAATTGAAATGTTCGAAGAGTGTGCCCTTGTGTGACTATTAGTTGCTGTATAATTTTGATAATCATTGAACACCTCTTTGTCACGTAAAATGGAAGTTCCTTAGTCCATTTCCCAAAAGCATGATTTATGCCCTTTGACAGAATTTTATCAAAACGTTAAAATGAATTCTCCACCCTCTATGTTGTTAGATGCTGTCTGGTTACCTTTCTGTGAGTGAATTAGCCAGAATTCTTCCATTTTTGTATTTCGGGTTTCCTTTCTGTCCTCGGTAGACTTATCTTCTGTAGACTTAGCATCTCTGTTACTTGAGAACTATGGTGAATCTCCTTTGGGCATTGAGATCCAGTAAAGCCCATGGGATCCTCTGAGATCCTATCCTAACTATGGAAGAAATGAATAGTTTAATCATTACATTTGAAACTTGACTTTTATGTGAAGACCAAAGAATTTACATAAGTAACAGCATTAGAAATAATATTTTGCTGATTTCATGTCAGTGAAACACTGGACTGGAGATTTCACCGGTCATCTTGCATTTCAGAAAGCGGACCTGACCCCTATAGGTCACCTACTTCCATCCCTGTAGCCAATGATAAAATGATTCTCCACGTTTTTTTTTTTTTTTTTTCTCAATAGCATTTGAATGACTGGATGGTTTTCTTTATTGTATTTCCTTCACTTGGGCTTGGAGGACACAAATTAGTCGTAATTCCTTTTTGGAAATGTCTACATACATGCTTTTTACTTTCCCTTGATATCCAAGTTATTTTCCAAAAAGGAGATGCAGACAAAGTCTCTTTCTCCCTCTTTCTTTTTTTTTTTTTTTTAACAGCATCTTGGAACGTCCCAATTCCAATTTTCTGATGGAAAACAACAAAGATATGGCAAATGCTCTGATGTATAAACCTTGCTCTTTTTCCTTTGGTGCTGTTCCAAACATCTGTAGTTTTTAGAGCCTTGTTTTGCCTTAAGATCTTGTGCTGGCCATGTGTGTATTTCATCAAAGATCAAACTGGTATCTGTTCTGTCTGCAAATGGTGAAATCTACAGTAATAACAAATGATAATGTTAATGATTATTTTTCTTATATTGCTATTGGTGAAGGGAGACTTGATTTCAGAATGACGGTAGAAGACTTGGTAAGTTGTTTCCGATTAAATCAAACAAGTTCTGTGAATACCTTCCCTGTGAAAGGAGGTGTGTTTGTAGGAGAAGAAGGGCAGCATTTCTTTGAGAGGTAAGTTTTGTTTTAAACGCTTCCTGTGTGTTATCCTAGTTAGCGCCATATGGCGTTTTTAAGATAAGATGGAAGCTAAGGAGTTGAGAAATTCTTTTTATAACTACTTTTGGCTGTAGAAAAAACTACTTTTACATGTATAGAAAAAAGGTAAAACTATAGCGACCTGCACATTGTATCAACTTAATTATTTTTCTCATTCTGCTTGCTGTACATATACAAATAGGTAAGACATGCTTCTTTCAGAAGCTTCCTTGAGAACTGTATTTCTGGGACTAGCAGATAGTGTAGGGGTTACCTCACTGGACTCCCACATGACTGACTGCAGTTCGAGTCCTGGACCTGGTGGCTTGAAACTCATGCTGGGCACCTGTACCTGTGTGTCCAAGATTCTGGGAGGAGAATGGAGGAAAAGGGATTATGGCATGGCCATCACCCCTGAGGGGATGATTTTGCACTTTCCCTCTCACTGCCTCTCCCTTTTCCTGGCAAGTTCACATACTCTAGAATAAAATTCTCTAAAAAGCTAAAAACAAAACAGAACAAAACAAAAAAACAACCAAATAACACAAAACCCAAAGTATCTGTTTTAGTTTCTCCATCATTGTTCCATAGTAATTGGAGGACAGGAAGTGAAACTCCACTCCTTTTATGTCCAGAATCATCATTGCCTGGTCTGAGGCAGCGTGCCCTTTCAGGTAGGTCAAGATGTGAGAACTGAGAGTGGGACACAACCCACCTCCAGGCTCCTCTGTTTCAGCGTTTCTGAGTGTGGTGACGATTCCCTTGGGCAGCATCTGTGCGTTGCCATGTCTGTCCCTGGGTCTCCCTGGGGTTTGTGGACCAGCATCGCAGGGGAAGTGGCCAGGGTTCTGCTTACAAGAAATAAGTAGAAGTGCCGTGGTTTGGTTTCTCAATCTCTCTTTTCTTTTTTTTTTTGGAGATGTTTTTGCTATAGGGCACATGCAGTTGCCAGACAGACAGAGAGAGACATAGAGACAGAAAGCGAGAAATCACTCCCCAGGGGGGATGGTCATGCCACAATCCCTTCTTCTCCATTCTCCTCTCGGGATCTTGGGCATGCACGCACACGCGCCTGGCGTGAATTCTAAGCCACCGGGTCCAGGATGCCAACCGCGGTCGACTACGTGGGAGTCCAGCGACATAGCCATTATGCTAACTGCTGGTTCCCTACAATCTCTTTTGTCTATAACTCGGGGCAGAAGAGAATTCAGTCCCAATGTCTTGAAACCGTGATAGGCTATATAGTCAAACAGCTGCCTCAGATGGAAAAAGTATTCTGCATGTCACCATACACCTTGAAAGGGAAGGGACATGGGAGCTAGTATCAACTGACTGGAATTCCATGCCAGGGAGGCTGGGTGGTGGGCTCTGGGTGACAAGCAGGGGTGTGGATGTTCCCAAGTCCTTGTCTGCTTTTATCTGTCCTTAGTTCAGGGACCCCGCCCAGCATAAGAACCTGTAGCTGAATTTAGGTGTAAGCTTGTGATCTGATCACCACTTCTCAGGTCCGGATTCTGGATATTGTGTCTCTCTTACCTGCACTCACCTGTAAAATGAGGGTTTTATGTTTCTCTAAGAAGTTCATGAGATGATGCATACACAATACTTGGCCTTCTTTCTGTTTCATATCAAGCCCTTGGTCTTGGGGGAGAAGGAGAAAATGCGAGACCAGCAGATGACAAAAAGCAGAGTCCTGACAGACCGAGGGATATCAGTTAGCATGTGGGCACGGAGTCAGAAACCGCTGAGGCGTGCTTACATGGCTGGTCATTGTAGCACCCATGATGGCCAATTCTGGCATCACCTTGGCTGGACCAAGAAGTACCTGGAAACCTGGTAAAATGCTACTTCAGGCGTCTGTGGGTGGGGGCATAGGTGTTTTCAGAGATCCCAGGGATTAATGTGCCAATCTGAGCAGGTAGGTGGGAAGGTCCTTCTCAGTGTGAGCAGGAGCTCATACTAGTCCTGCCTCCCAGTCCCCAGGCGGTCAGGCTTCGGCCTTGGGCTCTGAGCCAGCCCATTGGTTCCCTGCTTCTGAGCTTTGGCTTAGACTGAGCCACACTGTAGCATCTCCATGTCCAGCTTACAGACAGCCTGTGGTGGGACTTTCTAGCTTCTGTAGCCATGCAAACTGATTCTCCCAATAAATCTGCTCTTACATGTCTGTACCTACCATACTGCTTCTGTAGGGGACCCTCTAGTAGGTCACCTTCATTTCATCATAAGAACATAAAGAGTGAGCTGTCCTGTAGCCTAGCATTTAGAGAGGTTTTTTTTTTTTTTTTATTCCTTTGCTATAGGTTGCATATGCTCGCCAGAGAGACAGAGACAGAAAGCAAGATATCACCCATCCCACCCCACCCACCGCGGAGGGATGATCGTACGTACCACAGTCCCTTCTCCTCCATTCTCCTCTTGAGATTTTGGGGATGCATGCACATGCGCCCGGCATGAGTTTTAAGCTGCCAGGTCTTGGACTTGAACCACAGTCAACTATGTGGGAGTATGGAGATGTAACCAATATGCCATCTGCTGCCCCCTGGCCTAGTGTTTAAAAGAGCTAATCTCACATGGCTGGCCATGGTTCAGCTCTGGCACCTTGTAAAACGTGCCGGGTATGTGTGTGCGTGTGCCCAAAATCCCAACAGGAGGAGAAATGGAGGAGAAGGGAATGTGGCATGATCATGCTTCTCTGGGGGTTGCCTTTTCCCTCTGCTTTTCTTTCCCCCTCTATTCCTTCCTCTTTGTCTCTGGAAAGTGCATGCCACTATCTGGCAGTAATAATAATAATAGGGACTGTAGGTGGCGTGGTGGTTAAAGCACTGGACATTCCCACATGGCCAACCACAATTTGAGTCCCGGATCTAGTGACTTTATTTCTCACTCTCTCTCTCTCTCTCTGGTCAAAATTAATGAATAAATAAAATAAAATAAAAAATAAATCTTTAAATAAAATGAAAATTAGATCAGTGGGTGGTTAGAAATAGAAGATAACCCCTGAATATTCACTCTGGCCTCAATTCAGCCAGGTTTGTTCTAGGGATTTGTTCGTTTTGTCATCCTATAAGCTTCAGGCATCTAACACATAAAACAAGACAAAGCAAAGAACCTACCCAGCTATGAACAGTGGAAATTCTTTATGGTTTTAGTTATCCTGACATCTTGCCATGAATAATATGTGTGTTCCTCCTCCTAATTACAAGCATTAAGTGAACATCAACTTCATAAATTCTAAGTATTAGATATATTTAAATATACTACACTGATGTTTTAAAACATATTGGTGTGATTTGTCCCCTTTTCTTTTGCTATTGTTCATATGTACTGTTAATTTTTCCTTTATTTGGTATACACATATTTTTGTCTATCTTATTGATCTTCGAAGCAGCAGCTTTTGGTTTTGTGGGTAATTTAAATTTCTAATTGCAATAATTTTTTTTTTTGAGAGGTTTTTGCTATAGGGCATGTGTTCTCGCCAGACAGACAGAGAGACAGAAAGCGAGAAATTACCCCCCAGGGGGGATGACCACACCGCAATCCCTTCTCCTCCATTCTCTTCTTGGGATCTTGGGCACGCATGCATGCACACATGCCTGGTGTGTTTTAAGCCACCGGGTCTGGGACTCGAACCATGGTTGACTACTTGGGAGTCCAGTGATATATAGCCATTACGCTAACTGCTGGTCCCTCTAATTTCAATATTTATAGTGTCATTCCTTTACTTTGTTTAGGTTCAAGCCTTCCTAAGTTTAACAATTAGCTTACATTTTTTTCAGTCTTTGTTTTTTGTATTTTTATAGTTCATGATTGAAATTTACCTTTTTATATGATATGTTTTTAATTATAGTGTTTTTGTTCTCAGTTTTAAAAATTTAATATTCATGTGCTTCCTAACAGATGAAAATGTTCAGTCCATACTTTGCTTTTGATCTATTGTACTATGAGAGCTTGACCTTTTCATGATTTTAAATTACACCGCATTTTTACTGTAGGCTGTGATCTACTGCATACTTGCACAAAATAGCAATTACTGCATAATTTCATGAAATTTACAGAAACTTTCTGGTCAAGTCCGTGTAAACATTTCATACACCCTTGAAGATAATATGTATTCTGTATTTATTTAAGGTGGGTACACACTCATGCGTGCACACACACACACACACACACACACACACACACTCACAATCTCCAAAGTCTCAAACTTGTGAATTGTGCTGTTCAAATCATCTGTATTCTGATTTGTTTCTTTTTTTTCATCTGCTTGATTTGCTAAGCTGAGAAAGAAAAGCTAAAAGTCTCCCACAAAGGTTCTGGAATGGTTATATATTCCCACAGTTCTGTAAATTTATGCTTTGCATGTCTTGAGGCTATGTTGATAGATAGGTTGAGATTCTGTGACAGATACAAGTGTCCCTTTTCCCATCCTTTCAACAATTTTCTGTCGTTACTTTTTAGATGTGGTTTACAATATACATTGTATAAATGGATTTATTGTCTAAACTGAAGCTCTGACCAACAGGCAATGTAAGCTATTTATACACTGTGTTTACAGGTATGTTTTGATATTTCATCCTATCTCTTCATTATACTTTTTTTTTGTGGCTGTTTTTCCTCTTTTCCTGCCTTCCAGTGGAGTGGCTAGGTTTGCCATTACTTCCTTTTTTGGTTCTATTGTTCTACTGGTTTGGGAGTTAATTCTCTTGCTTTTGGTGTTCATCCTTAAAATTTTAATCTGTGTTCTTGAATTAATACAAAAGTATGCCGTAAACCACCGCCTCCATCCTCATCTTAACAGTTCAAGGACTTTGGAATACATAAATCCCAAATGCTCACCCCACATTTCATGTTATTTTTATTGGGTACTTTAATTTCAAACCTAAAATTATGTCTCCGTTTTTTACAGTTAGTTATATAGCTTTATCAACAACTTCACCAATCTGAGGCTCCATTGCCTTCTGCATCCACTTCCTCCTTCCACGTTGTTTCCATCTCATAAAAGAACACTTGTCTCTCAGTATCCCGGGGGGACTGGGTCCAAGACTCCTGCACATACCCAAATCCATGGGTGCTCAAGTCCCTCACAGAACATGGTGTAGTATTTGCGCATAACCACCAGTATACTTTAAATCGTCTCGAAGGTGACTTATAATACCTCATATAATGTAACTGCTGTGTAATAACTGTAATACTGCACTGTTAGGGAAATACCGATGGGGAAGTTGGTGTAGCCTAACTACATAGTATGCATTAGCAGTGACGCAACTATTCTTTTTTTTTTTTTTTTTTGGGTAGGTAGGGTCTTACTATATTGTGATCCTCCTGTCTCAGCACCCCCAAGCAGCTAGGGACAATAGCCACATGCCACCTTGCCAGGCCTTGCAGTGAGGAAGCAGGGTAGCAGTGGCAGTGGGGGTGGGGTAGCAGACATGCTAATTTCTCTTTCTGCCCTCCCATGTCCTGATGGTTCCCCTCGCTGGTTGAACCCAAGAGAAGTCAGTGAATCAAAGAGTCTGGTAATACCTCTGATGGCAGCACTTGCTCCCTCTTTCCAGCTTCAGGTTTCCCCTTTCTTCTTTCTCCTTGTAAGCCGTCAAGTCATTGAGCTTCTGTGAATTAGTGAGAACACGCAGTGCTTGTCTTTCAGTGCCTGGCTCACTTCACTTAGCATAATGTCTCATACATGGGGACCAAAATGTCAGGAGTTCCTCTTTCTGCTTAGCAATATTCCACAGTATATAGATGCCACGTTGTGTGTTACTCATTCACCCGTGGTTGGAAGTTTAGGCTGATTCTGTGTCTTGCCTATTGTGATTAGAGCTGCAGTAGCCATGGGGTACAGATATCTCTGTGACATACTGATTCCCGCTCATTTGGATGGAAGCCCAGAAGTGGGATTACTGGATCATAAGGTAGTTCTATTTTTGGTTTTGGGAATAACTGCCATACTCTTCTGATATAACTGCACGAATTTACATTCCCACCCACCATGCATGGGAGCGTCCCACGTACCAGGGCCTGGACACTGCATTCTCTAGAGGAGTTTGTCTTACTGCCTTAGACACACGCGCTGACTGCTTTTCTCTTCATTCCTTATTACAGCCCAGATCCCGCGTGTAAGGCTTATATTTCATATATTTCTTCTACCTATAAAATGTCTCTCAGAGTCTATTGGAATTGAGCCCTTTCAGGGACATGTGTCGAAATATGTTGGTTCCACTTATATCCTGTGTGGTCTTTTTTTTTTTTCCTGATAAGATTTCATGTTTTTGGTTAGTCAAACTGGGAATTTGGTTCTAACCTTTCAGTGTATGTGTGTGTGTGTGTGTGTGTGTGTGTGTGTGTGTGTGTGTGATGGGGTATATATTGGGTTATCAGAAAATTCCTGATGCATTTTTGTATAGAAAAACATTTTGTCATGCCTTTTCCAACAATCCAATATTTTCTCCTTGATGACAATATTTTCTCCTTAGCTTCCCCAACTTTTATAGTGTAGTTTGCTTGAATGAGCAGTAGAGGTGAGTTGACATTCATTTTTTGGAAAAATCTTTTTCATTAAGTATTTCTAAACACAAAGTATGCCACCATCGTACCTTTTCTTAATTTAACTTCCCGAAAGCATTTTTATTATAAAACATACAACTAAGTAATATCTGAACTGATTTGATAAACCCGAATATCATAGTATATATGAAAATATTGATTAAATAACTGCAGAAAAAGTGGATTCTTTTAAATCTGTATTTAGATAGAAGCTCTTTTGACTCTTTAATACCCGTGAGGTACAAATTTCAGGATAAGATGCTTTCTGTGTATTTTCTTTACAAGTCCTGTCAGAAAGTATTATCTCATAGCTAAACAAAAATCAAGTAAAAGTTAATACAATAAATGAAGAGGAATAAGTGCTTCTGTTGGGTCATTAGAAAAGTCATGATGTACTTTTCTCTGTTTTTCTGAGCAAAAATGTGTCATGACTTGTCCAACAATGTAATAATTGAGATATTATGGTGAGATCTCTAGTTTCGTTCTCTGTCCTTTTTCTGAAGGCATTTGGCAGGATATTCTTGTAAGCTGCACAGCACTGAGGCCAACGTGACACTCGTTGGCCAGTGTCATGTGGCGCGCTCCAGTGTAGGTCGATATTCTGAGAGTGAAGTTTGCCTACCAGAATCTAACAATTTTATTTCATGGTTTATTATATTAATATTTCTAGATATACTAATATGAAAAGGTACTATGCTATAACTATGGAAAGACAACAGACAAAATATGACATGAGACTGTAACTTGATTTATAGTTAATTAAAGTGTGGATACACACACATGCGTGGACACATGAATTCAGCAAACTTGAAGCAATGTATAAAATGTTTCTGGCGTCTCTCTGTTTTTCTGAGCAAAAATGTGTCATGACTTGTCCAACAATGTAATAATTGAGATATTATGGTGAGATCTCTAGTTTCGTTCTCTGTCCTTTTTCTGAAGGCATTTGGCAGGATATTCTTGTAAGCTGCACAGCACTGAGGCCAACGTGACACTCGTTGGCCAGTGTCATGTGGCGCGCTCCAGTGTAGGTCGATATTCTGAGAGTGAAGTTTGCCTACCAGAATCTAACAATTTTATTTCATGGTTTATTATATTAATATTTCTAGATATACTAATATGAAAAGGTACTATGCTATAACTATGGAAAGACAACAGACAAAATATGACATGAGACTGTAACTTGATTTATAGTTAATTAAAGTGTGGATACACACACATGCGTGGACACATGAATTCAGCAAACTTGAAGCAATGTATAAAATGTTTCTGGCGTCAATATCTAATATTGCTTTACCAGGGACACCTTTTGATAACTATATCTGAGAGCAATGTCTGTATTGGGTCCTATTCATATTCTTTGTTATTTCAACCTCATTCAATATTAGCTTCTGTTCCAATTTCTGTGTGGATGTTTAATATTATTAGCAAATAGTTCTTGGTTCGCTGCCACATTTGCTGAACCAAATGCTAAGGTTCCAGTGTCCTACCTTTCTCTTTCTTTCCTTCTTCCCTTTGCTGCTTTCTTGCCAGAGTACATGTGAGCTCACCAGAGAGGCAGATGGAGGAAGAAGAGAAAAGTACCCACAAAAGGGCATGGTCACCTGGAAATCTCTTCTCCATTTTTTCATCCTGTCAGGATGTTGGGCACACACACACAATTGTCTAGTGTGCTTTCCAAGCCATGAGGGTCAGGATTCAAACCATAGTTGGCCATGTGGGATTCAGCTCCCTCAACTACTAGACCACGGGGCTGGCCCTACCCTTCCTATTTCTCAGTAGAAGCTTTGCACACTGATGGCTGCGTGTTCCTGGATGACTTGCCTCTGTCTCAGAGGTTGTGGTTTCTCTGCTCTGAGCACTCAACATTTGCATCCTGGAACTTCCTTCCCAGTCTTCGTTCACCATCCTGTCAAACGTGGTTGCCTTCTAGACCCTGCCTTAGTTAGTTTCCATGAGGTTCTCTTTCCTCCTCATGACCAAATAAAATTTGTTATTATGCTCTGCTAATTTTATATTCTAAGTGTATTTTAATTTATTGCTCCTATTTTTCCATCATTGCTCTTGTCTTTTTTCAGTAGTATTCTTTATGTAACCTAGATATGAGGGCAAGGTAATATTAGAGTGCAGTATTTAAAATACAGTTCTGACTTCATTCCCTCTCACCTACAACGTCTCCGTAGGAAAAGATACGGAAAACAAAACATTCCGCTCAGCCCTCGATTACTGCGCGGGTCTATTCTGTTCTTCCTGTCCTCACCAATCATTGCATTTTACGCTCTAGTACTTCTAAAGTGGTGTCTATCAGGGCTAGCAGGTGACATGGTGGTTAAGCTCTGAACTCTCACATGGCAGACTGTGGTTCAAATCCCAGATCTTTGCTTTCTCACTTTCTGTCTCCGTGTCTTTCTCTGGTGAGCACACGTGCCCTATAACAAATTAAAAAATGATATAAATAAAATTAAATAATTCTTTTTTAAAAAATAAAAATTAAAAAAATTAAAAAAACCCTATCAAGCTGCCTTTAATCATGCAGTTTTCTTTATTCTTAGGATGACCTTTATGTCCTTTCTCATCTGTCTCATTTCTACCCATGCCTTAAGCTTAAGTATCTTTATCCCCCGGAAACCTGCACGCAGAGCCTCCAGACTTCACATTGATCTAAGGACCTCTGTGCTCCGGGAGAGCACAGCCTGGTACACGCAACGGCGAAGTGATCTGTTTGTATGTCTTTCTCTCCCCCTAGACAACAAGCTCTTCTAGCACAAGGGCCCTCCATTATTCATCCTTTCATCGCCGGCATTTCACATAGTATATGCTCCATAAATAGCTATCTCTGTAATTTCCTACACAGATCTAAATTGAATCTTACAAAAGGCTTCAAATACTATCATCCAACAGGATCTCCAAATTTATTCACAGGATAACTTCAAAAGATGAAAATTTGTTCCCACTGAGGATATTAAATAGAATATGGTGTATACTTTGAAGGCGACGCCAGAGGGTGATTTTAAAGAAGTTTTGAATACTGCTTACATTGTTACAATAAACCTAGTATCTCCCCCAGATGACCAATTTGAAGAAGTAAACAATCATTTGGAAGTATGTTGGTTAAAAAAACATAAAAATTGCATGTTTTAGTATTCATCTTTTATTTTTATTTTTATTTTTTATAAATGTGCCAACATTCACATCAAAAGAAGTGTGATTTGAGGTCTGTGACAAGGTAGGCTCCAATAGGATGAGACTGAAGGAGGAAGAGAGTACATTATTTAAAGATCCACGAATTATGGTCATAATAAAACCGTAAGTGTCCCCAAGGTTGTCATCGGAGTCAAACATCTATTCTTAAAGCCTGTCCCTTCTCTTCCGCCCCTTGTCTTTTGTTTTCTGTCTTCGTCCTGTTCCTCGTCCTGGATGGATGGGTGGCGATCTGTGTCTGTGTAGATGTGCTCACACAGATTTCTACATTCTCGCCCACCTGAGAGGTGCTGTATCCCCCACCCTGGAGCAGGTGTGACATCTCCTGCAGCACCGAGGAAGGGCTGTGTTGAAGAGGACAGGCACAGCTGCAGTGCGTTATTAAATGAAGGCTGAGCACCAGTGAGAGCGTAAATCAGCCAACAAATTGTGCATCATTAATTCTTGATGCTGGTTCGAGGTAGGAGAATAAAAATTTTTACCTCCTACCAAGTGTGCTGTAAAAATTCCCAAATTTATTTTGATAGATCTATGTTGAAGTAAATCACACAGGATCCAAAACTCTCATAAATTAAACAGAAGCATTACAGAGAATGGACTTAATGATAGCAGGAGAGATTCTAAGTTTTCTTTTTCATTCTACCATAGCACATAGGTTGCTGGTAAGAGAAGTGGTTCTCAATTATCTAAAAAAAAAAAAGGAAACAAAGTATAAAATATTCTGTGGAACTAAAAAATTCTTATAAACCTATTTTCACTGACTTGTAAGAAAACCCTTAATGATATGGAAACAGCTCACTGCCAGATCTGTAGGCTTCTAGAGCCATTCTGTGTATGAGCCGTTAGTGGGAGCACTTCTCGATCAACACATTGCTCCCTTGAGACAAAATGATATACACTGAAATTGAATCGCAAAGACATAGGAGTGTTTGTGGTATGTGTGTATGAGAGAGAGACAGAGACAGAGAGAGAGAGAGATAACCTTTGTTCATTTTTAAGGAGACTGATGAGCTTTTGAAGATCTCAGCTGCATGACACGGTATTTGATAGTGGGAGGGAAAATCAGTTAACTGGGTGTTTTCTGCAGACCAGACAGGGTGAATCTCTGATCTCTAAACCTTTTATCTCATTATATTGATTGAGGATGATCACTGAAGTTCTCATATAAAACACCCAGTGTATTTGTGGACTGTAGAGAGCCCCAGAGAAAGGTAACTAATGGGTTTCCTTACTTGAAGGGCCTGGTATAAAGAAAAACCACGGTGTGGGCTTCAGGAAGACAGAGCCTCTCATTGACTTCAAGTTGCAGTGTCCTTAAACCTCATTGCTAGAATTTTCAGAGGATGTTTGGTCTCTGTGGAGTTGAGTTCAGGGTCTTTAATAAAGAACTCTTCTCACATGAGAAGACTAAAGTGGAAAATGAGCTAATTATCTTCCTGAAATGAAAGGAGGCATGCGCGAGTTTTGGCAATGTATCGTCCCTCAGTCCCTGTTGGTGCGGCCTGACCGGGAGGAGTGGGTGGAAGAGGCCACGGTGCTAATTGATGAACAAAGCCATCTGGCTTCTCCAATGGAGGCTAGTTCTGAAACAAATGGGGGTCTCATATGAATGGCTTTTCTTTGCTGCAATACCAACTTGCCATATTGCAGCGGTTTCTGGAAGAGTCGATTTGGGGGATTAAGAGCAAATGAAAATGCAAACCTGCAACCATAGTCTAGTGCCCAGAGAGACCAAATTTTGTGTTAGAATAATGCACAATAGGGAAATAAAGCTGAGTGAGTGGAATAAAATCCTTCTTTGGGAAAAGTAATCTCTTCTCTATGTTATTAAAGTTTTCAGACTCGTAGGTTTTTGATGAGCTTATTTAAAAATCTATGGGGGGAAAATTAACAGCTTAAAATGCTGACAGCATTAAAAAACAGTGAGAAAGACTCTATTCCTGGAGGACCCCTTACTTCACCCCCCAAATAGTTTGATTTTTTTCCTATTTATCTCCTTTGTCCTTTGATAAAGAGAAGAGAACCCTTTGAGAGGACAATTTTGAGGTCTTAATCCATAGTTCTTCCCAGTTTATCTTTTACATTCAAAACAAACACCTTTAAAAGAATCCTTTTTGGTACAAGGGAACTAAATGCTAAGCTTAGGTATCAGCAGCTAATTAGCTTTGTATCTGGGGGGATTGTCAATGAACTCCATCTCCTGAATATTTATTCAAGGATTTGAAAAGAAAAAGCTATTTTCGGAAATGTGAAGTCTGTCGAATGTTTTTACAAGTCAGTTGAACGGGAAGGGTAGTGTATGCTGGCTCATCTCAAACCCGGGTTACTATAGTTTCAAATAATAAAACCCAGGTCTGCATTGTAAGGCGGTGATGCTGTATCGATCGTTTGTTAAATGTTGCTTTTCATCTTGACGTCTTAATTGACGTCCACTTCTGAAGAAATTTCGCTGTAGGAAGTTTTGCACCAGTTCTAAGGACCTTGAACCTCAACATCCCTCTATCATGTTTGCCATCCTCATGTGGTACCCGAGGCTAGGAATGGGCAGACCCATGTCTTAGGGAGCACAGAAGATCTATAGGTCTGTAGAGGGGGCTTCAGGGTTCTAGAAACTAGATATGAGGGCAAGGTAATATTAGAGTGCAGTATTTAAAATACAGTTCTGACTTCATTCCCTCTCACCTACAACGTCTCCGTAGGAACAGATACGGAAAACAAAACATTCCGCTCAGCCCTCGATTACTGCGCGGGTCTATTCTGTTCTTCCTGTCCTCACCAATCATTGCATTTTACGCTCTAGTACTTCTAAAGTGGTGTCTATCAGGGCTAGCAGGTGACATGGTGGTTAAGCTCTGAACTCTCACATGGCAGACTGTGGTTCAAATCCCAGATCTTTGCTTTCTCACTTTCTGTCTCCGTGTCTTTCTCTGGTGAGCACACGTGCCCTATAACAAATTAAAAAATGATATAAATAAAATTAAATAATTCTTTTTTAAAAAATAAAAATTAAAAAAATTAAAAAAACCCTATCAAGCTGCCTTTAATCATGCAGTTTTCTTTATTCTTAGGATGACCTTTATGTCCTTTCTCATCTGTCTCATTTCTACCCATGCCTTAAGCTTAAGTATCTTTATCCCCCGGAAACCTGCACGCAGAGCCTCCAGACTTCACATTGATCTAAGGACCTCTGTGCTCCGGGAGAGCACAGCCTGGTACACGCAACGGCGAAGTGATCTGTTTGTATGTCTTTCTCTCCCCCTAGACAACAAGCTCTTCTAGCACAAGGGCCCTCCATTATTCATCCTTTCATCGCCGGCATTTCACATAGTATATGCTCCATAAATAGCTATCTCTGTAATTTCCTACACAGATCTAAATTGAATCTTACAAAAGGCTTCAAATACTATCATCCAACAGGATCTCCAAATTTATTCACAGGATAACTTCAAAAGATGAAAATTTGTTCCCACTGAGGATATTAAATAGAATATGGTGTATACTTTGAAGGCGACGCCAGAGGGTGATTTTAAAGAAGTTTTGAATACTGCTTACATTGTTACAATAAACCTAGTATCTCCCCCAGATGACCAATTTGAAGAAGTAAACAATCATTTGGAAGTATGTTGGTTAAAAAAACATAAAAATTGCATGTTTTAGTATTCATCTTTTATTTTTATTTTTATTTTTTATAAATGTGAGAGAATTCACATCAAAAGAAGTGTGATTTGAGGTCTGTGACAAGGTAGGCTCCAATAGGATGAGACTGAAGGAGGAAGAGAGTACATTATTTAAAGATCCACGAATTATGGTCATAATAAAACCGTAAGTGTCCCCAAGGTTGTCATCGGAGTCAAACATCTATTCTTAAAGCCTGTCCCTTCTCTTCCGCCCCTTGTCTTTTGTTTTCTGTCTTCGTCCTGTTCCTCGTCCTGGATGGATGGGTGGCGATCTGTGTCTGTGTAGATGTGCTCACACAGATTTCTACATTCTCGCCCACCTGAGAGGTGCTGTATCCCCCACCCTGGAGCAGGTGTGACATCTCCTGCAGCACCGAGGAAGGGCTGTGTTGAAGAGGACAGGCACAGCTGCAGTGCGTTATTAAATGAAGGCTGAGCACCAGTGAGAGCGTAAATCAGCCAACAAATTGTGCATCATTAATTCTTGATGCTGGTTCGAGGTAGGAGAATAAAAATTTTTACCTCCTACCAAGTGTGCTGTAAAAATTCCCAAATTTATTTTGATAGATCTATGTTGAAGTAAATCACACAGGATCCAAAACTCTCATAAATTAAACAGAAGCATTACAGAGAATGGACTTAATGATAGCAGGAGAGATTCTAAGTTTTCTTTTTCATTCTACCATAGCACATAGGTTGCTGGTAAGAGAAGTGGTTCTCAATTATCTAAAAAAAAAAAAGGAAACAAAGTATAAAATATTCTGTGGAACTAAAAAATTCTTATAAACCTATTTTCACTGACTTGTAAGAAAACCCTTAATGATATGGAAACAGCTCACTGCCAGATCTGTAGGCTTCTAGAGCCATTCTGTGTATGAGCCGTTAGTGGGAGCACTTCTCGATCAACACATTGCTCCCTTGAGACAAAATGATATACACTGAAATTGAATCGCAAAGACATAGGAGTGTTTGTGGTATGTGTGTATGAGAGAGAGACAGAGACAGAGAGAGAGAGAGATAACCTTTGTTCATTTTTAAGGAGACTGATGAGCTTTTGAAGATCTCAGCTGCATGACACGGTATTTGATAGTGGGAGGGAAAATCAGTTAACTGGGTGTTTTCTGCAGACCAGACAGGGTGAATCTCTGATCTCTAAACCTTTTATCTCATTATATTGATTGAGGATGATCACTGAAGTTCTCATATAAAACACCCAGTGTATTTGTGGACTGTAGAGAGCCCCAGAGAAAGGTAACTAATGGGTTTCCTTACTTGAAGGGCCTGGTATAAAGAAAAACCACGGTGTGGGCTTCAGGAAGACAGAGCCTCTCATTGACTTCAAGTTGCAGTGTCCTTAAACCTCATTGCTAGAATTTTCAGAGGATGTTTGGTCTCTGTGGAGTTGAGTTCAGGGTCTTTAATAAAGAACTCTTCTCACATGAGAAGACTAAAGTGGAAAATGAGCTAATTATCTTCCTGAAATGAAAGGAGGCATGCGCGAGTTTTGGCAATGTATCGTCCCTCAGTCCCTGTTGGTGCGGCCTGACCGGGAGGAGTGGGTGGAAGAGGCCACGGTGCTAATTGATGAACAAAGCCATCTGGCTTCTCCAATGGAGGCTAGTTCTGAAACAAATGGGGGTCTCATATGAATGGCTTTTCTTTGCTGCAATACCAACTTGCCATATTGCAGCGGTTTCTGGAAGAGTCGATTTGGGGGATTAAGAGCAAATGAAAATGCAAACCTGCAACCATAGTCTAGTGCCCAGAGAGACCAAATTTTGTGTTAGAATAATGCACAATAGGGAAATAAAGCTGAGTGAGTGGAATAAAATCCTTCTTTGGGAAAAGTAATCTCTTCTCTATGTTATTAAAGTTTTCAGACTCGTAGGTTTTTGATGAGCTTATTTAAAAATCTATGGGGGGAAAATTAACAGCTTAAAATGCTGACAGCATTAAAAAACAGTGAGAAAGACTCTATTCCTGAGGAAACAAAGTATAAAATATTCTGTGGAACTAAAAAATTCTTATAAACCTATTTTCACTGACTTGTAAGAAAACCCTTAATGATATGGAAACAGCTCACTGCCAGATCTGTAGGCTTCTAGAGCCATTCTGTGTATGAGCCGTTAGTGGGAGCACTTCTCGATCAACACATTGCTCCCTTGAGACAAAATGATATACACTGAAATTGAATCGCAAAGACATAGGAGTGTTTGTGGTATGTGTGTATGAGAGAGAGACAGAGACAGAGAGAGAGAGAGATAACCTTTGTTCATTTTTAAGGAGACTGATGAGCTTTTGAAGATCTCAGCTGCATGACACGGTATTTGATAGTGGGAGGGAAAATCAGTTAACTGGGTGTTTTCTGCAGACCAGACAGGGTGAATCTCTGATCTCTAAACCTTTTATCTCATTATATTGATTGAGGATGATCACTGAAGTTCTCATATAAAACACCCAGTGTATTTGTGGACTGTAGAGAGCCCCAGAGAAAGGTAACTAATGGGTTTCCTTACTTGAAGGGCCTGGTATAAAGAAAAACCACGGTGTGGGCTTCAGGAAGACAGAGCCTCTCATTGACTTCAAGTTGCAGTGTCCTTAAACCTCATTGCTAGAATTTTCAGAGGATGTTTGGTCTCTGTGGAGTTGAGTTCAGGGTCTTTAATAAAGAACTCTTCTCACATGAGAAGACTAAAGTGGAAAATGAGCTAATTATCTTCCTGAAATGAAAGGAGGCATGCGCGAGTTTTGGCAATGTATCGTCCCTCAGTCCCTGTTGGTGCGGCCTGACCGGGAGGAGTGGGTGGAAGAGGCCACGGTGCTAATTGATGAACAAAGCCATCTGGCTTCTCCAATGGAGGCTAGTTCTGAAACAAATGGGGGTCTCATATGAATGGCTTTTCTTTGCTGCAATACCAACTTGCCATATTGCAGCGGTTTCTGGAAGAGTCGATTTGGGGGATTAAGAGCAAATGAAAATGCAAACCTGCAACCATAGTCTAGTGCCCAGAGAGACCAAATTTTGTGTTAGAATAATGCACAATAGGGAAATAAAGCTGAGTGAGTGGAATAAAATCCTTCTTTGGGAAAAGTAATCTCTTCTCTATGTTATTAAAGTTTTCAGACTCGTAGGTTTTTGATGAGCTTATTTAAAAATCTATGGGGGGAAAATTAACAGCTTAAAATGCTGACAGCATTAAAAAACAGTGAGAAAGACTCTATTCCTGGAGGACCCCTTACTTCACCCCCCAAATAGTTTGATTTTTTTCCTATTTATCTCCTTTGTCCTTTGATAAAGAGAAGAGAACCCTTTGAGAGGACAATTTTGAGGTCTTAATCCATAGTTCTTCCCAGTTTATCTTTTACATTCAAAACAAACACCTTTAAAAGAATCCTTTTTGGTACAAGGGAACTAAATGCTAAGCTTAGGTATCAGCAGCTAATTAGCTTTGTATCTGGGGGGATTGTCAATGAACTCCATCTCCTGAATATTTATTCAAGGATTTGAAAAGAAAAAGCTATTTTCGGAAATGTGAAGTCTGTCGAATGTTTTTACAAGTCAGTTGAACGGGAAGGGTAGTGTATGCTGGCTCATCTCAAACCCGGGTTACTATAGTTTCAAATAATAAAACCCAGGTCTGCATTGTAAGGCGGTGATGCTGTATCGATCGTTTGTTAAATGTTGCTTTTCATCTTGACGTCTTAATTGACGTCCACTTCTGAAGAAATTTCGCTGTAGGAAGTTTTGCACCAGTTCTAAGGACCTTGAACCTCAACATCCCTCTATCATGTTTGCCATCCTCATGTGGTACCCGAGGCTAGGAATGGGCAGACCCATGTCTTAGGGAGCACAGAAGATCTATAGGTCTGTAGAGGGGGCTTCAGGGTTCTAGAAATTGCTGACAGGTTATCAGAGTCCATTCATTTGCCTTTATACAAGTCTCTCAAACTGTTGCCTGGGGGTTGCCTTCAAGGACATATTCTAAAGCTATAATCATACAAGTGAGGGAAGATAAAGGCAAAATATCTTTATTTCAGCATGATTTATAATAAGAGAAAATGGTTAGGAAAAATATCTAGTTTAATACCAGAGATTTGGTTAAATACACAATCAAATAACATACCATCTGAATGACAGAGATTTATTTTATTGACAACGAAAGGCATTTGTGAGTAATATTGGTCAATGAAACATATACCTGCAGTATATGACTAATTTTTATTTAAATATATTTTTATATATTTGTCTATCTTTAAATGATACTGGTTACTGGTTGGTGGACTATCAATTGATCTGATTTTTATTTTGAACTTTCTAATCTTTAAATGAAAAACAGTTACTACTTTTATAATTAAAAGAAAGGAACACAGGAAAGGAGAGGTACAGGAGGATTCACAAAGGGGATGGCTATGCTACAATGCCTTCTTCATTCTCCTCTTTGCATTTTGGGCATGGACGTACACATGTCTAGCATGGTTTTCAGGCCGCCAAGTCCAGGACTTGAACTGATGGGTCGGCCATATGGGAATCATCACCCTGCCACCTGCTGGTCCTGGACGTGGTTTTGATTCAGAAGGCTAAGAAGAGTGAGAGAAAAATTTAAAAGTCAAATAGGAGATCAGACTGGGCTTAATTCCAGAAAGGAGGGAAAATTCTTCTAAAGTGGAAGAAGTAAAAAAGAGAATGGCTGAATGTGTAGAAAAGTGTTTGCATAGATAGATGGAAAGTCGAGTAGCTCAGACCAGTTGGACTAGGTTCCTGAAGAAAATTGGTAAAACAGTATGTATGAGGACTTGAGAGAAATGGAGAAATCTTGGAACAGTCACAGACATGCAACAGGAAAGCGATGGGGAGGAAAACCGTGAGTGAACAGGGTCAGGAGTCCAGCTGCATCTGTGCGACTATGCAACTGTGCAGAATTTGCAGCATAAAATTTGCTTTAATCCCTGTTTCATGTTGATGGAATTAAAAGCCAGCTCTCAGCTGTGTTGCCTCAGAATCCAGCAAAGTGAAGAGAGATTCCTGCACTAATCATGAACAGTATTGAGCTGCTATTGATCTAAGCAATGTTTGGGAATAAAAAAAATTCCTCGACAAAGCTAGGTGGAAGCACAGATACACTTACTCACTACAGAAACTATCTGTGTCATCAAAAATGCATCTTCAAGGACATAAACACATCTGTCCCAATGGCAGGTATTTTATTAGGCCACTCAGTCCTTCAGATTCTCTGCAGCGTTAAAAATCAAAGTTACTTGGCTGAGTTTTCTAGTTTCCTACATACTTGCAACACTTTTATTAGCTTGAATTGGAGCTGGCATTGCTTATGAATCTGGAAGAATTTATAGAAAGGGGTTTCTCCTGCTTCCCTTAAGGGATTCATGTAGGAGCTGCACATGAAGGCATTTTCAATATTTCTGAATTTGGTGAGAAAAATTAAGCTGATCTAACGATATTGATAGGCAGTTAATCAACTGGTGGGGAACATTTCCATTTCCTCTCAGTTTATAATGCACCGAATTGCCGGGGAAGAGGTACTACTTCACAGGAGAGCTAAGAACGATAGTCCAGAGTCCATTCTGTGTTGTAAATGGAAAGGGGGCAGAGGAGAGGGCATAAAGATTAAAGAGAAGATGGAATGACTTTTTCATTCTGTCAAATGACTGTTGATATTGGGCAATACTGCAGGCTTGTAGGTTTGGCTCGAAAGTTCTTCAAATCAGAGGAGCCATTTAATACATAATAGAGAACTGTAGAGGCAAGTCATTTATAAAAATGAAAACATTTCATATCTGCTTTTTTACAGAACAGGTTTCTCACTCTGGGATGTGGCTGTTCTTTGCTGAGATCAGGAAACTGTGAACTAAGGGAACTTCACATCCAATAAATTAAAGATGTTGGAAATATGTCAGTTTTCTTTGTTCCAATGTATCTGTTTAGCTATAAACAGGAAATTAAAAAGGCATATTGTATCTATGACAGCATTGATCAATAAAATTAGAGGCTAATCCAAAACTCTTACTACTTTAGATTAGTATTTCCACTCCCTACCAACCATGTTGGGCGGAAAAGACAAAATAAATTTTTATACTTAGTTCTCATGTATTTTAACCAAACTTATTAATAAAAATGTTCATGATAATATTTCCTGTTTTACTTTTGGTCATTTGATGCCCACAGTAAAGTAACTTTCTCAAGGTCAAGTGAATTTGGTCACTTTGGGGATGGAGGGAAGAGTAGAAGGATGTTGACTGATTCACAGAAGAAAATTACAGCTAGGAGGAAGAGTTTCCAGTGTTACAGAATACAGCAGGTGGATGTAGTTAGGACGTACTGTTTATCTCTGAGTAAGTATACAAGAGGGTTTTGAACGTTCTTAAAGTAATGACGAGAGCTTGAGAGGGTGTATGGACTAATGACCCTGACTTAATCACTATCCGTGACATTCTTGTACTGAAAAAATTGCTTTGTATCCCCCAAATATGCACCCCTGTGGTATGCCCACAATAGAGCGAGAGTAAATTCGAGTAATAGAATAAGCACTTCCGTCCGGGACAGCAGCATCCGTTTTCAAATCCTCTGACATGTCCACTGCCTTTTCCTTTGTCTAAGGATGGCAGTGCAGGAAATGGAACGGGAGGCAGGGAGGTGATGGGACATGCGACGTGCAAAGATGTGCAAGTCGAGTGGGGAGAGGGCTCGGCTTCAAGGTCACCTGGAGCAAATCACTCAGTTTTCTGAGCCTCATTTTTTTCCTGCCCGCAAAATAGGGTAACAAGCTCTAATTTCCTTTTAAGACTTTTATCCTTTTACTGCCCTACTCCCGAGCATCATGTAAACACTTTCAGATGCCATTAGGAAAACTAGTTTTTCTAGTTGTAGAAGAGAAGCTGTTTCTATTAAATAGTGACATCTTTGAGTTTCGTTATTAAGCACTGAGTGAACTTAATGCCTCTTTAACATCAAGGCCACTTTATGTTATTTATTTATTTATTTTAAAGTCCCTTTGGTGTTGACTGTGGCCATGCAGCCCCATCATGAGTGCAGGCTCTGTGTTGTGGTATGGAGAGCTGTGAGAAGAACTGGTGGTTCTAAAAATAAACATAGTCCTGTGCTAACTTCCACTGTTTCCCAAGTTTACATAGTTGGAGTGTAAGAACCAGCCATTTTTGTTGTTTTTTATTTTCAATAATCCATCCCAACTTATTTATACTTGGAAAGTCTTCATTTTGTTTTGTTTTTCCTTATAAAAAGCATATACTTAAAACAATTTTTTCTATCAGATATGTGCACTTGCTGGGAAGAGTTCATTCATTCCCTCAGTAAATATCTGTAGAACAGTCGTTCTGTCAGGCACTGTGGCAGACCCTGGGATTTAAGGTTTAACTGGGCAGTCAGGGGTGTACCCGTAAAATAGTCGTTGCCTGTGGTAACAGCTCTACTATACCTGTAAGGAGCTGTTGAAACCCAGGATTTATAGGGAGTGACTCAGACCAAGGAGTTGGAACAGGATTCATGGATGCGCTGACATTTTTTCCTGGGACTCAGTGAGTAAAAATTTAGTCAGAAGAAATGTGAGAATAGTCTCTGAAAAAGTGCCAAGTGAAAAAAGCAGAATATGTTCACTAATATGGAATGCTGCTTCGCAGTAGCTGTGTAAGCCACAGGGACGACACACATAGGTGGCCTTCCGCAAACCAGAAGACATGCCCTCGCCAGACAGCACTTCTGGCCGCCATCTTGGCCTTTCAGATGAGAGAAATGTGTGTTGCTTAAACACCCAGGCTCTGGTAATTCTTACAGCACCCCAAGTAGTCTAATACAGCAGGGAACACGTTCTCTGAATCAATGGCCTAAATCAGGCCACTGGGATCAGAATCCAGGCTCTGCCACTTACTGTGTGACCAAGAGTGAATTACTCAACTTATCTGAGAAGTGGGTGGAAATCAGCCAATAAGTTTACTTCGAGTTATTTTGACCCAAACTATTCTTGGGTCCATCCAGTGGTTTGAGGAAGCTGTTGTAGCTCGCATGGGCTTCATAAGAGCTAACTGTGCATAGCTCTACTTAATTCCATGTTTAGTGATACAACCTTGACAGCTGGAAACTGGGCCCAATGGGAATACTTATGCCACAGGAATCATTAAATGCTACCGACCAGAGCTTTACTCTCCTACACAGTGAGCTAGTTTACGATCACCCTGCTGGATCCCTCTTTGTACTATCTGCTCCATTTATCAATGCTGAATTCTTATAAGTGGTAAGAAAGAAAAATAAAAGAGAATTGATTATAATTTTTTATCCTGTTTAGGGCGATGTGGTAGCTTACAAGGACCAATTTGGATCTAACTTAAATTTTTCTTTCTTTTTTTTTTTTTTTCTGGAGAGTTTTTAGCTATAGAGCACGTGCGCTTGCCAGAAAGACAGACAGAAAGTGGGAAATCATCCCCCAGGGGAGTGGCCACGCCACAATCCCTTCTCTTCCATTCTCCTCTCGGGATCTTGGGCATGCATGCACAAGAGCCTGGCATGAATTTAAGCCACCAGGTCCAGGACTCGAACTGTGGTTGACTACATGGGAGTCCAGCGACATAGCCATTACACCAACTGCTAGTCTCGTAGCTTGAAATTTTCTTTAAATGTTACTGATTTTCAAAAAATAGCTTCATTTAGATAAAAGCTTTGTTTAAGCTTCCCTAGTGTGAAGAAATTTGTACATGCACGTGCTGTTCTAACCAGCACATTTTTAAAAAACTTGTTTGCAAGCAAAGAAAATTCAGTCTCACTAAATGAAAGGGAGAATAACTAGGGGAAAAAAAGCGAGCAGTTCAAGAAAATGAAGCCTATCTGTGTCCCGTAACACACAGGGATGTGTGTGTGTGTGTGTGGGGGGGGTGGAGATGTCATTTACAGTATTCAGTGGGTACAATGTAGGTATAATGTATACCTAAATATCTCTGGATCTGGGGACTGAGAAGCTATTCTTCCCATCTTACTCTTTTTTTCTTTTAAGAATTATTTAATTTTTAAATTTGTTGTTACGTTAAAGAACTATTTATTTTATTTATTATTTTTAATTTGACCAGAGAGAGACAGAGGAAAAGTGAGAAAGCAAGCCTCCAGGGCTGCAACTGGAACTGCAGTTGGCCGTGTGGGAGTCCAGCACCCTAACCACCACACCACCTGCTGGCCTCTCCATCTTACTCTCTTTAAAGAATGCATTTTCCAGTCTTGACTCTGTGTACTATTCTTCTGCCTCTCTCTGATGGCTGGTTTTCTGTTTACCCAACAAAACCTTCATCACCCAAAATACAACTCTAGTATTCAGATAGGCGTGTGTACCGTAAGTACCAGCCTGTGAGTCTTATACATGGTCCAGCTCTCAAGAGAAGCCTGGCTCACTGCAGCCTTTGGAGATGAGCTGAAGCCCAGCCTCACGCCTACCCCACCCGCTGTGGCTACGAGGACTTATCTTGTAATACACACCTTCAGACATCCAGGTGCCGGGGAGCAGTTTCTTGGGCAGGGACTACGATTTAGGCAGACACCCCAAAATGTATTTATTACAAGTTTTGACTAAATATGATGTACCTCTCATTGGAATGATTGAAATCCTAATTTCTTTTGAGAGTACACTCACGGGTTAATGTGTTACATTCCTTGCTTTCTAAATTTAGCAGTCTGTCCAACTATAAAAAATCATTGAGGATAAAGCTTTGTATTCTTTCCAACAAACCAAATTATTAAATGATTTGCTCAATTGTCATCACACATAGGAAATGTTTTCCTTTATTGTTTTCAAAATGCCTTTTAGAGTCTAGTATTACGAAGTGACCTAATTAACTGAAAAACTATATAATCAGCTCTTTAAAAATCCATAAGGCAAAACATAATCAGCATAGTAACCCGAGAAATAAAGTATAAATTAATAATACAGAGCAGTGGGAAACAGATCTAATAAACATTATTAGTTCAAAAATAGAAATTGCATGTTTCCAGTACTAGCAAATAATTTTTCAAATAATACTTCTTGCTTGCTGAGCGAGATCTCGTTTGGATTTATTTCTCCCTTGAAGTAAATGTGAAAAACTGCCAACATTTTCTAAATTTTCTCACCTCTGCTTTCATCGTTGACATTGTGAAAATGTCATTTTCTCCTCCTGGTGAAACTAGTGAGGAAAATCCACTCAGCGGATCCTTCAGAGGAGCCATTTCAGGAGGTCGGCCAAGGGAGATGTCCCCGATAGGAGGCCACGGGTCCACAGTGTAGGTTTCTTTCTATTTTAATTGTAGTACTCTGTGTCCTCGGTGCTTTACTTCAAGCAACATGTCATTTCATTCCTTCGGTTTTTAGAATAAAGGGAGCACACACACCCTGTTGGAGGTGCAGGGTTTCCGGAGAAAGCCTGGGAGGCCAGGTCTGCCAGCGCCTGGGCCAGCCCAGAGTCAGGGCTCCTGTGTGGTCTCGAGGACCTGTCTGCGGGCTTGGTTTGTGAGGCGCATGCTGTTGCTTCTATGGGTCCCCTGAAAGTGACCTCCACCCCTGCCATAGGAAGACAGGGGTTTTGCACATGCACTGTGTCCCCCCTTCCCTCCACAGGGAAACACGCGGTGATGGTGATGGCGTCTGACTTGCCCGCTTCCTCCTGAGAGAGGTCGGCGAGCCTGGCATTCAGCGGGAGAGGGGACAGTGAGATACGATGTGCCCGAGAGAGCAGTGAAGCGGATCTAACAGTTCTCCAGGGGGATGTCTGTGCATTCCAGAGGTGGGTTTCAGCTGGGGTGACACAGATGGCTGCTTCCAGTCCTTGGCAGGCTACTGCTGCCACCACCCGGGAAGGCCATGCCCTGGGTGCTGGTGGCTCCTGAGCCTCTCCGTTTTGGCTTGGGGAGGACTGGAGTCTCTCTGCCCACGAGGTGCTGCTGCCAGTGGGTCTGAGTTTGAGCAGAAGCGACAGGCTTTTCGTGTGCGTTTCTCATGCCCGACTTCCCCGCAGCTGTAGAGTCTGTGTCTGAAAATACGCGCTTCCAGCTCAGAGTTGCCAGCCTGTGAGGAAGCAGTGGAAGTGGGATTTGAGTGTTAGTGGGAGGAAAGAGAAAGAGTCTTAACGGTACATTTTTTTCTTCTCCTTTAAGAAAAGGGAACAGATGAGAAGCTGTTTTTGGTATTTTTCTTCCCTCAGACGTACTGAAAAAAATGTAACAACTTGTCAAGGATTAGAAGGTAATTCTGTCTTATTTCCCTTCGTTTCAGGTTTCGTGCGTGATACGCACAATACACGCCATTGAATTGTGTGGTTTCACTGGACATTGATTTAGCGAATTTTTCTAGATCATCTTCTACAGCTGGACACTGGGCTGGTGATGGATGAGTAAGACACACAAGGTCAGGGAATCCACGTGATCCCACCCAGGGCCTTTTTCTTTTTTTTAAAGAAAGATACTTACTATATGGCAGGTGCACTTGCTGGAGAGACAGAGACAGAAAGTGAGAAATCACCACCCTGGGAGGATGGCCATGCTGCAATCCCTTCTCTCCTCTTGGGATTTTGGGCATGTGTGCACATGAAAGCACTGGGTCCGGGACTCAAACCATGCAGGAATCCTGTGACATAACCATTACGCCATCTGCTGATCCTCCACCCAGTGCCTCTTAAAGGCTAGGGAAGGAAACACGGGTATGTTTTTGTCCGCAGGGTAGTCCACAGTGTGTGTGTATTTGAAAGGCATTTACTTGGAATTTGAAAATCTAGCTTTCTGAGGACATGCTTGCTTGCTTTGTTTTGTACTTGGTCAACGGCTTTTTGATAGGCCCTCTATTATCTTCTAAATTCACTATTAATTAAATTTCAAGAAGGAATATCCTGATAAAATCAAAACTGCGATAACTGGAGGAAAAGGAAACTTGAAAATATTTAACTTAAAGGAAACAGCATCTCATTTTTTGTGACACCCTACCGTGAGTACGACTTGATCATTGAGCAAGCCCTCCATCATGTCAGGGGAAATTGCAGGTAGCACGACCGGCAGGCCACGGCGTGCTTCTCCGAGCTCCCTACCCTCGGAGTAGGCTGGAAGATGTGGCCTCCAACTCTGCTGTCTCCCACCAGATTCTTCTTCAGTGTCTGGCTTCCGGAATGGGAGAATGGTCAGAGAGGAAGCGAGTTGATGTGGAATTGTTTCTACTTTCACACGGTGTCTGTCTCCCATTCACTCACCTCCTCTCCCTACACCTCCTGGTTCCCTTGCTGATTCTTAGGGAATGATCTCTTTAGCCTAGGGTTCTGGCAACTAAACACCAGTTTTCACAAAGAATAACTGCAAAGAGCATTCGCCCATCGCGATGAACTGCAAGGGGAACTTATGAAGTGGCATGACTTGTTGGTGGCTGGTGAGTCCCAGCCGTTGTGTTGTTGCTGCTGACAAAGAGTGATGGGAATGCAGATCACAGAAGCCAGGAATGCAATGCAGGTGGCTTAGCCTCCAGGTGGACAGCCTCACAGAAGAGCTGTCTGGGAGGACTGAAAATTGGGGGGCCAGACTCAGCAGAGTGACAGAGGATCTTGAGGGTTAGAGTTTTTTTTTGGGGGGGGTGGGGTGGGGAGTGATTTGGGAGGGCAAGGAGAATTTTTTTTTCTCTGCTGTCTGCATTTTGTTTCCTGAAATACGGGGTGATACTACCATTCTTAGGCACTGCACACATTAGTGGGGAAATGACTTTTCATTCTTTGATAAAATGTTCTTACAGTGATATAATCAATGATTCTATCTTGCTAAAGTCTTTTTTTTTTTTTTCCTTTTGTTTTTGAGCTACTGGTATTTGAACTGCAGGGTTTCTTGCCTACATAACCTGAAACAGGCAGTTTGCAAAAGATAATGGGTTGCAATTGCCTGAAAACTAGGACAGAGGAAGAAAAGCAGTGGCCCCTCAGCAGTCAGTTCTTGCATGACTTTCTAGTACTTTCTAGAATTCTGAGAAATAATTTATATGATCAAAAAGAACTAGCTAATGTGTCACTTCAGCATAGGCTTTGACTACTATAGGACTTTAGAAAACAGACCGTAGCCTGGGCCCAAAAATACAATTTTTATTACGTTGCTGTGAAAACTCGTTTCTGGTGTCTAATACTCTAGATATATCTCTACATTTTCTTTATCATTCTGTAAATTCTGTAAAAATGCACACTGAAGCATATGATTAGGAATGCATCTTGGTATTACATTTGGATGATTGTATTTATTCCCAAACCCGAGCACAGGCCCTGTTCCTGTTACTCAACCACATGGAGCTCTCGTTCAGTCTCTGTCTCTCATCGCTGTGTGTAGCTGTGCTTCTCTCTACCTCTCTCCCTTATCTGTCAGTCCATCTCTACATCATTGTCATTATTTTCCCCAGTTTCTCTCTATCCCGTCAGAGATCTATGATGTGATATGGATGTGTGCAAGCGCGCGTATGTTATATATACTTGTGCACGTATGTCATATATACTTGTGCACGTATGTCATATATACTTGTGCACGTATGTTCTATATACTTGTGCACGTATGTTATATATACCTGTGCACGTATGTCACATATACTTATGCACACATGTCATATATACTCGTGCACGTATGTTCTATATACTTGTGCACATATGTTATATATACCTGTGCACATATGTCACATATACTTGTGCATGTATGTCATATATACTTGTGCACATATGTCATATATACTTGTGCACATATGTTATATATACTTGTGCACATATGTAAATAGCCACGCTGCTTACAGAGGCTCTGGTACAGCATTTGCTATGTCCACAGAGGTTGATACAGGACTAAATTAATCAAATGTTTTTGGTTCTTAAACGTACGAGGCATAAACCTCCACTAAGTCCTCTGCCTCGTGTGGTTAGTTTTCACCCCTCCTTCCCTGGACATCAGTTTTTCTAAGCCCTTATTGAGTAACAGGCCATACACCTCTTAGCGAGGCCAGGAGGAATAACAGAGATGAACTCAGAATGTCTACACCGCTTCCTCATCTTAGTACAGATGAAAGGGATGTAGGATGAACATTTGAAAGGCAAGAACATTTAAATGTCAATATATTTTCTATCTCCTTTTAATTATCCCTCTTCTTTCCCCTTCTCCATCTGTCTTAACACATAAACAGGCATGCTCATTTAAAGTGTTATTTCACTCTAGGAGGTACTTTTTAGGAATACGGAGAATTGCTGAAGGAAGAGAAAAACATTAGCAAACCTACATCTGATTAATGTCGCGAAAGACATGAGCTGCTCTTCTTTTGAAAGTGGAAGTGAGCCTCTCGTGTGAGGTAGAGTTAGGCACTCATATAATTTCCTCCATATTTCCTCTCTTTTAGAGAGAGAATAGCAGAGAAGAAAAAGGGAAAATTAGGTAGGTAAATAGAGGAACATGTGAAATCTACACCTGCTAGATATGCAAACCTGACTGTTCATCAACTCAGTCTTAATAACTCGTGAATCATAAAGGAAGCTGCCAAGCTTAGTCTAATATGTGCAAAGGGTGTTACCCCACTTTGTAAGTGCAAGAAAATACTTTTCATGTCTATACATCTTTACTAGTTAATTCTCCCTCTCTGAAGTTACAAACTGATATTAAGAAAAAATTTAAAAGCTATAAAAGCAGAGACTTAATTGTTTTTAGCATTCACAGCCTCATGCAATGTATGTAAATTTGAAGGAAAATGAGAACTGTATTCTAATACAGCTAGAGATACTGTTGCTTATTCTAGAAGAATAGCTAATGGAGTATTTTCAAGGTTGTTTTTAATTTATTCTCAGTGGAAGCTTTTCCCCGATATATTAACATAGTTTGCCAATTTGAGTTTGGACCTAAATGGAAGAAGAGAATTGCTACAGTTACTTATTTTTTAAAGTTTATTTCTTCCGGGAGTGAGAGAGACAGCACCCCTAACAGGGTCCTGAAACCGTGCCCTAGAATATGCAGGGAGTTCCCCGGATTTGAACCAGGAGTCTTCCCATGTGGGGTTTCCTTATAAAGTGTTGCATTTTACTGCTGTGCCACTTTTTGGCTCCAGAAATGCTATTTTTCTTTTCAAGTGTTGAAGGAATCGTCTTCTGAGGCATGTGATAATTACAATTTGTTAATTACCAAATAAAAGTTCTCTCTGTTAACCAAATAAATTTAACCAAAATCTTGAGTACTATCCCCATCAGAGATAGTCCTCTCTCTGTTTTCCAGGCAATAACCTATTTTTTTATTGTTGTTTTGCTCAGCTGAGCTTCCTGAATGCAGAGGTTTTATCTATATACAGGAAGGAAAACTAAGTTTCCTAATTGCCCTGAATGTGTAGTAAGAATCAACCACAGAGTGAAAAAAACATGAGCCTAGTATTAAGCCATTAAACTGTACCTAATAGGCATTTATTCAGTGGGCCTTATGAATGGGAATCGTGCCTCATTTAAAATCTAACTGAAATGACGGCACATTTCATTAGCAAATATAATTACCAGTTTGCCCCCCCCCCACACACCACCTCTGTCACGTATGTATGAAAAACACCGTTAGGAGGTAAATAGTACTTCACCAGACGGCAGGCATAGATGTCTTTTTAAAACAGGGTCCCTAGAGTGACAGAATTTTTTCCCCCATTTTTCTTTGCTTTATTTTCCTTTGAGAATTGTGACTTCAAAAAATAATTTACAATTTTATCCCACAACTCAATGCAAAGTGATTTATTTTTGTAGTAATTGTCTTTGATGTTTCTTCATGTTAAAAACACATTATACTTAAAAAGACTCAAAGGACTTAGAAACGTAAGCTTTCAGCATCTCCCTTTATACAGAAATGCTAGGTCTTCAGTCTCGAAATCTTTCCTTGGGTAATGAAGAGAACAGTGTTCTTGTTCTAGTTTTGCAACTAAGAAGTTGTACAACTTGGACAAATAACTAAGCTTATTTGGGCTTCAGTGAGTTCTGTAGATTCAGAGTACTCCCAACTTTCTAGGCTTTCTTTCAACTTAAAACTATATTTCTTGGGACCAGCAGTTGGCAAAATGGCTACGTTGCTGGATTCACATGTAGTCAACTGCAGTTCGGGTCCCGGACCTGGTGGCTTAAACTCAAACTAGGCGTGTGTGCATGTGTGCCGAGGATCCCAAGAGGAGAATGGAGGAGAAGGGATTGCGGTGTGGCCATCCCCTCGGGGGGGGGGGGGTGATTTCTCACTTTCTGGCTCTCTGTTTCTGTTTTTTTGGTGAGTGCACGTGCCCTATAGCAAAAACCTCTCCAACTCCCCCCCTCCAAAAACAAAAAAGAATACAAACTACTTTATAATTCTCTTGTAAAACATGAGCTCTATTCTCATGCATATATGGACATATTCATGGCCTAATTATTTTAAAGAATGATTTAACTTTATCTATTTTAATTTGACCAGAGAGGGACAGAGTGAGAGAGAGTGAGAGGGAGAGGGAAAGTGAGAAAGCAAGCCACCAGGTCTGGGACTTGAACCATGGTTGGGCATGTGGGAGTCCTGTGTCCTTATCCACCACATCACCTGCTGGCCCTTCACTGCCTAATTATTTTTTATAGGAAAGGCTGTATATCAATTTCCAATATAGACAGCACTTATAAAACATTTATTTTTGGTGGCAGAAGGGGGTTTGTAGTAATCTAGATCTAACTTCCTTTGGCTTTCTGAGAATTCAGGGTGATCATATCCTTGCTCCAGCATGTAATGACACACTGATATGTATTAAGTTCCGGTTACAGGGTATGGCATGCTTAGTGCTTTGCGTTGAGGCCACCCTGCTGAGCGGCGCTGGCGGGAAGCTGCCCTCAGGGTGCTCACTGTGTAATGCAGACAGAGGTCCTCACCGTGTAGAGGGCCGTCTCTGAGCCACTTTGCTTCAGTGACACATTTTCTCAGTTTAGCTCACCACCAGAAACTCCAAAATAAAAAAAAAACCCTACCGTAAATAATTTTTTAAAAAGACTTATTTTATTTAGCTTTAATTTTAAATTATAATTTTAAATTACATTTTAAATTATAATTTCAAATTAATTTTAATTCATTAAATTTAATGTTAATTTTTAATTTAATTTAAATTTAAAATTTGACTAGAGAGAGAGAGAGAGAGACAGAGAGTGAGAGAGGGGAAAGTGAGAGAGCAAGCCACAAGGTCTGGGACTTGAACTGCAGTCAGCCATGTGGGACTCCAGCACCCTCAACCATCACGCCACCTGCTGGCCCCATGCCATAAATCATTTTACCCCCTACCACCCCCCTCAACACACACACATACACACATGCTCTTTGCACATGATCAGAAACGTCCCCCCGCCATGGACCAGGGACACGCAAGTGTGTCTATCCTCTCGTCTTCGCCTGGGGGATTCTCTCTGCATGTTCTTCTTCTTCTTCTTTTTTTTTTTTTTTCTTTTTTGCAAGTTTTATTTCGTTACAGGGGGCGGCATAGAGACAGAAAACGAGAAATCACTCCCCACAGAGTATGGTCACGCCACAATCCCTTCTCCTCCATTCTCCTCTTGGGATCTTGGGCATGCACGCACACGCGCCTGGTGTGAGTTTTAAGCCACCGGGTCGGGGATGCGAGCTGCGGTTGACTACGTGGGAGTCCAGCAACATAGCCATTACTCTAACTACTGGTTCCCATCTGCATATTCTTCTTTACTCTTGTTTTCCCCAATTTCTTGGCTTCAACCTGGTTAATCAAAAAGAGCAGTTTTTCTTCAACTAAGTCCCAAGTTCTCTTTCCTGCCTTTGTTGCTCAGATATGTGAGATAAAGCATCATTTTGTTTTGGAGTGTTTTTTTTTTCTGCATGTAGGATTTTCCTAAGTCCAACCAACACTTCTCAATAGAAATGCTTTATTTCTTTTTCTTAAAAAGTTTGTTTATTGTGTGTGGGGGGATGCTTCTGATGAGGTCCCCCTCACCTAGCCCTCTAGCTGCTTGGGATCTCGGTTGCATGTGTTTGGCGCGTTTCGAGTAGTCTTGAGAGCTGAGCCCACATTTAGCCCTGAGGCTTCCAGCGCTGAAGTTCGGGGTGTTACCGCCTTCTCCACCGGGACTGGGTCTTGGTGTGAGTGACTTCTTACAGCATATCTTCATTGTGTTTTTATGCAAAAAGATCATCTTCCCTCTTGAGTAAATGGGACACCCAAAGCTGTCTTGGGGGTGAGAAGGCCTTTAGGTAACTGGAATAACCACAGTAGATGTACAATTATTAGTAAAAATGTTAAATTCCCCCCAAAATACTTTTTCCCCAAACATTTTTCAGAGAAGACCTACCTAATAAAATGACATGAATCATGGAGGGGACCGGAAATTGGTATACGTTGTACAGTATCAAAAGAGGGAGGAAGGAAGGGAGAGAAGAGCCTCACAGAATATATTCCAGAAAAATACAAAGCAGTAAATAAAGATAATATCCTCTCCCTCAAAAGAAAATTTTGATGGAACTACAACAAATTGTGTACTAGAACAGATGAATATGCTATTCTGAAAAATTACCTCTCTGTACATCTTGTATACCCAGGAGCAGGCAGGAGCAGGCTAAGATGGACGTGCAGGAGTTGTCTACTGAATTGTTTGTAACGATTCCAAATCCGAAGCTGCTTCCAGAAACTCAAGAGAATTAATGAAAGAAAAGGCTAATGTCCTTTTTAGTTACTATAGCTTAAGTTGTAAAAATGTGCTGACTTTGTACACATCAAATAGCTTTCCATTCTAGTTGAACACAGCCTATCCACAAGTACTGACAATGATCTATTTCTGCCAGATTTTAAAAATATAGACAATTATGGCTTCAAATAGCGAGTTCTCCCTTCTTGCATAGTCTTCCATTTTGTTTCCATCCCTATTTTATGTGTGTGTTTCCCACACTTAGAAGCAGTATCCCCTGCAGTCAGCTGACCAGGATGGCATGGGAGTGGCACATCCGGGTAATTTATGTATGATACTCTGTCCTACCTCATTCTATTTTTTTCCCTGAATCTCAGTAATTCTAAATGCTTATTGTACAGTTTCTCATTTTGAGTTAAAAGACTAGACGTGAGTTCAGAAAGCTGGGTTGCGAGTTTACTACAGTTGCCTTTGACATTTTGTAAAACAGTTCTGATTGCCTTATCACTTGTGTTTTGCATACGTAATCAGTAGCCAACGCAATCAGTGCACAGCACTTGGTGATACTAGTTTCTTTAGCGGTGCATTCAATCTTGTATTTCTTTAACTTCCGTGACGAGAACTTTCATATGGAATGGCATAATGCAGCCACTTTCTGGCAGAGGATGGATGGTCTGGAAGAAGTTCTCTGAGAACATAGGGAAACATACCATTTAAGGAATTGTTGTAATGGTTTTCGATGTAAGCAAGGAGGTCTGAAGACATCTGTATATGGTTATAAGAAAAGTAATTTGGAATAATTTGTACTTGGCACTAACACTTTAAACCCTAGATGCCAGGGAAAAGAAGACTGTAAACAGAGACTCTAACAAAAGTACTAAAATTAAAAAAAAATTAAATAAGGGAATAGTGAATCGGTCTGATTACTTAATTCCATAAGGTTCTGTCATTGTGATACGATTTTCTTCCATAGAATTCTATCAAGATTAGAATTGTTTAAGGGCAAGCACTAGGGCCTAGTGGTTAAAGAAGTGGATCCCACATGGTTGACTGTGCAGTTCGATTCCTGGCCCTGGTGGTTTGAGAAACACACTGGGTGTGTGTGTGTGCGTGTGCATGCATGCGTGCTTGCCCCAAATTCTAACAGATGGGGTAATGGAGAAAAAGGATTTTGGTGTGAACACAGCCCATTGGGGGGTGATTGCTCCCTCTGTCTGTTTCTCTATGGCAAGCACATATGCCATCTGGTAATAATTTTTAAAAAAGAATGAAATGTTTGAATAAGCTATTTAATAAAAATAGTAGCTATGGCCTAACTGAATAAATATTCTCTAATCTTGTATATTAGTCCAAGAAAGGAAATTAAGAGCAAATTCTTAATTTATATGTTTTTGTAGTTTGGAATCATGGAAACAGAGGCAAGGCGATGGTGTGCCTCCCATAAAGTGAAAAAAAATTAAAATTGAGAACAATTGCGGAACATACCAGACCCAGTTCTAAAATTGAACTTAAATCTTTCTGACTAGAAAACCCAAAATACGAGGCAAAGTACCTTGGGAATGTGCTAATAAATGGCCCAACTATACTGGCAAGCCTACTACTAGCATTAAATTATATAGCAAGTGCTTGTGGGATGTAAAGGTTTTCCAGCTAATCTTTGATACTTGCAAGGAGTTATATAAGGGGGTCTGTTAAAAGTAAGTCAGGGTGCAGGGCCTGGCTGCTGGTGCCCATTGCTGCTTGTAGTGCCTTGCACTTAAAAAGTGTGCAATAAATATTTGTTGAATAAGTGAAAATCACATCTAGAGTCTCTCGTTCTCTCCTTTATAATTGTGGGTATGCCTGTGTTCAATGTGAAAATTTCAAACTTACAATATCATCAGATCTCATTCTGAACTTTTCTGTCAGAGCAGCAAATGGCTCTTTTCTAAACAATAACAAAGTAGGAAGCAAAATGCTTACTGTTTCAGTTACTGAAATACAATGGAGTGCTTTTAATGGAGACACCAAAGGACTCCTTATATGTGGGGAATTGTCAGATCAGGGTTCACAACCTCCTGCAGCTCCAGGAATATGGACAATGAATGAACAATTACAAGTGAGATAATAAGTGTAATAACATATTTTTCAAGACCATGATGGGAAGACTTGGATGTGTTTCTTAGAAAACTACTGATTTATGGCTTTTCCTTTGGATACTAATATTATTTAAGGGAATAGTTTGCAAACATTTTTGAAATGTCACATGATTTCTAAAAGTATTTTGAAAAACCATGTGTGTGGTATTCCTTTATAGGTTAGAATGTCAGTTTTCCCACCATGAATTTAAATAGTTACAAGGAATGTAATTTCAGCATATAGCCAGTATTGAGATTTTAAAAGAAAATTGTTATATCACTCCTTTACATACCTGGTGTTACCTAAATAAAGATTTGATTCCACTTTGATCCATTACAATAACAGTTGTGCAGTAGTAACACCACTGAACTCACATGGGAAGGTTCTGAATCTGTGCCTTGAGGCCTCCCTACACACTTGGTCATGTGAGTGCATACATATGTGATTTGGTTGGTTAAGGCTGGGGTGGGTCATGGTATGAAGACCCTGTTGGGGACACCTGTCTCTTCCTCTCTGTGTCTCAATTATGCACTGAACTCAATTATGGATACCTATAAGACATAAATAAAAATAAACAAGCTCATCTGTAAAATCCAGAAATTTTACTTTCCCTTTTCTGCTTTGAGCTCATAAACATCCATCATAATATTTATCCCAATGTAATATATTATGTTTTAGTCTTTTTATTCATCATTCCAAATTTAATTAAAAAGTTCCTTGGACTCAACTACTAAAAAATTAAACTGGGTTTTAAGTTATGATTTCAATTGTCTTTAGTACACAGTTGATCAAAGAACATAAATAAAAATTTGGGTAAGCCATTAACTATTTAAAATAAAAATATTTAAATACATATCTTCAAGAAATGGATGGATCTTATTTTTCCAATTAGTTTATAAATCTGTGGCTGAATATTACCTCTGTCTTCACTGAGGGAGGACTCAGAATCAACTTGAATCTTACTATTTTTATTATAGATGTAAGTGCTAAGGAGTCATGGAAATGAAAGGAGCTTGTTATAACAGTATCACTCACTACTTTGACACTTTTCAAGTCATATGCCAAAAATCACATGGTTGTGTGCTAGCAAAACATAAATTTAATCATCACTGACAGCACTGACTGAATCCTCTAATTTTGTTAACAGTCAAGCATTTGGGCACACCCACCTTGTAGGATATTACCTGCCATTGAAGCTCTTCACTTTCTTAACATCCGACACCAAAATGTCAATATTTCCTTGTTTGGTGCCTCAGAAGTTTTTATACGTCAGGAGGGTGATATTCCTCTTGTAAAACAGAACAATTAGGAAACAGGAAGTAGGAAAACTGGTGAGTGATGCTTTTACCTCAGGGAGTGTGCAGGAACATTAATTTTAGTCAAGAGCGCGTGCATATACTTAGGCAGGTTTGGAAATTGCCTTCCTTAAAACTGACCGTTTCCACGTAGTACATGGGCAGTCCTGTAGCTGACAAGCATTCGAACCCCAGTTTAAAGACGGCTGCATTAAGGTATCTAGAGAAAAGGACAACTGAACTCAATTATGGATACCTAGTAATACAATATCAGGTATTGGTTCAGTCTTGTCTTCATTTCACTGATCCATTATATTTAATATTGGAACTTAAATGAGAAGGCACTTCTCACTTTCTTTATGAATATCCCCTTGTGCCTTTTGTAGGAAGCAAAATATTTTCAATGCATCAATAGAATACATGGCAAATATAATACATATCCAAAAGCATTATAGTTATAAATTCAATAAATGCACTGTGGACACATTGGGATCATTCCATGGCTCTAAATTAAACAGCTCCATTTATGAGATGAAGACTGCTATAAAATTATATTTCCTGTAGGAAAAGAATTATAAGATTCTATGAGTTCTGATATGAGAGCTGGAGTAAGATGGAATATGCTCTTACCCCTAGAGAGGTCTCATGGAGACTGCTGCATTTTTCAGAAAAAAAGGAAACATTTTAGATGTTAAAATAATTTCATATTGAAGGGATAAAGAGTGATTAAATATAATTAATCTATACCACTAATTCTCATAATGGTCTAATGTTATCATATGAAGAGGAGGATTAGTTATGAATGTCAGTCCCAATAATCTGTGTTTGGCCTTGACACAATTCTTGGTACTCATCTTTGAAAACAGATGTATTTGCTTTGCCTCTCAGGACCCCCGTTTCCTCACCTGTCAAATAGGACAGATGGTTTTTAACCTCCCTTGTAGCTTGAACTATCTTACGGGGTGTTAGACGTTAAATGGTAATGAAAGGTGTGGTCGACTTCATATATCCTTGGATTTGAATATCATTCAGAATGCAAAGCTCTGTTCTCTTGGCTTTATTAAATATTTGATGACAGCTAGTTTCTCATTTGTTTACAGTTTGATTTAGTTTATAAATACACTCAAAAGCTTTATAATTACCTTGTCTTAAATGCAAAGAAAAACAAAACATCTCTCATGTCAGGATTTGACATGATGTGGGAGTAGATTGACTTCAGTTTAGTGCAGATGGTATGAGATGGGGTGTGTGTTGACATCTCAGGTGAAGGAACGTCCGCTCCTGTGTCCAGACCCCGCCTTCCTCCCCAGTCAGGACTTGTCTTAAGGTGATATTCTAAAGGGGCTTTCTCCTTAAGGCTCTGAGGAGCTTCCTTGTTCTAAGGGGAAAAGAACTAGGCATGTACATGTCCTCCAGTCATAGGGCTCCCTTCTGGGGGAAGGGGTATTCTCAACACAGGAGGTATCTGCAAGAGTGTGTTCTTGCACACCTCCATGCACTCTTGGCATAGCCTCCTGGAGAGAGCCTTAAAATAAAAGAGTGATGGGGCCAGCAGGTGGTGTGGTGGTTGAGGCGCGGGACTCCCACACTTGAACCAACAGGTTCAAGTCCCGAACCTGATGGCTTGCTTTTTCTCTTTTCCTTTGTGAATCCCTTTGTCTCTCTCTGATTGAAAGTTGAAGACTATGATAAATAAAATTTAAAAAAATCTTAAAAAAATAAAAGAGTGAGTAAAATCTAAATGGCTAGTTTAGCTGAGGCATCTTGCATCGTTTTGGTGGAGAGAGCATTGACGCTGGAAAGCACAGAAGGTTTTTGTGGGTAAGCCAACATCATGGCCTCCTTGATGGCCAGTCACATGCATTTTGGTGAAATCACCTTCAAGCTACTCTTTTTTTTTCCTCCCAAAATTAACAACACTTTAATGCAATACTTAAAATAAAAATTAATACAAACCATCTAAGGTAAATAAAATACGATAACTTTAAATAGAGACAGGATTTGTCTTACTGATCTTTTTTTTTTTGGCTTCAGGATCCAGTATGGCTTCATACAATACCAACAGAGAGTTATAAAAAATTTAACAAAAAAATAAAGAGGTTGGGAGAACAATTTGGAGATTCCTCAGAAATCTACGAATAGAACTACCATATGATCCAGCAATACCACTCCTCGATATCTACCCTTCATTGGAAAAGTGCTTGCACATCAATATTTATTGCGGCACTATTCATGATTGCTAAGACATGGAACCAACCCAAATGTCCCCGTACGGATGAATGGATTGAAAACCGTGGCACATATACTCTATGGAATACTATTCGGCCATAAAAAACAACAAAACCTTGGCTTTTGACAGAAAGTGGAAGAATATGGAACAATTACTGCTGAGTGAAGCAAGCCAGGCTATGAAGGAAAGACATTGTATGTCCCAACTTTATATATACCATGTGTCTGCACTCTATGACTGAAACTGATTGACTAAAGGTTGTACAAACACAAGCTACTCTTAAAGTGAAAATGGTGTTCTTTGACATGGCTTCAGCAGCAACCAGCATAGTGTATAAGGACAGAGGGACAGCTACCAGACATTAGTCCAAGACCCACTCAGACCCACGTGAGATACCATGGGGGTCCTCAGGCTCATGTGAGAAGGCATTGAAGAAGACTGCTTCCCCCAGAGGCGGTCAGGTCAGAGAGCTACCATTTGTTGATGCATTATTTTTTTTCTGACTCAATGATTATCTTTACCCTGGTACAGCCCAGACTGCTGTAAATTGTTAAGATAAGCTGTGTGATGATAGAAAGTTGTAAAGAGAAATCAAAAGTTACAGGACCTCTTAATGTAGGTGAAGGGTACGATTGAATGCTTGGAGGTAGTGCCACTCTCAACTAATTGGCAAGCTTTGTTATCTTCAAATCCTTCCCAAAGCAGGTACCTCTGATCAGGGTGTGGCTTTTCACAGGGACTTCAAGAAGCTCTTGTCCTTTCACTAGGGATATTAAGCCTTCAGGGCCTCTCCAAATTGTTTCGGAGAGGCTGCAAGGAATCTGTAATAATCCAGGTGCTTTGCTGAGTGCCTCCTGAGGGACTCAGATATCAATTTCCTGGTACAAATTCCTTAGCAGGTGGAGGTGTCAAGCCTGCTTGAGATGTATTCTCACATAGTCTCATTAAGTTTCTTGTTTCCTTAATATTAAAGGTAGAGTCTTATGTTTCTAGCATCTGATTTTTCTGGGAAGTGTTAATATAGTTCATCTGAGTTTGAGACCTTAACTAGAAAGTTTCATCAGTGGAAACAGACTAATCTCTTCTATCTACTTATCTTTACCCTGATTTGCAAAGAGCCATACGATTTTGGTATTGGAGAAATTATCAAATTCAGTTTGATTATCATCCCATTAATTGTTTAAGGCTGGGGCTTAATTCTCTTTCTCTTGCTTTTATTCATCTTGAGTTTGCATTGGCCCATCATTTAGATGCAGAATGTAAGCCTACCTACAGCAGAGACTTCTAATTTCTTACATCTGTTAAAACCTTTCGGCGCTCTAGTCTAGGTTTGATTTGAGTTTGTTGACTTTTTCTTAAGGTTTATTTTTTCCATGAATGAGAGAAAGATATCCCAAATAGTCTTCACATCACAGTCCGCCCCCGTCTCAGCCAGCCAGGATCATAGGCATGCACACATGTGCCTGGTGTGTTCAGGACATGAGCCTGGGACCTTGCCATGTGGTCTCAGCGTCATGGAGCATTGTGTGTGTGCTGGGCCACTGCAGCTGGCCAGGTCTCTATGACTCTAAAACGATCGTGATGCCTGCTATGGCACTGAGGTAATACTTTAGCAAATGCATAAAATGTTCCCAAGAATGCACGGATACTACTTACCGAGGTATGTAGTAGGCACTGTGCTTCTTGCAGTAAACACATGAGGTAGGCATTTTATTATCTTCATTTTACTGATTCGACCTCCAGAGCTTGAGGAACTTAGTTCTGAAGCTAGAAAATCTGTGTTCAGAGGTCATGCTCTTTAGTTCAAACCACAATATACTACTTAGTTTGCTTTCTAGCCAGAAAAAGGAAGTTAATGACATATTTTATTTAACTGTCCTATTTTGGAAGCCAAACTAGGTAGAAGTGAAAACTTTGGTGGTTTCAACTGTAACATATAAAAAGCTTGGAAAAGTCATCATTTCTGTTCTTTTCAACAAGAAAAAGCTCATCAAACTGAAAAATCACTGAGTTTTCTTAGATCTACCAGAGAAAAAAGATTGGAAAGCAAAGCAGTGTGTCACACAGAATGGAGAGACAGGAGACTCCAGAAAGTCCCAGCTGAGAACCGCTTATCTGGAGCTGAAGAAGCCAGGGAATAAATGGGAAGGGACACTTACATGTTACTCTGGAGAAATCGCTGGAAGTCAAGTGTGTTCTAGGACAAGAGTGAGAAAATCCTGGAGGCCACAATCTTACAGGAGTCCCCCACAGCGTAAAGGGCCTTGATCTCTCATGACTCTGCCCATGCACTAGAGAGGAAAGAGTAATTTTTGTGAAATACACCAAGGGCTTTCTTTGTGTCAATGGCCAATGGAAGTGTTCCTTATTCCTTCCAACCTTCCAACCTCAGTTAAAGAGGAAGGATAAAGTCGGTAGGAGTCAAGGCTTCCAGGAACTAGATTGAGAGTGCTGTAGAAGGAAAATAGGATAGAGGCCTGGTGAAGCAGGCAGGGGCTGTACCACTTGAGTTGTGACATTCACAGCCCAGAGACACCTGCCCACTCAGAGACTATGACTTAATCGATGGGTTACGGAGGGCACTGTCTCCCCAACACCTTACTCTCAAAGCAGCAGTGCACTTGTGTAGCAAGGGTGGCTCTCAGCTGGAAGAGCTGCAGACACAGACCTCTGAGGAGGAGTACTTAGGGAAGCCTGCAGCCAGAAGACAAAAACAAAGACACATGGGCACCCATAGCTGTAGCAAACAAAAATCACAGCCCAGCTCTTCAAAGATTAATACAGATCCTCACTGTCAAGGTTTCTTTTTAAGGTTCAGTTCCCGTAACCTAATGGGAAAACAAGCACCAGAATCAAGCTCAGTTATGACAGTTGTTCTAATTATGAAGAATTTAATCATGATTTGTATGTTAAGGACTAACAGAAACAGTTGTCAACATGTAAGAACAGAGGTGTAATGTAAGAGAAATCAAAAGTTAAACAAAAAGGGAACCAGCAGTTAGCGTAATGGCTGTGTCACTGAACTCCCACATAGTCGACCGCGGTTTGTGTCCCGGACCCGGTGGCTTAAAACTCATACCGGGCGCGTGTGCGTGCGTGCCCAAGATCCTCAGAGGAGAATGGAGGAGAAGGGATTGAGGCGTGGCCATCCCCCCTGGGGGGTGATTTCTCGCTTTCTGTCTCTCTGTCTCTGTCTGGCAAGCGCACGCTACCTATAGTGGAAAAAAAAAACAAAACCTCTCCCCCCAAAAAAGTTAAACAAAAAATGTCAAAAGGAAATGCCAAAAATAAAAGAACTTGGTAACAAAGAATTCTTTAGATAAGTTACTTAGTAGACTGGACATGACATAAATAAAAACATTCTGGTGAGCTTTAAGTAAGGTCAGTAGAAGCTTCTTGAAGTAAAATGAAAAAAGAAAAAAAACACTGGGAAGAAAACCAGAACAGAACGTCCAAGAACTGAGAGACTATCAAAAGGTATAAATATGTAGGGACCAGCAGATGGCGAAATGGTTACATCAGTGGATTCCCACATAGTGGACCACAGTTCAAGTCCTACACCTGGTAGCTTAAATTTATGGCAGGTGTGTGTGCGTGCATGCCCAAAATCCCACGAGGAGAATGAAGGAGAAGGGATGGCAACATGGCCATCCCCCCTGGGAGGTGATTTTGTCTCTCTATCTCTCCCTGTCTCTCCAGTGAGCACATGCCTCCTATAGCAAAAAAACTCTCTTAAAAAAAGAAATACAAAAATGTATAAATATGTATAATTAGAATACCAGAAAGAGAATATAGAATTGAGCAGGAGCATTATTTGAAGTAATAATAGCCAAAACCTTCCCAAATTCCTAACAGATACCAAATCACATATCTAGGAAGCTCAGTAATGCTAAGCAGAAAAAAAAAATATAAAAATATACATATAGACATATCACATCCAAACAGTAGAAAGATGAAAAGATAATCTTGAGGGAACCAGCAGTTAGCGTAATGGCTATGTCACTGGACTCCCACATAGTCGACCGCGGTTCGTGTCCTGGACCTGGTGGCTTAAAAACTCACGCTGGGCACGTGTGCGTGCGTGACCAAGATCCCAAGAGGAGAATGGAGGAGGAGGGGTTGC
>NW_006159635.1:708587-750799 GCF_000334495.1 Tupaia belangeri chinensis
AAAAAAAAAAAAAAAAAAGATAATCTTGAGAAAAGCCAGAGGAGGAGGATTGAGAGAAACACTTTGTTGAAGACAAGCAAGAGTGAGAATTACAGCAGACTTCTTATCAGAAACTCTGAAAACAAGACCTGATTTCAGGGAAGCATTTAACATTTTGAAAAAAATAAAAATACCCACATACCTAGAGTGCTGTATCCAGAAAGGCATTCTTCAAAAGTTCAAAAGAAAGACTTGCTCAGTGAAAGAAAAACTGAGGGAATTCTTGGCCAGAAAATCTGTCCAGCAAGACGTGTGAAAAGGAAGTTCTTCAGGCAGAAGCAAAATGCTATAGGTCACAAACTTACATTTATATAAGAAAGGAAGAGCACCAAGGAAAGACTAAATTAAGATAAAATATGAGGGCATTTCAAAAAGCTTATAGGAAAGATGACATTAACATACAAGTTTATTATGATGCAAAAAGTTTTGAAATGCATTTTTTTAAACAATTTGCACCTGTTTTTTAAAATTTTTTTTAGAATTATTTTATTTAACTTTATTTTAATTTGACCAGAGAGGGAGAGAAAAAGAAAGTGAGAAAGTAAGCTGCTGGGTCTGGGACTCGAACTGTGGTCTGCCATGTGGGAGTCCAGCATCCTTAACCACCACACCACCTACAGGTCTCATTCATCATTTCTTTTTTACAGTAGGTATTTTTATGAACTTGTTGAGACTCTCTCATGAAATTGTTTAATTACTTTATTTTTTATTGGTGTGAAATATAACTCCTTGTTTAAAACAATAATAGTAACAAATGAAATAAGTGATAACATTGCTGCAGGGGTGGGGAAATGGGTTTGGGAATACTCTAAGATATTTATACTTCGCAGGAAGTATAAATAATGCTATTTTAGATGGACTTAGATTACTTATATATTACTTAGTATATATTGTAAATTCCAGGGCAACTACTAAACATTTTCAAAAAGAATTTTAATTGATATGCCAAGAAAGGAGATAAAATTGAATATGCATATAAAATATTTAAACCAGGGAAGTCAGGCGGGCTAAGACTGACCAGAGGGCACAGTAGTAATGGACTCTTCAAGCCATACTCGGTTCAATGGAAGATTGTGGGTTTAGTTTCTTGGTTGACCTGTATGTACTGGACACACACAGCCCTGATCCCGACTGCCTGGGAAGTGTGAAGTGTGTGCATGTGCATGTAGAAGTCACAGTGTGAGACCCTGTAGAGGGTGCTTGTTTCTATCTCCCAATCTCATAAAAGAAATAAACTTAAAAAAATGTGAATGGTCTAGGGAACCAGCAGTTAGCGCAATGACTATGTCGCTGGACTCCCACGTAGTCGACTGCGGTTCACGTCCCGGACCTGCTGGCTTAAAACTCACGCCGGGCGCATGTGCGTGCGTGCCCAAGATCCCGAGAGGAGAATGGAGGAGAAGGGATTGTGGCGTGACCATCCCCCCTGTGGGGTGATTTCTCGCTTTCTGTCTCTATGTCTCTCTCTGTCTGTCTGGTGAGCACATGCGCCCTATGGGAAATTGCAAGTGGATATATTAATTTCAGATGAGCAGACAGAAATGATTAGAAAGAAGGGCATTCCATTTATGATAAAGGGATCAGTTCTCCCAAAGGACATAATAAACATCTTGAAATGTGAGACGGAAGATGAGGAGAACTGAAAGGAGAGGAGACAAATCCATTATTATGGTGGAAGACCTCTCTGTCAGTACTTGATAAATTAAGGAAGAAGGCAAGAGAAAACCATAAGGAGATGAGTGATCTGAGCAAATGTGAAACAAACAGCTCAATGCTGCTCGGGAGTCCCTCATCCCAGAACAGCAAGCTTTCTCCGCAAGCTCCTGTAGAACTTGCATCTTTACAATATAAATCCTATTTTGGGTAATTAGACACACCCAAATGCACTAGAAATAATGAAAATGATGTGTTTTCAGGCTACAGTGAAATGAATCTCACAATCAATAACAAAAGATAACTGGAAAAACCACAAATACTTAGAAATTAAACAACACTCTTCTAAATAAATCATGGGCAAAGGAGAAGTCATAAAGAATATTTGGAACTAAAAAAATCAACATATAAGTTATCAAAAATTGTTACAGGCAGAAGGCAGAGAGAAATATATGACAGTAAATATAAATGTTAAAAAGAAGAAAGATCTGAAATCAGTAATCCCAGCTCCTGTGGTAGGAAGTTATAGAAAGGAGAGTAAACTCGGCCTAGCGCAAGAAAAGGAAAGCAGTCATTACATCAGAAATCAGTAACATTGAGAACGGGAGAACAGAAAAATCAATGACTTTGGCTCTATGAAAAGTTCAATGTAATTAATAAACTTCTAGCCAGACTAATCACATGAAAAATAGAGAAGACACAAATGACCAATAGCAGGCATAAAGCAGGTGTCACCACTACTGATGTGGGCAGGTGACAAGATTAACATCCATAATCAGTTCATAGCGTGTTCCTTTGACGTGAGGTGATGACACTCAGCACTTCACTTGTCATCTTCCTCCAAAAAACTTTAAACTTCAGCCTAGTCATGAGAAAAACATAAAAGAAATCTGAGTAGAGGAACATTCTTCAGAACACAGGAGCACTGTCTAAACTCTCAGAGTTATCAGAGACACGAAGTTCAACGCACTGCGAAGCCCCAGGAAGCCTGAGCAGACCCGGCAGCTATCAAGAGACATTAATGGGGTCTTGTGGATGAGAACTGGAACAGAAAAAGGAAGTGAGGGTAAAACTAAAGAAATCCGAATGAAGTATGGACTTCAGTTAATAGTGTTGTGTCAATATTGGCAGATTAATTTTGATAAACGTATTGTACCAATGTAGATGCCAATAATGGGATAAATTTGTACAAGTACTAGCTTCACAACTTTTTTTTTAAAATCTGAACTATTCTAGAATAAAGTTTATTAAAAGGTTAAAAAAAAACTGCAAATTTTTAGGGTGTGTGTAGAAGTACAAACTTTATTCACATTGAAGTTCACCAGTCATCTTAATTATTGCAGATATCCGTGAGTGAGTTAAGTAAAGTCATTACTTTATTAAAACATGTTTTCTTTCCTAAGCCATTTGGAGAGGACATACGATTGTACTGTAAATACTGAGCATTATGTAGTAAGTGCTGTTGCAGTTAATCTCCTTAGGGATAATAGAAATGATAGATGCATACAGTAGAGAGTGGGGTGCCGATTGCCTGGGGGTCTCCATGTTAATACTGCGGGAGTTCCTGTGTGTAACAGGCAGACTTCTGAAGCAAAGGAGGCTAAAGATTTCAGGGAGACTGCTAATCACATGTCTTCTCTCAATGGTTCTGATAGAGCTTCTCGAAGAAAGCCTGAAGGACAAGATAACGTGAAGACTTAATTTCCCTCGTCCATACAGGAACTCTTTCATTTGCTTTATTACTTCAAATATTTCTTCTGTACCTTCTTTTCTCTGCTCCTCCCCGTGATATTCTCATTAAATGTGTGTGATATCTTTTTGTTGCTGTCTCACAGTTCTTGGATATTCTGTTTTTGAAAAATTTCGAATTTTTTGCATTTCAGTTTTGGAAGTTTCCACTGACAGATCCTTAAGCTCGCTGACTTCCCTGGGCAGTCTAATAGTGAGCCATCGAAGGCATTCTTTGTGTCTGTTAGTGTTTTTGAGTTCTAGCATTTCCTTTGGATTCTTGCTTAGAGTTTCCGTATCTCTACTTTTATTACTCACCTGTACTTGAATGTTGCTCGTCTTTTCTGTTAGAGTCTTTAACATATTCATCACAGTTCTTTTAAGTGATTGGTCTGAGAGTTGCAAACTTTTCGTCATGTCTGAATCTGACCCTGATGCTTGCTTTGTCTTTTCAGACCTTGCTTTTGCTGTGTACTTTTCTGCTGAAAGCCACACATGAAGTATTGGCTAAAAGGAACTCATGCGGATAGATCCTCCATGGGAGGGCCAAGAATTAGGCTGTGTTTACTGTTCACTGTGGCTGTGGTGTTAAAGGCTAAAATTTCCTTGGTTTCGTTTTCCCTCTTGTCTTTGGATTTCTCTAGAGACTAGTAAATAGAGTACTATGCTTGATTTTAGTTGTAATCCTGTTACTATCCAGGTATTGATGTGGTGGCAAGGTATGGGGGGAATATCTTTTTTTAAGTTTATCTTTTATTTTTTATACAATCACTGTATATTGTTAGAACATGCAAAATAAATTTTCTCAGTATGAATACATTGGATATTAGCACAGTTAAAGATATTATCACACATATTATCATCAACAGATAATTTTCTATTTTTGTGTTCCTTCTGTATTTTCCTTCTTTCTTTGAGGGGAATATCTTTAGCTCTCAGGCTGTCAGTGAGGTGGACTAGCGTGTGTTTCCCTTTCGCCACACTGAAGACTTTGGAGGACTTGAGAGATTTTCCTTCTCCCTTGTGGAAAGTTAGAGGAAGCTAGAGTTGGGTATTCTATTTTCCCTAGGTTGGTTAGACTCTGGTAAAGTGGTTTCTCTTGTAGGCAGGCCTTGTTAAGGGGGCTAGGGAGCTCTGGCTATGTTTCACAGTGGTTACTTTTCTCTTCTTGCTGTTGGAAGCAAGAGGGTCATTTTCTCTGATCTTCACAATGTCACAGTGAGAACCTCAGGGAAGTTGGGGGAGCCCAATATTTGACCTCCTCAGAGTGCTTGACTCTCAAGCTTGTCCACCCAAAGTCCCCAGCAATCCCCTAATTGGGGTTCATGGTGCTCCAGTGACAGTTCAGTGCTCCTGTTGGCTCAGTCTTGGGCTTCTGCCATTGGGCTGCCCTTGACAGCATGCTGACCCTCTCTGACTGCCCGTTTCCAAGACAGCAGCTTTGCCCTGTGCTCACAGTTCTCTGAGACTTGGAAGGGCTGTTGATTTTCAGATTTTCTCTTGATGTGAGGATAGCAGTGATGACTTCCAAGCTCTCTATATTTTCAACTGGAAACTGAACATCTCATTTGTTTTCACACTCAGGATTTTTTTTTTTTGGTACAATTTTTCTTGAAAATATACTAAAATATAGCATGTAAAGATATCTTTGAATCTGTAAAGATATCTTTGAAAACTCAAGCTTCATTACAGACTCACTCTAATTTTTCTTTGGATTTCTCTAGAGACTAGTAAATAGAGTACTATGCTTGATTTTAGTTGTAATCCTGTTACTATCCAGGTATTGATGTGGTGGCAAGGTATGGGGGGAATATCTTTTTTTAAGTTTATCTTTTATTTTTTATACAATCACTGTATATTGTTAGAACATGCAAAATAAATTTTCTCAGTATGAATACATTGGATATTAGCACAGTTAAAGATATTATCACACATATTATCATCAACAGATAATTTTCTATTTTTGTGTTCCTTCTGTATTTTCCTTCTTTCTTTGAGGGGAATATCTTTAGCTCTCAGGCTGTCAGTGAGGTGGACTAGCGTGTGTTTCCCTTTCGCCACACTGAAGACTTTGGAGGACTTGAGAGATTTTCCTTCTCCCTTGTGGAAAGTTAGAGGAAGCTAGAGTTGGGTATTCTATTTTCCCTAGGTTGGTTAGACTCTGGTAAAGTGGTTTCTCTTGTAGGCAGGCCTTGTTAAGGGGGCTAGGGAGCTCTGGCTATGTTTCACAGTGGTTACTTTTCTCTTCTTGCTGTTGGAAGCAAGAGGGTCATTTTCTCTGATCTTCACAATGTCACAGTGAGAACCTCAGGGAAGTTGGGGGAGCCCAATATTTGACCTCCTCAGAGTGCTTGACTCTCAAGCTTGTCCACCCAAAGTCCCCAGCAATCCCCTAATTGGGGTTCATGGTGCTCCAGTGACAGTTCAGTGCTCCTGTTGGCTCAGTCTTGGGCTTCTGCCATTGGGCTGCCCTTGACAGCATGCTGACCCTCTCTGACTGCCCGTTTCCAAGACAGCAGCTTTGCCCTGTGCTCACAGTTCTCTGAGACTTGGAAGGGCTGTTGATTTTCAGATTTTCTCTTGATGTGAGGATAGCAGTGATGACTTCCAAGCTCTCTATATTTTCAACTGGAAACTGAACATCTCATTTGTTTTCACACTCAGGATTTTTTTTTTTTGGTACAATTTTTCTTGAAAATATACTAAAATATAGCATGTAAAGATATCTTTGAATCTGTAAAGATATCTTTGAAAACTCAAGCTTCATTACAGACTCACTCTAATTTTCGATCTGATGGGTGGACTCTGTTGGTATGATAGTGATCAGAGTAGTTTGTAAGTTTTTCCCAGTTTCTGTACGAAATGAAATAACCCTTCCTTGGGAAAGTCACTTGCCAGAGATAAATACGTCTTTGGCTTTTACATTTAAAATATTAAATGAATCTCTGTGTGTAGTGGCAACACCCGAACAGTATCTCAGCTAATTACTGTGTTATCAAGAAAGTGAATTTGCGGTTGTTCAATGTATTTGGCAGCACAATTAGTATAACAGCCATTGTCAGATAATTTGAGCAGTGAATTTATAGAAGTAATTTTAATTTACATGTAGTGATGCGGGCAAACGCCCAGCAATTTATATACTTGACTGGTTCGGCTTCAGGAACAACATGGACCACTTCCTGTGGGATTTCTTTGTAAGGCACCCAAAGAACATTAATAAAACCCCAAAGAAATGAGATGAAGGGCTAAGGGTTTGCCTACAGAGTATTAGTCATGTGAGAGTTAAACTCAGTGAGCACTTTGCTGTGATTTAAAAACACAATGATCACATTTTTACTTGTCTGTTATTTAATTGTAGCAAATTATTTTGTCCCCGATGAGGGAATCACGAGGTTTTCTGCCTTCCACTGCCTTGCCTCTCCCGTCAGTGACGCAGTCGCTGCCGGGAGATGTCTCTTTTTCAGATGTTTCCCAATTCAGGGCATAATTATTTCTGTCTCGAAATAGGAATTATCTTTTAATGAACTCCATTTAAATTTCTTTTCCCTATTTTTATGCTCATCTCATTGAATAACATAACCTCAGAAAAGATTAACTCATATTATTTCTCAGTTGTGTCTCCAAAGCTATCTTAATGTGATCTCTCCAATATTTTTCTGCTGTTCATTGGTTTGCTCTATTCTCTTCAAGGGCTCATATGCAAGTGGGATGGAAAGGCTCTGTTTACTCTCTTTCCCAGATGATTAATAAAATGTTAAGAACTGACTGAACACCACACCCTGGGCCCTGACACTGGGTACCCTCCTCATTAGGTACCTGACTGCAGTTTGTCATCCACGGCCTGTTATTTTTGTAGCTGTTGACAGTTTACCGTCCTTGCAGAAGTCATCCGATCAAAGTCAGTCTGGGTGAATTTGTAAATGAAGGTTTGGGAGGTACTGTATCAAATGCTTTGCTGAAATCGAACACTATGATATCCATTTTGCAAACCATAGTCATTAATTATTAAGAAAATGTTAACCAGTCACTTCTGTCTAGAATGACTAACAGTGATCCTGATTTTATGTCTGTTGGTAGGAGGTGGCACTCAGAGATATCGTTTCAGTGTCACAGTTATTACAAATGACTCCCTAAGGTAGAGAATTGTTCATGTGAAAACTTCCAGGTGACTAGTTATAGAAAAGTTATCATAAAGGAAGGAGAGATTTGGTGTTTAACTGTCAAGCTTCAGTGAGCAGTTAGATTATATGGGCTCTAATGGGGCCTCCTTGGCTAACACACTGTCTTAGTCTGGGATGCTCAGACAAAATAAGATGGGGCGCTTATCAAGAGCAGGCATTATTTCTGACTATCCCCACAGGACTGGCATCTGAGAAGTGCAAGATCAAGGTGCCAGTGGATTTGGTGTCTGGTGAGAGACTGCTTCCTGGTTCATAGATGGCTGTGTTCTCGCATGGTGGAAAGGACAAGGCAACTCTCTGGAGACTCTTGTTATTTTTATATATATTTGTTATGACAGAAGAGATGATTTATTGTACATGTGTTACACTCAGCCACAAGTTACAGCACTAGTTCCAGAATATCATAGGGCCAGGGAAAAGGACCATGGGGCCATTTTGGTATGAACAACATGGGTCTCTCCCTGAGGTCTTGGCATTCTGCTTGCCATGAAAGTTCTAGATCCAGAGACAGACTCGACAGTATCCTGCATTTCAACTTGTACCAGCGCCCCGAGCCTCTGGCATTCTCTTTCTGCTGCTCACAGGTGCACAGCTGGTCCCTTGGACCTCTGCCTCATTTCTCTTTTATGCTTTGGGTTTGCTTCTTCCTCCACTTAGCTCTCGTGGCCCAGAGGTTTCTGAGAAAATGGTGCTAAGGTCAAGAAAGCTATTTTTATTTTTAAAGACAGGGTCTCACCATGTTGATTTCCTCCTGCCTCAGCTCCCATAGTCATTGGGATGATAGGTGTACACCCATACTGGGTCTTTAATTTGGACCAGGAATGAACTGGACTTGGGCCTCCCATGTAGTTCTAGCTTATGGAGTATAGCAATTTAGGAGTGCACCCTACACGGCTGGGCCTGGGACCTCTTTTATATGGGTACTGATCCAGTCCTGAGGGCTCTTCCTTCATGATTGCCTCCCCAGACTCCACTGCCTTAGGGCTTAGCCTTTCAAAATATGGGTTTGGGCTAACATAAGCATTTAGGCTATAATGTTATTATCTCACAAGGAGGTGTCAACACAGGAGCAAATTGTTTTGACATACAGTATGCCTTCCTGAATCTCAGCATAGGTGGTTAACCTTGAAGGATTCCCCAGGAGAAATGTTTTTCAATAACAAGCACAAATTAAATTAAAACCTGTATTAGTCCCTGTCACTGATGGTGGGCTAGAGGTGTCACATCACTGTGTGTAGGGTAACATGCATGGGCAAGGACTTCTTTTTTTATTTTTGGAGAGGTTTTTGCTATAGAGCATGTGCGCTCGTCAGACAGACAGAGAGAGAGAGAGAGAAAGTGAGAAATCACCCCCCAGAGGGGATGGCCATGCCACAATCCTTTCTCCTCCATTCTCCTTTTGGGATCTTGGGCGCGCACGCACATGCGCCTGGCGTGAGTTTAAGCCACCGGGTCCGGGACTTGAACCACGGTTGACTACGTGGGAGTCCAGCGACATAGCCATTACGCTAACTGCTGGTCCAATGGGCAAGGACTTCTTAAGGAGACTACTTTTGATGTTCATTTATTTTAAATCACTGATCATTATGAATCTACTTTCTCTGTCTTATGAGTGTCTTAATGGCTATTTGGCTCTGAAATTTAAAATCTTTCCTGTGTGGAAGAAGTGTGCATAGAAGTTTGGGAGGAATTTAATAATTGCCGGTTCTGCTGAGAATAAGCCGATGTTTCTTGCCTAAATTTAGAAATGATAATACAAAAATGTGAAGAAGTTTGGGCTGAGCCTCTCAGTAAACGCCGTCAGTGCGTGCTAATGTAAGGCACAGCATGGCCCCTGCTGCTGACACATGCTTGCCCCTGTGTCCTTCCTCAGGAGACTTGAGATTCTCTCATATATCCTGGTGAGATTATAGAAGGAGGAGCATTGCTGTCAGAATGATCCTATCAAATCATACTTCCAATTTCTGAAAGTTGATGGACTAAGTTCTTTTGGAGGTTGACTCTTATTCTAGATTTCTTTGCATATTAACGTGGGTGCATTTGGGATAGAAACTAGCCCTCACCTTGAGTACTTTGCAGAGGAAGAGGGATGCGCTTTTGAGGCGAATCGGTGGAGTGGGAATAGCAGGGTAGTCTAAGAAGAGCGTAATAGTTGGTGCAAGGCCAGGACTCAGTGGTGGAATGCTCAGGTAAGGTGTGCTAAAAATAGAGATTAGGGGAAGTGTGCATACATGTGCATGTTAAGAATTTTGCCTACTTCACGGTTTTGTCTACCATGTTCCTAATAAGGGTGTCTGAATCAGATTTTCCCTGAGACTGTTATAATTCATTCTGCTTGAGAAAAATGAGGGAAATCACATTTTACATTCAAATTTATCTTACATGAAGAATGTGTATTGAATGGAAGATGATACTGATAGAAAGAAAACTGATTTTAAATGAAATTTAGGAATGGAAAAGAACATGAACTTACTCAATACCACAAGGTGGTAATTTTTCCCTGATTAATTTCTATTTTAACGCAAACCAAAATACCAGAAGGATTTTTTTTTTTTTTAGAACTATGCAGGCTAATTTCATTACTCGTATGGAGAAATGCGTATAACAGGACTGTCCTTCCCACGGGGATTAACGCCACATTAATTTGGATGGTGCAGAGCGAATCCTGTAAGTGCGCTGATGGAGAACAGCCTGGTGCTTGGATGCGAGGGCTCTACGTAGACTGCCTACATTCATGCTTACCTTTTGCCACTCACTGGCTTTGGGATCTTGGGAAAAATGATTGAATATTTCTAGATTTTATCTACTTGTCCATCTGAATATTAAAGTAATACTTATCTCACAAAATTGGCGTGGAGATTAAATTAGCATGTGCAAAATGCTTAAAGCAATGTGAGTTAGCAGTATGACTTTCACCTCCGTCAGCACCCCACCAATGGAACAGATGAGAAGTCTGAAAATAGACCCAAATACATATGGGACTTAATGTTTAGTACAAGTGTGTTCTAAGACCATAATGAAAGAATTACTTAATAAATAGTGTTCTGAAAATTGACTAGCTATCTGGAAAAAATTGTGGAAATTCTCCTCTTACACTAAAAAATTCCTGGTGGGGTATTTGAAAAATTAATACCATTTCTTACAAAGTTAAATATATGCCTACCTACAACCAAGCAATCTAAATCCTAGGTGGTTACCAAAAATAAATGTGTTTGTATATAAATAAGTCTAAACATATGTCCATACAAGGACTTTACACAAATGCACATCAGGTGAATGGATAAACTGGTTATGACAAATGCGTATAATGAAATATTATTCAACACCCAAAGGAATGACCTGCTGAAAAACTGAACATACAGCAATGTGAATGAATCTCAAAAGCACTATGCTAAGTGAATTAAATCAGGCATAAAGACTATATACTGTAAGATCCCATCTATTTAAAAGTCTAGAAAAGACAAAATAGAGTGATCAAACCAGGTCAGTGGTTGGAGTCAGGGGTGGGAGTAGTAGCTGGGATGTGTAGGGGGACCAGGGTACATTTGGGAGTATCAGAAATGTTTTATATCTTGACTGTGTTAATTCTATCACTGTACACATTTGTCAGAACTCCAAATATTACATCTAATTGTATATTAAAACGGATGACTTCCACTGTATGCAAATTATACCTCCATAAAGTTGATGATATTTTAAAAAATTAAGGTATAAATATACGTTAGTTTTTTTGTTTTTTCTTTTTTCTTTTGGAGAGGTTTTTCCAATAGGACATGTGTGCTCACCAGAAAAACAGAGAGAGACAGAAAGCGAGAAATCACTCCTCAGGGGAGATGGCCACACTGAAATCCCTTCTCCTCCATTTCCCTCTTGGGATCTTGGGCACGCATGCACACTTACCCAGCGTGAGTTTAAGCCACAGGTCCAGGACTTGAACTATGGTTGACTATATGAGAGTCCAGCGATGTAGCCATTATACCATCTGCTGGTCCCAACATATGCCAGTTTTAAAGCATGTGACTAATACTCTTTTATACTCCTCCATTAAAATGTAGAATCTATATTCTTTTTATTGAATCTGGTCTATGATTGCTTGACTCAGAAAATGACCTTAAGAATCTGACAGCTTCCACTTTCTCTCTTTTGAGACACTTATGTTTTGGCCAGCCACCAAACTGAGGCACGTGAAAAGATTTGAGTGCAGATAGAATCAACTATTAGATGCACAAGTAAGGAAGCTTTTGAGGACCAGTGGTAGCCCTTAGTGCAGCAGTTAAGGGAGCTGGATTCCACATGGATGACCACAGTTTGAGTCCCACCCTGTTGGCTGAAAAATATGCTCGGCACATGTGCATGGATGCCCAAAATCCCGATGGAGAATGGAGGAAAAAGGAACACAGAGTGACCACGCCTCACTGGGGGGGGGGATGCTTTCTCAGGCACCAAGTACACATACTTTCTCTCTGGTGAGCACAAGCACCCTCTGGCAATTAAAAACAAACAAAACACTAACAAAAAAAACTTTTGAGATGACCCCTGTTCCAGGCATTGTGATTGCAATCAGATTGAAGGTCTTAAGTGAGACCCACCCAGGTGAGGCCAATTACCAGAACCATGGGAGACAGTAATGAAAAGATGGTGGTAGTTGTTGTTTTTTTTTTTTTTTTTTTTTTAGAGATTTTCACTGTAGGGCGCGTGTGCTCGCCAGACAGACAGAGAGAGACATAGAGACAGAAAGCGAGAAATCACCCCCCAGGGGGGATGGTCACGCCGCAATCCCTTCTCCTCCATTCTCCTCTTGGGATCTTGGGCACGCACGCACACGCGCCCGGCGTGAGTTTTAAGCCACCGGGTCCGGGACACGAACCGCGGTCGACTACGTGGGAGTCCAGTGACATAGCCATTACGCTAACTGCTGGTTCCCAAGATGGTGGTAGTTTTAAACAAGTATGTTTTGGGGTGATTTGTTATGTAGCCTCAGATAACTGGAACAAAAGATTTGGAGAAAAATTTGGATATTAAATAACTATGTAGGAGAAGCTTTTTTGCACATGGCACAACATGTGTGTGTAAGCCATAGATAAAAATTGTTAAATATTTACGTAGTAAAAACTTGAGCCAGCTAGGTGGCTAAGGCATTGGATCCCATGTGGTTGACTTGTGAGGTTAAGTCCTGTACCTCGCAGCTCGTAAAGCACACTGGGCATGTGACATGCATGACCAAAATTCTAAGAGGAGAGTGAAAATTGTGGTGTGGCCATTCCTCCTGGGGATGCGTTCTCACTTTCTCTCCCTCTCTCTGGTGACCATATGCACCCTATAGCAAAAACAAACGCTACACGAGAACTCAGCCTTAGTGATCTATTGCACAGAATGGTGACTATAATAAATACATTGCATATTTAAAAATTGCTGAGAGAGGGACCAGCAGTTAGCGTAATGGCTGTGTCGCTGGACTCTCATGTAGTCGACCGTGGTTCACATCCCGGACCCGGTGGCTTAAAAGTCACGCCGGGCGCATGTGCATGCGTGCCCAAGATCCTGAGAGGAGAATGGAGGAGAAGGGATTGCGATGTGGCCATCCCCTCTGGGGGGTGATTTCTTGCTTTCTGTCTCTCTGTCTCTCTCTGTCTGGTGAGCGCATGTGCCCTATAGCAAAAACCTCTAAAAAAGTTTTGCTGAAAGAGTAGATTTAAAATGTTTTCACTACAGAAACATGAGTATATGAGGTGATGGATGTATTATTTAGCTTGACTAAATCATTCCACATTAAAAACATATTGGGGCTTGCAGGTGGTGTGGTGGTTAAGAGTGCTGGACTCCCATATGGCTGACCAAGGTTCAAGTCCTGGACCTGGTGGCTTGGTTTCTCACTTTTCCTCTCTTTCTCCCTCTCTGGTCAAATTAAAATAAATAAATATATGTTAAATAATAAAAACAATTCTTTTTTAAAAAATCATATGTCCAAACATTACATTATACCTTATAAATACTTAAACTTATTGTTAATAAAAACAATATTTTTAGAAAATAGGTATTTTTCTTACTAACATTCCCTGGATCTTATTTATTTATTTATTTTTTGGAGAGGTTTTTGCTATCGGGTGCATGTGCTCACCAGAGAGACAGAGAGACAGAGAGACAGAAAGCAAGAAATCACCCCCCAGGGGGAATGGCCACGCTGCAATCCCTTCTCCTCCATTCTCCTCTTGGGATCTTGGGCACGCACGCATATGCACCCGGTATGAGTTTTAAGCCACCAGGTCCGGGACTCGAACTGCGGTCAACTATGTGGGAGTCCAGCGACATAGCCATTATGCTAACTGCTGGTCCCTGGATCTTATTTTTAAAATATTTTATACTTTCTTACTTATATTTAATCATTACATCTTTGTGGACACAACATGGATTTTCAAAGCATATAAACAATATCAAGAATAATGCCATTTATTATTTTCAACAAAGAACACCACATTTGAGATTTGCGTATACATTGGCATTTCCACTTAGTTGTGGTATACTGTTCCACAACTCATTTGCCTCATCTACCTCCATTCCTGTGTCTGTTAAAATGCTTTTATTCTTGATCCTCTCACATCTTCCCCACTCGCCCACCCTGTACCCCCTATGTAATCTCTAGGAGCTACATTTCTCTCTCTACTTTTATGTCTTCAAATCTTCCCATTTCTGCCACAGAGTACAGACATTTGGTATATATTGATTGAGAACATACAGTGTTGATCTTTCATAGTCTGGCTTATTTCCCCTAGCATTATATTTTCTAGATTTGACCACTTTGTATCAAGTGACAGGGTTTCATTTTTCTCTGTGGTTGAATAGTGTTCCACTGTATATATGTGCCACATGTTTTGATCCAGTCGTCAGTTGTTCGACACTTAGGTTGATTCCATGTTGTAGGTATTATAAATTATGCTGCGTTAAATACAGATGTGCGGGTGTCTTTGCGAATGAGTGATTTTCTATCCTTTGGGTAAATAGCCAGGAATGGATTCCTGAGTCATATGGTAGTTCTATTTGAAAATGGCTGTACTAATTTATAGTACATGAAAGTTTCCTTTTCACAACAGCCTCACCTGCACTTGTTGCATTTCCCTTTGATAAGAGGCGTTGAACACTTTTTCATATGCTTTTTGGCCATTCATGTTTTCTTTTGAGAGCTGTCTGTTCAGATTAATTGCCCACTTTTTAAACTGGATTGTTAGTTTTTCTGCAGGTAAACTGCTTGAGTTCTCTGTATGTTCTGGTTATTAATCCTTTATCTGAAGTATAATTTGCAAATATTTTCTTTCATTCTGTATACTATATCTTTACTCCAATTATTGTTTCCTTTGCTGTGAAGAAGCTTTTAAGTTTGTAATCCCATGTCCCATTTTTGGAGTTGTTACCACACTCTATGGGCCTTATTTAAGAAATCTTTGCCTACACCAATGTCTCAAGTCTTTACCTTGTTTTCCTAATTTTATATTTTGAGGCTTTGCATTTAGATCTTTGATCCATTTTGATTTGACTTTTGCTAATAGTAAAGATAAAAGTTTTATTTTTCTTTATGTAGATATCCAGTTTTCCCAACACCATATGCTAAAAATACTTTCTTTTCGTGACTGAATTGTCTTGTGTGTTTGTTAAAAATCAGTTGACTGTATTGTTTTTGGGTTTACTTCTAGATTTGCTATTTTGTTCTATTGGTCTGTGTCTGTTTTTGTGCCAGTGCCATGCTCTTTTGACTATCACAGCTTTGTAATATATTTTGAGATCAGGTAGTGAGATACCCACAGCTTAATTTTTTTTTTTTTTTTTTTCAATATTGCCTTGGCAAAATGGGGTGCTTTATGTTTCCAGACAAATTTTATGATTTTTTTTTCTATTTCTGTGAAGAATATCGCTGGTAATTTGATAGGTGTCATCTGTCATTTTCTCTCTTTTTGTTGTGTCCTTGTCTGGTTATGGTATCAAGGTAATGGAGGCTTCATAAAATCAGTCTGGCAGGGTCCATTCTATTTTCATTTTTAGAAATAGTTTGAGGAGAATTGGTATTAATTCTTTAGAAGTTTTGAAGAATTCAGAAGTGAAGCCATTGGGACCTGAGCTTGTCTGTGTTGGAAGACTAATACTGATACAGTTTCATTGTTTGTTCTCGGTCTAGTCAGACTTTCTATTTCTTCATTGTTCAATTGAGGTGTATCATTCAAGACTAGGAATTTGTTTCTTCTAGGTTTTCCTATTTCTTGGCACATAGTGGCTCATAGTATTCCTTAATGATCTTCTTCTTATTATTTCTATAGTATCTGTTGTAATATTGCCTTTTACATTTCTAATTTTATTTATTGTTTTTTTTCCTCTATATTTCTTAGTAACTTTCTAGCTAATGGTTTGTTAATTTTATTTATCTTCTCAAAAAGTCCTTTTGTTATGTTGATTTTTTGTATTCTCTTATTCTGTATTTCATTTATTTCTGCTCTAAATTTATTATTTCTTTTCTTCTAATACTTCAGGGTTTTTTGTTCTTGCTTTTCCAGTTCCTTGAGATGTGTCATTAGGTTAGTTCTTTGTCATCTTTCTGTTTTTCTTGTGAGTGCTAATTGTTATACATTTTCTGGTAGGACTACTTTCAGTGCATTCTAGAGATTATGAACAGTTGTGTTTTTATTATCATTTGTTCCTGGAAATTTCTCAATTTCATTTTTAATTTCTTTAGTAATTTAAAAGTCATTCAGGAGTAAATTATTTAGTTTCCATGTTTTTGGGTATTTTCAAATAATCTTTCTTGTTGATCTCAAGTTTAATTCTCTTGTGGTCAAAAAGAGTTAGGGGCCAGCAAGTGCCATGTGGTTAAGGTATTCAACTCCCACATGGCTGACAGCAGTTTGAGTCTCAGACCTGGTGGCTTGCTTTTTTACTTTCCTTCTCTGTCTTTCTTTCTTTCTCTCTGGTGAGCTCTTGTGCCCTGTAGTAAATTAAAATACAATAATAATGGTAAATAAAGTTAAATAATATTTTTTTAAAAAGATACTAGATATGATGTCTATACATTTAAACTTGCGAAGACTTGTTTTGTACCCTATTAGTGGTCAGTTTTCAAAAATGTTCCATGAAGGGCTGAGAAAAAAGTGTATTTTGTAGTTGTTGGGTAAAACGTTCTGTAAATGACTGTCAGAGCCATCTGGTTTATGGTATCGTTTAGCTCCGCAGCCTTTTTATTTTTTGTCTTGATGACCTGTCCAGTGATGAGAGTGGGATGTCGAAATCCCCATCTCTTTTTAGGCCCAGCTGTCTTTATATATTTGGGTGCTCCTATATGGGGTGCATAAATATTCATAGTTATTATATTTCGGTGGTGAATTCTTCACTTTAATACTATATAGTAACTTTTTTGGCTCCTTTTACAGTGTTTAGTTCAAAGTCTATTTTGCCTAATATCGGTATCATGATGCCAACTTTGATTTGGTTTCCATTTGCATGAGATGATTTTCCAGCCCTTCACTTTCAATTTATGTATATCTTTATTGATAAGGTGTTCCTTGTAAGCACCATGTAAGAGACTACTTTTTAAAAATCCATTCGATCAGTCTGTGTCTTTAAATTTGGGAATTTAATCAATCAACATTCAATGTTCTTATTGATGCATTTGTACTTTCTCCTATTATTTTCTCCTGTTTTATGTTTTCTTAATTTCTCTTTCTCTCTCTCTTGTTTTCCTGACGTAGAACACTCTGAAGTATTTATTGAAGACCTAGTATAGTGCTGACGAAGTCTTGCAGTTTTTGTTCATCTGGGAATGATTTTATTTCTTTTTCCAGTTTGAAGAGTAATCTTACCAGGTATGTTTTTGACTGATTCCTCCCCCTACCCCCCCAGAATTTTGAATATCTCTTTTCTTCCCTCCTTGCTTGCATACTTTCTGCTGAGTGGTCTGAGGTTAGTCTGATGGGGTGTTCTTTGTAAGTGACTTTGTTGCTTTTCTCTTGCCATTTTTGGACTACAATCTCCTCTTTGACTTTTACCATTTTGGTAATGCAGTGCCTTTGAGAGGATCTTCTTAATGTTGGTTCTACTTAGTATCCGTTGTATTTCTTGGATCTGGATGTATGTATATCTCTCTAGATTTGAAACGTCTTCTGCTTAATGGTGTCAAAAATTCCCTGTACAGGGACCAGTAGTTGGCGTAATGGCTATGTTACTGGGCTCCCTTGTAGTCGACCATGGTTCAAGTCCTGGACCTGGTGGCTTACACGCCGGGTGTGTGTGCATATGTACCAAGTTCCTGAGAGGAGAATGAAGGAGAAGGGGTTGTGGTGTGGCCATTCCCCCTGGGGAAGGGGTTGATTTGTTGCTTTCTGTCTTTCTGGCGAGTGCATGCGCCCTATAGCAGAAACCTCTCTAAAAATTTTTTTTTCTGTACATTGTCCTCATGTTTAAAGGTTTTTTTTTTCCATTATTTTTGCTGACTTAGACTAAACTGAAGGTTTTGTCTTCAAGCTTGAAAATTTTTTCCTCTGCATGTAATCTGTTGTTAATATATATATTAACAACAGAGAGAGAGAGAGAGAGAACGCGCGAGCGAGCGTGCGTGCGAGCGAGAGAGCGAGCTTTTAGCTACAGGGCATGTGCGCTCGCCAGAGAGACAGAGAGAGAGAGAGAGAGAGAGAGAGAGAGACAGAAAGTGAGAAATCACCCCCCAGGGGGGATGGCCACACCACAATCCCTTCTCCTCTTGGGATCTTGGGCATGCACACACATGCTCCCGGCGTGAGTTTAAGCCACTGGATCTGGGACTTGAACTGCGGTAAACTACATGGGAGTTCAGCAATATAGCCATTACGCTAATGCTGGTCCCTGCTGTTAATACTTTTGAGAAGGCTTTTTATTTCCTGTATTGTATCCATCATCTCCAGAATTTCTGTTTGACTCTTTTTTTCTAGACTGTTCATCTCTTTATAGAGCTCCTCCTTCATGCTATGAATGATTTTCTCATCTCCTGTTTTCTCTTGCATCTCACAGAGTTTTGTTATGATTAGTGTTTCGGAGTCCTTTCGCAACATTTTAGTGCTTTCTTATATGTTATCCACTGTTGGTGAGGAATTGTATTCCTTTGGGCGAGAGAGATTTTTTCTCTTTTCTTTTTTCTTTTCTTTTCTTTTTTTTTTTTCATATTTCATATGTCTCTGAAGTGATTTGTAAGCATTTGGTGGAGAACTTGCTTTTTTACAGACTAGATTCTGTCATACTGGTGGGTGTGGAAGAGTGGAGATGTGAATGAGCTCTCAAGACCCAGGTGTGGCCCTGGAAAGGGCAGTCCGGGAGGGGCTGGAACTCAGACTTGCCTTTCAGATCCAAGCCAGGCTTATGTAGCTGCCTGTAATTTCTGGGAGAAGGCCAGCCTACCTGAATGCGGCCCTGGCAATTTTGTCCAGAAGGGGCTGGAGGCAAGACTGTCTGTGAGACTTGAGGACCAGGTACTAAGTAGCATGAATGAAATTTCTGGGACCAAGGTGACCCTCAAGGTCTGGATGGGGTCCTATGAAGGTGATCTGGGAGATGCAGGCTCAGTCTGTGTGGCCCATGGAGTCTGTTGGACCCATTTACCTCTCTAGGGTGAAGATAGGCCCTGGCAAAGGTGTCCAGGAGGGGCTAATGGGCAGCTGTGCCTTTCTGACCCAGTGGGGCTCGAGTACCCACCTGTAATTTCTGCAAGTGACTCAGTTGTTTGAATCCAAATGTGGGCCTGGCAAGGGGGCCCAGGAAAGCCCTTGCCACTTCTTTACAAACACTCCGTGACCCTTAACCACTTTATCCCCATCCTATATACCCACTTCCACACCTAGGGTCTACCATAACTCTCATTACTTCTGTGCTTTAGCTTCTATTAATGAGCGAGGACACTTGATATTTTTATCTCTATATCCTTAGTCTCAGAAATCCTTTGCTTCAACTGTTTTTGTCGTTTTAGGGCTTTGCATTTTTTCAATAAAAGGCACAGTAAGGTATTACTCTCATTTATGTTAGAAGAAATAAGAAAAAAAGTACAAATAATTTAAGAATATGTATTAATATTTCAGTCCAACATGTTTCATAGAATAGAAACTACTGGTCCATTTCTGTTTCTTTGTGTTTCTCAACAAGAAATGTGCATAGAAAAGGTGCATTGAGATTTCACTTATTTCCATAATTTATTTATTTTTGATCACTGTTATTAAAACATGTTTTAGTATCTGTCCCTTAAGAATCCTCTTAGTAAGAGAGACAATGGGCATGCATTGAGTATTTGTCTGCCTTTATTTGAGTCAAAAGGTAAAATTGGTAACATGACAAGGTTTTCAAATCATGTCTTCTCAACTGTATTAAAGAAGGCTACCAGGAAGAGAAGATCTGTAGCATCCTTAGTCAAACATAGTTTGGTGTACTGGTGTGAAGTACACCCTCTTTAGGGATACCTGTGTTCCAGGTTAGCAAATTTTTTTCCCCCCAATTCTACAGAATGCCACATGCTTTGATCTTTGTGGCTCTGATTGTGAGCATTTCTCCTTATGTTTTGCACCAGAAAAACATCCAGTCAAGGGCCAATAGCCAGGCTGTTACTTCCTCTGTAAAATCATTGCGAATCCTTCATACAGTTGATTCTCAGAAATTAAAAAGAAAAATAGTAATTAAGTGCAAGAGGATTTTAATAAGGATAGCATCTTACAAAATTTTAACATAACACTACTGTATTTTTCTTCTGCTCAGATATACCCTCTATTTGTCACCTTTCTGTAGGTTGTGTAAGACAATGTTGGTGATTCCTCCTGGGTCGAGCCTGACCCTACAGAGAGCTGGATCACTTCCCTCTCCTTCCTGATCTGCCATTGGTTTCCCAGGTCACTGTAATGGTCATATCATTTAGGTTATGATAAAAAATATACAACTTGGACCAGCAGAGGGCATAATGGTTATGTCGCTGGAGTCCCACATAGTCTACATGGTTTGATTCCTGGACCTGCTGGCCTAAAACTCACACTTCAGTGCATGTGCATGCATGCCCAAAATCCCTAGAGGAAAATGGAGGGGGGGGGGGGATTTCTCTTTCTGTCTCTGTAGTGAGAGCACGTGCCCTATAGCAAAAATCTCTTTTACAAACAAAAAAGTATACAACTTGAGAGAAAGTTTTCTTTGATCTTGGAAATATTAGTGAGCAAACTAACCCTACACATGTGGCATAAAACCAGAAAACAATGATTCCCAGCATAGTGATGTTATTAATTATATAATCTGCTATTTCAGAACATGAGTATCCTAAATCTCCCAGAACCAAGGGAAGAACCAGTCTCGGAGGAAATAAACTTAGATAACAAATTATAAAAATAAAAGCCTAGGGACCAGCAGGTGGCATGGTGGTTAGGGGAACTGGACTCCCACATGGCTGACCACAGTTCTAGTCTCAGGCGTGACAGCTTCCTTTCTCAATTTCTTTCTCTCTTTATTTATCTGTCTCCCTCTGGTCAAATTATAATTAATAAAGTTAAATAATTCTTTTAAAAAAATTAAATAAAGGGTATAATGATGGGTAGAACAAGGTGTATGTTTTCATGTTTATCAATAAGATTTAATAATTTAATTTTTAAATAAAAACAATTTAAGAGATTTTTGCTGTAGACTCCATATGCTTGCTGGAGGGACAGAGAAACAGAAAGCAAGAAATCACCCCCTGGGGGGATGGCCACACTGCAATCCCTTCTCCTCCATTTTTCTCTCAAGATTTTGGGCATGCATGCACATGCACCTGGTGTGAGTTTTAAGCCACTGAGTCTGGGACTCGAACTGCAGTCAACTATGTGGGAGTCTAGTGATGTAACCATTATGCCATCTGCTTATGCCATCTGCTGTTCCCTAAGTTTTGAATTTAAAAATGAACTTTTAATTAAACTTAAAAATTAAGTTTTAAAATTTAAATTTAATTATTTAATCTATTACTTATCACCACGATTAGGACGCTTCTGAGAGTGAAAGGGGATGCTCTGGGTGCTCTTACTAAATACCACCTCCATCATAGGCATATACTGGTACTTTCTATGGCAAATCAGCCCCAGTAGAATCACCATGAATTAAGTCGACGATGGAAGAACTAGCCAGCAGCAAGTGCGTCTGGACAGGATAGATGGGATCCATCTCATTGTCTGCCAACAGTCGGCAAAGTGAGGAAGAGAAGATGCAGGGCAGTCAGTTATAAGCAAAGGACATTCGATGGCTAGAGCTCAGTCCCTGGGAAAACTTTGGAAAATGGGCAAAACATGTGCTTCAAAATGAGCCTGTCTGAGAGGGGAGCGTGCCGAGGTAACAAGACACTGACTGCTGAGTCACCGAAGGCTGTTTTTGGAGGTGAAATCTTCTTTTCCTGTCAGCTTTCTGAGGTTCTGACATACGAGCCCCCAGGCAGAGAGCTGCAGACACTGGCATTTGGAAGTCCGTGGGAGGGTTATGGACAAGGCTCCCATTATACCACCTATGTATTCCTATTTTTGTGATCATGGTCTCAGAGTTGGTGTTCATAAGACTAATTTTTTAATTGGAAAAATAAAATATTCTAGTTGGAATGATATTCTCTAATCATTGTTTTTCCTTTATTGGAGGGGAGAGGAGAAAGAGAGGTGTTTTGGACAGGGTCTCTCTCTGTCGTGTTCCTTCTGCCCCAGCCTCCCAGTCACCTAGGATTATAGTATAAACACACTCTTGAGGCCAGCATGTTTAGGTTGGCCCGGGAACCAAACCTGGCCCTGCCACGTGGCTTCCAGCTGCATCTCAGGCAGTGGCGCTACTTGTGCACCATTGTGGGTGGGCTTCTACTAATTTCTATTGATCAGTGTTCCCGGATGGAATAATTTATGCCTGCTACATAGTCTTATCCCAGAAAATGGTCCTGCTTCAGATAAATTTAAAATATGCTGGTAAACATTGAAAAATACTTCAAAGAAGTTTTAAATTCAGATTTTATAATTTTATAACTGAAAATGAGGCAATTTTCTTAGGTGATTCTTCAGAGTTTTAGAGAGGATTATTATTTTTGTGGAAGTGACTGGGGATTGGGTTGGAAGGAAATATGACGATGGTTTCAAAGCTCCCACACTTTGAGCGGAATATGTGGGAGGTCTCAGGAAAGCTTTTCTATTACATTGCAAACTATTAATATGTTTCATTCTGAGGCTTCTCTTATGCTCCAGCAATAATTTGGACACTGGTTTTGCTGTAGAAAAAGGTTTTGAACAAACTTCTTTTAACAGCCACCTTCAGTTTGGTGAATATTTAATGTTACTACTGCTTTGAGATTATTTTTTTTTCTAGTAAAATTTTATGAAACTATTCCACCGAGTGTAATAAGTGACATTATGAATTGCATCTTATTTGTTTGCTGGTTTTCTCATTAAAATCTTTCTCATTAGTGCCTAAAGAGTGGGTTGGAGCTTAGAAGGGTGTAGGACAGATCTTTTTGTTTATTTCTTCTGAGAGAAAGAAAGAGATGGACACTCCAAACATGGTCCTAGAACATGGGGAACCGTATTGGCCAGCTAGGTCACAGGCATACATGCCCCTTGCATGCCTGGGGAGACTTGAGGGCACAAATCTAGAACCCTCCCTTACGGCTTCTGCATTGCAGAGTGTGCCATTCCCAGGAAGCACTGTGGCTGACCAGGACTAATTTGATCAAGGAGCTGGTGTTAGAAGTCTATGGGGCCCAACAGAGTGAGAATACGCTTCAGCAAAAGGTCTTAAACTGAACCGAAGAATCCAGATATGCAAGTCGAACCAGCGATTCACTGTAGCAAGGACAGACAGGGAGGGTGTCTGCATATGAAGATTTAACTGTGGATGGAAGTCAGGGCCCAGCCTCAGAGCTAGGATTCAGTTATTTCTTGGTCAAAGCATAAAGTTGGGGAAAAAATGGCAAGAGCAGCTCATAGCTCCAGTTCTACAGAAAGCTCTTCCTTGGATTTAGGTACAAGGTAGTAGGATGAGTAATTATTCCTGAAGCTGAATTTGAGCTCAGTTGTTTGGCAGAAGTCCAACAATCAGGACAAGAGCACTTGGAAACATCACAAGGACAGCAAGACGAGTCGATAGTGAATCGTCTTAACTCTGTTAGTGTCCACGGCTAAGGCGAGAGCTAAGCCTGCATTTGTGGATTAAATGTTCCAGCTGAGTGTAAAAGAGAAATATTACAGCAGGGAGGAGACACGCCAGTGTATTTGGTTTTAGAATAATTGCCTAAAACAACATTTCCCTAAGAAAGTTTCACGGATCACTATTCCTATGAGAAGCCTGTAAAATGAGAGCTCTATTCTTACAATCAGACTAGGAAATACTACGAATTGTATCCCCTTCTTGAGGATTCATGTGGTATATTAAAATGTTAAAAGCTCTGAGAATTCCTGCACCAAAGAGAGGTTTTCCCATCGAACTCCTGTAATATTACCAACCCACAGAAAGAAACTGTGAAGTACACATCCAGAGTGGCTGGATTAGAGAGCCCTCTCTGCTGTGGCAGGTGTGGGAGGCTGGAAGTAGCTTTGTAAAGCTTTACAAAGACTTAAATGGCTAGAAAGACTATCAATTGCATCTTGAAGAAATAGAGTTTTGGTAAGAGTCTACTAAGAGAGAAGAGCAGAATCCTTTCAGAAAAGTTTTGAATTTGCCATTAAGATAAAGGTTGTCGAGAGGTGAAGGGACTAGGGCATTCTTGCTTTGTTTTGTTGTTGTTGTTGTTAACAGAAAATGGGAAATGGAATATACTGGCTGGGTTTCGTCGGTGTGGCTGTAACTAGGAGATGGACAGGAATGGAAGGAGGCAGATGTTTCAGGGGCTCCCACTCTCGTATTTCAGTTCTGTTTTGTTAGAAACGGCCTAGAGGGCCTGTCCTGTGGCTGAGGGAGTCTGATCCCACATGGCTGACCACATGGTTTAGTCCTCGCCACGGCAGCTTGAAAGAAAAAGAAGAACATGTCGGTGTGTGAGTGTCCCAAATCCCAACAGGATGAAGAAATGGAAGAGAAGGGATGTGGTGTGACCACACTTTATTGGGGGTGCTTTCTTCCTTTCCTTCTCTCTGTGTCTGATAAGCACATGTGTCCCTGTGTGTGGTAAGCACCATGTGCCTTCTGGGGAAAAAACAAAAAAAAAAAAACCACACATGCTGGATTGCTTCGGTGTGGCTGTAACTAGGAGATGGACAGGAATGGAAGGAGGCAGATGTTTCAGGGGCTCCCACTCTCGTATTTCAGTTCTGTTTTGTTAGAAACGGCCTAGAGGGCCTGTCCTGTGGCTGAGGGAGTCTGATCCCACATGGCTGACCACATGGTTTAGTCCTCGCCACGGCAGCTTGAAAGAAAAAGAAGAACATGTCGGTATGTGAGTGTGAGTGTCCCAAATCCCAACAGGGAAGGAGGCAGATGTTTCAGGGGCTCCCACTCTCGTATTTCAGTTCTGTTTTGTTAGAAACGGCCTAGAGGGCCTGTCCTGTGGCTGAGGGAGTCTGATCCCACATGGCTGACCACATGGTTTAGTCCTCGCCACGGCAGCTTGAAAGAAAAAGAAGAACATGTCGGTATGTGAGTGTGAGTGTCCCAAATCCCAACAGGATGAAGAAATGGAAGAGAAGGGATGTGGTGTGACCACACTTTATTGGAGGGTGCTTTCTTCCTTTCCTTCTCTCTGTGTCTGATAAGCACATGTGTCCCTGTGTGTGGTAAGCACCATGTGCCTTCTGGGGAAAAAACAAACAAACAAAAAAACAAAAAAAAAACCCACACATCTGGATTCTGATGTATGGGGCTGAACACCTGAAGGAGGCAGGAACTTGAGCCTCGCAAGTTGGGTAGCTTGAGACCCACATCAGAGAGTATTGTGCTAGTGGCATTTATAAGATATGATTAAGCTTTAAACTTGGGAATCACGTGCTCAGGTAATATGTCTCTCGTAAGAACCTACTGTTAAAGTTACAGGTAGCTTTTATTAAAATATTTTAAAAATCAATGTTTCCTAGAAACATATAACTAGAAGAATTGCTTCTGATTTGTGGGATCGATAGTGCACCATGTAAGACATAAAACTGTTTTTGTTTTCACTGTATTATTACTTTATCTTATATACGTTGTATTATTTTGAGAATTCATCATGCTCTGATTTATCTGACTTGTATCAATACATATGAAAATACTCATCTCCAAAATTTTATGTTTAATTCAAAAGCTACCATGGAAGTAGGTGTCATGAACTTGAGCTTATATCTACATATCAGATATTTATATTAGCAGCATTATATCTATTTCTCTATATTTATTTACAAAATGAGAGATTGTGTCCAAATTTATTTATTTATTTTATTTTTTCTAGGTTTTCACATAGGATACATGGACTTGCCAGAGAGACAGATACAAAGAGAAGGAAAGTGAGAAATCACCCCCTTACGTGGGGGATGGTCATGCCTCAATCCCTTCTCCTCCACTCTCCTCCTGGGATTTTGGAAACACATACACACACACCTGGCATGATTTTCAAACCACCAGGTCCATGACTTGAATTGTAGTAGGCCATGTAGGAGTATAGCACCTTAACCACCATGCCACCTGCTGGATTCTGTCCGAATGCAATTTGACTAGAAGAAAATTATTTGTATTTGTATAATGCATTTTGACTAGAAGAAAATTATTTGTATTTGTATTCAATAAAAATGATTGTTCTTGGGGCCATTAGGTGGCATGGTGGTTAAGGCACTGGATTCCCACATGGCCTATTGCAGTTCAAGTCCTGGATCTGGTGACTTGAAACTCAAGTCAGGTGTGTGTGCATTCATGCTCAAAATCCTGAGAAGAGAATAGAGCAGAAGGGAATGTAGCATGGCCATTCCCTCCAGGGAGTTATTTCTAACTTTCCCTCTCTCTGGAGAATGCATGTACCCTGTAGCATAAAGCACTGAAAAAAAAAAAAAAAAGACTGCTCTCTATTTAGAGATATTACTATAAGCCTGTTTAGGGATATTACTATTTTTGTTTTAAATTCTCCATTATATTATTTATATTTTGTTGTATTTTAGTAAAAGCATCTGTATATATACTTCTGTAGGTCATATGTGTATATGTATATATATATCATATATATAGGAGACATATGCTATGATATATGCATATGTACTAAAACTCTTCAGGTAATTGACAGATATTATCATGCTAAATTAGAAGAGATGCATATGACTCACCTCATTGGAGGTTATTGTTTTATTTGTTACAAAAGTACTGCACTGGGACTAGCAGGTGGTATAGTGGTTAAGGCGCTAGACTCTCATGTAGTTGACCATAGCTTGAATCCTGGACTGGTGGCTTGAAACTCACACTGGGTTCATGTTCATGGGTGCCCAAAATCCCGAGAGGAGAGTAGAAGAGATTGTGGCATGGCCATCCCCACCCAGGGGATGAGTTCTTTCTTTCTGTTTCTCTCTTTCTGGCGAGCACATGCATCATATAGCAAAAATCTCTCTCAAAAAAAGAAATAAAAAGAAAACTATACTGATGCACATATTTTAGAATTAAATTAGCCATTAAATAAACCCAGTGAGGAGCAGCTTCTTTATTCATGGTAGTTTCAAAAATCTTCATGAGAGAAATAGTTGATTTTGGGGCCAGCATCTGAGCTGTAATTTAAGGAATTTGTCCCATAACTTAGAAGTTGTCTCTGCTTTCAACACACTTACAAATTTGTATTAGAATGAATATCTCTGAAATCTGAAACCTAAAAGCTTCCAAAGTTTGTGGCATTTATAATGTTTTTTAATGTGCTTCCATTCTTTATGTCATCTCATTTTTCAGTGCAAACAGACAAACTACACCATTCTACTATTATAGAATAAAATAAAGAGATTTCAGAGCCATAAAATATCTTTAGCTAGAAATTTTACGGCGATCTGCAAATGTTAATTAACTGTACCTCCTACTGGCACTGTGAGGAGTCACAGTAAGTATATCATAGTACACATATTATGGGGAATAAAATTGAATAAACAATTGGAGAAAAAGATCAAGTACCTAGCTTCTCTTGCTGTAAATATTTTAAATATTTTCACATATACATGGAATACAATTGCACTTATTAAGTACACTGTATTCCAAGCCTGTGCTGCTTTCTGCATAAATTAAAGATCGTTTATAATAACTTATGTTAAAAATTTAAATTTTATTAAGAAAAAGACTTTGCATAGTTCTTCTGGTAGATAAAACATTCTTGATAACGTGGTAGCTGTGACGTCAGTTCTTGCTTGCAGACTGCAAGCAGAGGGTGAAGGTGGTTGTGGATGAGAGGTAGGTGGTTTGCAAAGGGGTAGGAAAATGAGTTCACCTGGCAGTCAGATTAAGATGAAATGCATTTCTTAGGGGGCTGGCCAAGGTGGGGAGGTCAGATGGTGATGAGGCCATCTTTGAAGACTGGGTGTGAATAACACAGTGAACAGGAGGAAGAAGTAGCAGGGTTCCCAGGTTGGTTAAGATCAAGAGTCAGAAGGATGTCCAGCTGCAGGTGGTACAGGCAGTGGCATTCTGATTTGCTGTGCTGGAAGCCACGTGGCCAATGTGAATTTGGATCCTGAATGAACTTGAAACACTGGGTGTGGCCACTCGAGATCCTGACTAGCTGGGGGACTTGGGGAGGGGATCACAGCATAATGAGACCCTGTCAGGGATCTCGCTCCCACATGTGCACTCTTTCATGAGAGAATAAAATAAATAAGCCAAAAGTTAGAACAAAAGGGAGGTAGTGAGGAGAAAAGAGGAGGAAAAGTGGGCAGGAGAGAGTAGATCAACTGTTCTGTACTTTAAATCTTTGGAGAGAAGGTTTAAATATTTTTATTTGTACTGTGACCTATGAACTAACAACTAAGTTATGCTCTCCTCCACTTTCTCCCAGTGGTAGAATAGAAACAGGATAACCACAGAGAAATCTCTCATTTGGAAAGAAAAAGAAAAACAACATTCATTGCTCTATCATAGTAATGAAATTCTGCCATGTACTTTCTATGAGAGCCCTCTCTCCTGGCTAGGGCGAGATATCAAATTAGGTGGTAATTCTGCTTTCATGAAGTGCAAAGGGTTAGAGAGGGAGAAATAGTCATGATTCACAGTGGATATAATTATACCTGTGCAAAGTTTAAAACAATCTGTGGGGAGACCAGCAGGTGGTGTGGTGGTTAAGGTGCTAGACACTCCCACATGGTTGAACACAGTTCGAGTCCTGGATCCAGTGGCTTATTTTCTCTTTGTCTGCCCTCCCTCCCTCCCTCCCTCCCTCTCTCTCTCTGTGTGTGTGTGTCTCTCTCTGGTCAAATTAAAATAAATAGAATGAAAATAAATAGCTCTTTAAAGAAAAGTCTATGAAGGCTTAAGTACTAATGGGTGAATTTAGCAAAGTTGTTAGAAATAAGATAAACAAATAAGTTAATACTATTACTATATACTAATAAACATTATATTGAAAGAGCTTATTTTTAAAAATAAATGGATTGTTTGTTTGTGTTTATTTGTTTGAGACAGAGATTTTTTTTTCTATAGAGCATGTGCACTTGCCAGAGAAGCAGAGAGAGACAGAGAGACAGAAAGTGAGAAATCACCCCCCCAGGGGGGATGGCCACACCACAATCCCTTCTCCTCCATTCTCCTCTTGGGATTTTGGGCATGTGCACCAATGCTTGGCGTAAGTTTTAAACCACAGGGTTGGCCATGTGGGAGTACAGTGACATAACCTTTATCCCATCTGCTGGTCCCAAGTATATCATTTATGATAGCATAAATAATTTGAACACCTAGAAATAAAAATAATAATTTTTTAAAAAGGCCCAAGAAAATGGAGGGAAACATATTTATAGACAGGAAGCCAATATTGTAAGTTTGTCAGTTCTCTGTCAATTGATCTATAAACTTAATGCAATCATAATGAGAAATCTCTGCATGACTTATGTTTGTGTTTGGGGAAATTGGCAAGCCAATTCTATAATTTTATGGAAACCCAAAGTACAGAAAAAGCAAAATCAATCTTTAAAAGGAGTATAAAGGTAGAATGTTCATACTATTATGTGTCAAAATGTTGCAAAGTCATAGTAATTGTGAAGATAAAAGTTACCTAAACTGATTAAACACAGAAAAAGTCTAGAGACAGATACCCAAGTACATGAACTTGATTGACAACACAGGTGATACCGGCATGTGGTAGGAAACAGTGGTGCTGGGTCAACTAAGTACCCACAAAGAAAACGCTTTACCCAGACTTGCAAAGCTAGTTCCAGACTTCTTACAGACTTCAATGTAAAGTAAAACAATAAAGCTATAAGAAGGCATAAGAGAATATCTTCATGGCCTTGTCATTGACAAAATAAAGAATAAATAACAAATAAGTTGAAATATATTGAAATTTCTTTAAAATTTTTTAATTGAACTTTATTTATTTATTTATTTATTTATTTATTTAAATTTGACGGGAGAGATACAAAGTGAGAGAGAGAGAGAGAGAAAGAGAAAGAGAGAGAGAAAGAAATCAAGCCTCCAGGTCTGGGACTCAAACCGGTCGACCTTGTGGGAGTCCAGCACCCTTAACCACCACACCACCTGCTAGCCCCTAGACTATATTAAAATTTCAATCTTCCAAAGGACATTACTGAGGGGGTGAAAAGAAAAGCCACAGAGTGAGAGGAGATACGAGGCGACTGTAAAAAGTTTGTGTAGAAAGGAATTAGATTTTATTTTGGTGTAAATTTTTTGAAATCCATTCAGTTTTTTCACAACTCACATGAAGTTAACATTTTTTCAAGCTTATATATTTATCTCTTCCATGAGTGAATGAGAGTGCACGCATCCCTAACCTTGTGCCAGCCCTAAATCACAGACAAGCACTGCCCACATACTCAAATTTTTTTGAAATCCATTCAGTTTTTCACATGAAGTTAACATTTTTTCAAGCTTATATATTTATCTCTTCCATGAGTGAATGAGAGTGCACGCATCCCTAACCTTGTGCCAGCCCTAAATCACAGACAAGCACTGCCCACATACTCAGGGAGCTCTCTAGACTCAAGCTGGGAACCTTTCCATGTGGGATGGTCTCTCAGAGTGTTGTTTTGCTGTTACACCTCTTTCTGGTCCTACCATGAACTTTTTATAGATCCCTTGTATAACTTACAAAAGATTCTTATCCAGAATATATAAAATATTCACGGAAATCAATAAGAAAAATGCAGTAAACCTAATAGAAAAAGGAACATATGTCTTTAGCACTTTACAAAAGAGGATATCTACATGGCCCGTAAATATATAAAAAGGTATGTAACTTTATTAGTTATTGGGAAAATGCAGATTAAAATTGTGATGAATTAAAAAACACAGTGAAAAAATTTACAACTGTTAGAAGGATGTGGTAAAAAAAACCTCTCATGTATTGTAAATTATTATAATCCCATTGAAAAACTGAAACCTTCTTCTATAGCTGAATATATACATAACCTTGGATCTAGCATTTCCCCTTATTTGTATATAACCAGGAGAAATGTGTATGTGTTCACCAAAATACATGTATTGTTATGCTTATAATAGCACTATTCAAACTGAAAAGTAGCCAACTTCTCATAAACAGTAAAACATAATTTTTAAAATATTCCACAACACTGAAAATGAACAACTATTCATTTGAATCTCTATTGGAAATGTAGAAGAGGGAATAGCCAGTCACCAAAGCATATATATTGTATGATTCCTTTTTATATTTTTTGAAGTTTATTTTATTTAGCTCTTCCATGAGTGAGAGACAGAGACAGAACCCCCAATAGGGTATTGATCTAGCCTCAGCCCTCCCCAGATCATGGGCATACACACATCGAGCTCACTCAGGGAGGTCCCTGGACATGAATCTGGAACCTTCCTTCTGGGTCAGCCTCACAGAGCATCAAATTTACCTCTGTGTCAGTGTCTGGCCCCTTGGTTCCTTTTAATTATAGAAACAGGCAAAATTAATCTCTAGTGTTAAACTTGGTGGTATTAGTTGCCCTTGAGAGGAACAGTGACTAAGACAGATGTGGGAGCTGGAGAGGTGAGGGTGGGGCTGCAAGATCTGCTTTGCTGAGACTTTATCTTGTCATCCCATCCCAGTTACATAGGTGGGCTTGGTTTGTAAAAACCCACGAAGTTCTACTCTTATTATTTGTGTAATTTTCTTTATATTTTACAAAGAGTTATTGTGTGGTTCTCAGTAAGATAATTATAGCAGAAATAGGTAACTGCATTAAAAGAAAAATTCCAATTTTTTCTCCGAAAATAGTATTAGAAAACATGAACTCACATTCATGCATTTTTGGCATAATCAAAACAAATCAATTGAATGCAACATGATTTTCCTTTCTAGCTCTGGGAGTGTTAATAACATTTATATGTAGGTACTTGGGCCCAAAGCAGAGGCATAAGACATTCTTATGGTGACTCAAAATTTGCTTTGTACATTTTTTTAGGCTATGATCAACCTCCACATTTTACTACAGGGTTTCATGGACACACTAGGTAGTGTACTGGTTAGAGACAGAAAATTCAAATGTGAATCAAGTTTTAAGGGCGCAGAGAAGGTTATCACCCATTTGGCCTCAGTTCATTCATGCTGTGTAGACACAGTCACATTGTTGCAGCTGAGTTTCCACAGACCCATAGCTGCTCCCATCACTTACATAATCCTGTGTGGATGATTTACATATTCACCTTCACGTGTGGCATTGATTCTAGGGCTGTTTCCAGAAACTCAGCATGCACTAACCTGGGCTGTCCCCTGGGTGGCCAGGAAGGAGCTCTTAGAAATGTCCCCGGGGCTTTACTAAGTGCTCTTGGTGCCTGAATTCAGATGGTACCCCGAGGACTGCTGTGCTCAGTCTACATGGCTGTGTCTGCATGGGCTATTGTGTGTTCCAGAGCCAAAGGAAACTTGGTGCAGTAGGTCCCTCTCTCACCTCAGAGAAGTGAAGGCTTGGCTATGAGGAAAAGCATCGCACAGTCTGCTTCTTCAAACAATCTCTAGAAGGGGAGAGCAAGTTCTTAAAGAGCTGTTCCTTGATAGACCTATTAGGTATTGTATCTCTCTTAAAAGTATTCAGCAGAAACTCAACCGTAAATTGTTCTCTAGAGATGCAAATTTCCCAGGGGTGTTCTATTGTCAATTGAATTCAAAACTGTTTGCAGCTGCAAGAGAACTTTAAAGTAAAATGAGCCTGTTCATAGCTGCTTCTCCTCAGCATGTCCAGGACTGTCTGGTACCCTGCAGGTCTCGGGAAGCCTATAAGGGCCCTATACTTAGAGACATATCGTGTCTACGCACCTCTGGCCCTCTCAGCCCTCCTGCCATGGGGGTTATTAGAAACCTGCTGGGAATTAGCCATCCTGACCTACTTAACAGCCAGGGATTGGGAATGGTTATTGCTCTTTTATTACACCTCTCATTAAAACAAACATCCCAAGAAAAGTGTGTAGAAATGGACTCCCATGAGTGATTTATAATTAGTAATTTAACAATAATATCTAACATTGACTGGACCTTGACTATGTGCATCAGGCATTAGCTGCTTTTAATCTTACAAGTCTCTGATTTCTAAAACCTGGTTAGTAGAATTATCCTGATTTTACACATGAAAGAACCGATGAGAGATCAGGAAGTGGACAATGTGGAACAGTCAGAAAATGGCAGAGCTGGCATGCTTCTTTCTGTTTTTCATATTGGCAGGATCTCGTGATGTTATGACCCTCCTTGCCTCAGCCTCCTGAGCAGCCAGGACTGCAAGTACCTGCCTCGTGCTGGGCTTGTCAGGTGGGACAGGACTTGAACTTGTGTCTTCCATGTAGCTTCAGCCTTCTGAGTAGCAGTTTCCAGCATGCATTACTGTGGCTGGGCCCAGAGCCAAGGTTCCATTCGGGAGGTCTGTCTTTCCTTATGGTGGACTGTCACATCTCATGTCTTGGGAGAGTGCCAAGGTTCTCAGAGCCCTGGCTTTCCACATTTGCTCAAAGCAGAGAGGGAGATTATGGGCACATTTTTACTTTCGTGATGTAAGTCAGGTGATACATATTTTAATGATCCAGAATGATATTTAGAAAGGAAGCTTTCAGTTTAACATGTAGGGTTCCCTGTCTACAGAAAAGACCCAGTTTGTTCTGACCATCTTTACACAGTCCCTGAATCACAGCCCTGTACAACCTATAAGCTCCAGTTGTTTAAGTTGCTTTCTATTTGTTGAGAATTACTGTTGAACCTTTTTGCTTATTTTATCTCTTGGATTTTTTTAGCACATGAAAAAAAATTTAGGCATGCATTAATGAATTTAATGGATTTAAGTACTTGAATGCCCACTCCTTATTTGCCATCCTTCTTTTAAAAAAAGTGTTCCTAGTTTTAAAAAATAGCCTTGTTTTTAAGAAAGAAACAAGTTCAGTTTTGTAGTGTTCCTAGTTGCAAAAAATAGCTTTGTTTTTAAGAAAGAAACAAGTTCAGTTTTGTTCTTTGTTGTAACTTTGCTGTTAAGAAATCATTGTTCTGTTAGTCATGCCTCCTGTGGAATCATTTCTGATGTGTCTGTTCCTTGGTTGACTCACAGACCCAACAACCTCATTCATTCTTGATGGTCTGCTCTCTCCAACAGGGTTGCCATCAGCTCCCTATTGGGATTCTAATCCTTTTATCCCTGAAAGCCTACCTGGCATAGAAGACCCTCTGTGACTTTTAGAAGCCCCCTCCATGGCCTGTAGGAGTGACACACAATCTTGACATGACTCCAGCAGACCTTCAGCTGGGCTTTCCCTTTTTCTCTCCCTTTCTTCCTTTTCTTCCTCTTTATTTCTCTTTGTAAAACGAGACAGACATACAGATACTCATACTTGTTTTTAAGAAAGAAACAAGTTCAGTTTTGTTCTTTGTTGTAACTTTGCTGTTAAGAAATCATTGTTCTGTTAGTCATGCCTCCTGTGGAATCATTTCTGATGTGTCTGTTCCTTGGTTGACTCACAGACCCAACAGCCTCATTCATTCTTGATGGTCTGCTCTCTCCAACAGGGTTGCCATCAGCTCCCTATTGGGATTCTAATCCTTTTATCCCTGAAAGCCTACCTGGCATAGAAGACCCTCTGTGACTTTTAGAAGCCCCCTCCATGGCCTGTAGGAGTGACACACAATCTTGACATGACTCCAGCAGACCTTCAGCTGGGCTTTCCCTTTTTCTCTCCCTTTCTTCCTTTTCTTCCTCTTTATTTCTCTTTGTAAAACGAGACAGACATACACATACTCGTACTCTTTCCCTCTCTCTCTCTCTATCATATACACATACTCAATTAGTCAACTAATATTAATTAATACTAGTTAATGTTTGCTACTTTGGGGTAACACAGTGATAGCAAGCCCTGTTGACTTTTCTCCTCAGTATCCATTTACATATCTCCTTCACTTCCTTTAAAACAACCCAGATTTTGTTCATGTGCTTTCCCTTCTCTCATAAGCTTCAGAGGAAGGTACTAAACCTTGCCTCCTGGGGGGTGGGTACTTCTGAGCTCAAGCCAATCATCAGTGACCTCATTTCTCTTGCTACTGATGCTCTTAGGCATCAGCCAATGAAACAGTCCAGGGAATCCAGCTGGGGAGTTTTGGGGGAAAACCTTTTCACTAAGAAATGCTTGTTCTTCCTTTGGAGGCTATTGTGTCTAGACTTCTAGGCTGAAATGGCTGTGACTGTATTTGGCTTATGGGAGGAACCAGCCTGAGTTCACCCATTCAAAAAGGCAGAGTGGCAAGATGAAGACAGCCTGTCCTTGATGACATTATGGAGCCACCAATCAACTAGTCCTGCAGTCACCACACTTCTGGACTCTGTTATTTAAAGTACTAAGCTTTTTTATTTGAATTGTGTTTCTGCCATTTGCTGAGGAAGCCTGGCTCTTCTCCTCAGCCTGGATGACCATTTCTTACAAGTTTGTTGGGTAGATTAATATAGTAATTCAATATGTTGTAATTTACTAAGCCCTCATTATATTCAGTGTTGTGCTAAATGCTTGGTATGGTTCTATTAGTTAATGGTCCTGCAAAGGCCCAGAACTGTCTTGATGTCTGGTCAATGAAAGAGTAGTTTTCTCTCCCCATTCATCAATGTGTTAGCCTTCCTGGAGAGAATAAAAGTGTGACATGTTCTTAGTTCTTATTTTTGGGAATGAGTAAGATAGGTAGAAGAGACCTAATTTGGCAGTCTGTTTACAATAGTACACACTGAATAATATTGGAAAACACAAATTATTAAATTGGGTGTAAATAGGGGTCCAGCCTCAGCAGGAGTGGGTTGACTCATTGGAGGCGGCACAAAAAAGAAAAAGACTAAGGCCTCGGTGCCTTTTTATGCACGTCTTGAGTCAGGCACCCCTCAGAGATCGCTCTTTAAAGAGTGACAACCGCTAGAAATCATAGTGCCTTTTTTATTAAACATGTAATACATGCAAGTAAATGGGTGAGGGGCTACTTATTCTAATTATTGGCTCATAAAGTTTTAACAATAGGGAGCATGAGTTCTATTTAGGGTTGGATTAAGGGTGGGTCTAGTGCTGTTCCACAATTGTTTGTTTAATATAGGCGTCTTCATAGAATACTGTTTTGAGAAAGCAGCTCCAGCAAATAGAGAAAATTATCAGCTGATGTGGTGCAGCAGCCATCTTGTAATTATCAGGAATAGTGTTGAAAAAAATCTCAAATATAGATATTAGTTTTTATAAATCTCAATAAAAAATAAAACATAATTTTATAGAGATTTAAAACTTAATTGAAAGAATCCTAATATATCTTAAAGGAGTAAAACTACTATTAAGTAAGGGCAGGGACAGCTTTTTTAACTGGCGGGAAAGTGACTAACAAGTTAATAAAGAACTTCAAGGTGAGTTTGTGGCATACTTAAAACGTTCTATTGTGCCTGTGACGCCACCATTATATATTTTGTTAAAACATTAGCCATAGTGGGGTGAGAGTGCTCTGGGCCTGTTTTGGCCTAAAAAATTATTCTTAAGCTTATGTAAAATGTATCTTAAAGGGCCTTCCAAAAGTCAAGAAAACTTCTGCCTAAATGTGACTTCAGCACACCCTCTATTGTGACCACCAGAGTAAAGCATTGTAATTAACAGTAGGTGGTCAGAACAAAGGGGAGCAGTAAAGAGACTTCTTAAAAAATCTTATCATATACTCAGGATGTATAAGAGAGCTATGTAATTCTTTTATAGTAGTATATGAGGGAGTCAGGGGGGTCACTTCCCAACAAGGCTACCACAGTTTCCAGAGAAAATAACAAGCGGTCTTGCCAACATGCTAATTCAACCTAAGTTTTATTTCTAGGTATGTGTGTGTGTGGGGACACAGCAGCAGCCTTGCCAACGTACTGACCCAACCTAAGTAGTACTTAAAGGTCAAAAGCTCAAAGCATATCCTGGGGCCCTACCGGGTCGGACTCCTCCAATTCATGATTTGAGAATAGTATTAAAATAAGATTGGGGAGTAGGAGATCAATTTTGGAAGATGTTTTTTCTTTTTCTTTTCTTTCTTTATTTTTTAATTAATTTATTTTACATTCATTCACTGAGCATCATCACAGCATACAAAATGTGATTTCCCATCCAGAATACACTATGTAGTCACTTATTCATGCATGTTGTCATTGACAAATAATTTTCTATTTCTTGTTTCATATATATATATTTTTTTCCCCTATTTCTCACATCCTGTCATTTCCCACCCTCCTCCCACACTGTCTCTGGTGCCTACAGTTGCTTTCCATTCCTCCTCCCTCCCATATTTTATTGATTCACAAAATATCTTAATTAATCTAACTATTTTTAATGGCAAGTTCAGCTGATATATATACATATCTGTGAATACATGTCTGACTTTAGGCATGAAACTCTGAGTAGAATGAATATACTATAAAGTACTGCCTAGCTGATGCTATATAATTTACTGCAGTCATGAAATAGTTTTCTTTAACATATTTTTTTAATTTCAAGAAAAGCGGTTTTAGCTTTAATAAATCAAAATTAAAAAGATGCTAAGAGAGATTTGCTTAAAACTAAAAGCCAAGAAACATGTTAGGATTCTGTTCAAACAGTAGGTGTATGAACCTATCTGTAACTCAAGATAAGACAAAAATCCTTAAATCTAGAAAACAAAGCATAGGAGAAAATCAGTAATGTTTTAGTTAAACATCATAAGATTCTACTTCACCAGTTCAGTCTCATGTACTTAATCTGTCTTCTGTGTGGTTCAATATCCCATTTAAATTCTGGAACATAACATTCAACTACAGACTTGTCCCTACCATTAAGTTAGCCATTTCCTTGATTGTTTTTGAACTCATATTTCTGTGTGTCTGTATTTAGTTTTCCTGCCTTCAAAATTTCCTGCATTGCCTTCATAATTCTTAGAGAGCTGGTCTGGTGTTGGTAAATTCTTTCAGGTTTTGTTTATCTGAGAATGTCCTGGGACCAGCAGTTAGCATAATGGCTATGTCATTGGACTCCCATGTAGTCGACCGTGGTTCGCGTCCTGGACTCGGTGGCTTAAAACTCATGCCGGGCACATGTGCGTGGAAACCCAAGATCCCGAGAGGAGAACGGAGGACAAGGGGTTGCGGTGTGGCCATCCCCCCTGGAGGGTGATTTTGCAAATTCTGTCTCTCTCTGTCTGGCGAGTGCATGCACCCTATAGCAAAAAACTCTTCCAAAGGAAAAAAAAAAAAAAAAGGATGTCCTTCTCTTTCCTTCCCACATGAGGATAATCTTACTGGGTACAGTATTCTTAATTGAAATTGTTTTTCCCTTAACACTTTGAATATGTTTTCCCATCCTTTCCTTACATTGTTTCTGAGAGAGGTCCGCTGTTAGCCTAATGGGATATCCTTTGTAGGTAATTTGATGTTTCTCTCTTTTCCAATCCCAGAATCTTATCTTTGTCTGTGGTCAATCTGGCTATGATGTGCCTTGGAGAAGATCTTCTTGGGTTGATTCTATTTGGGATCCTTTGTATTTCTTGGGACTGGATCTTTGAATGCCTCTCTAGGTTTGGAAAGTTTTCTTCTAGGATTTCATGGAATAGATTATCAACGCCCTTATTAGTCTCTTCACCTTCTGGAATACCAATTGTCTGATGTTTGGACATTTAATAGTATCTAGTATTTCTCATATATTATTCTTATTTTCTTTTGACCTATTTTCTCAGTCTTTGTGGTGGATTTTTCTAGGCCAGTGATTCTATCTTCTATATCTGAGGTTTGATCCTCTATATGATCTAGTCTACTTTTAATACTTTGAAGAGAGGTTTTGATTTCCTGTATTATAGCCTTTATCTCTAATAGCTCTGTTTGATTCCTTTTTATGATACATATTTCCTTTTTCAGATCATGCAAGAACGTCCTCACCTCCTGGAAATTGTCAGCTCTTTTCTCCTGTATCTTCTGGAGTTCATTGTCTCTCTCCTCATTCATCTCTTTTAGCTTTGTCACTATGAATATTCTAAATTATTCATCTGACATCTCCATGAGTTCCATTGTACTGTCTGTGGGTGAAGAGGAGTTATTCTTTTCCCTTAGAGGAGAGGTATTTTCTTGCTTTCTCATATTTCTTGTGCCCCTGTGGTGATTTCTGGTCATCAGATGGGTTATGCGTTTCTTCCTAATTCTTGAAGTTCAATCTGAAATTTCAAGTTTCCTCCTAATTTTTGATGTTCAATCTGAACATTCAGAGGTATGTGGGAGGAAGTGACCTACAATGTCTCTTCTGTTCCATTTTTCACTCTTTTTGCATCAGATTCAGTGGGAGTTGAGGAATATTTTGATTCTAATAGTAATCATGTTTGGATACTGTTCACTTAGACCTGCATAGACACTCAGTTCATAGAGACTGAACCATCAAGGGAGGAAATTAGAACAAAGGGGAAAAGAGAAGAAGAAAAAACTATAAAAAATAAAAACATTAAAAAAAGATAAAATAATTTTATATTTTAATTTTAAAAGGCAAAAAATGAAAACCGTGAGCTGCACAATAGCAATATTTCATAGCTAAAGTTCAGTAGCCACCTCAGAATGGGCCATGGTTTGTGTCTCTCCTACAAGGGAGTGGTAAAGGCATAGTTAAAGGAGAGGCTTTAGAGCCCAGAAAATACTTTACCTTAAAAAATTAAAAAAAAATTAAGAGACATGGGGAGGTGCAAAGAGACAGAGAGAGATGGAGAGAAGGAGACAGAGGTGGCCCTACCAATCTAGAAATGGATCTGGTGGGAGAAGTCTCAGCAGAAAGGCTTAATTTTTAGTCCCTGCTTTTTCCATGCTTTAAGTGAAGGATGTCTGCCTCATTAGAATACTTGCTGGTTCTCTAAACTTTTTGTAGTCTGGCTTTGCTATGATTACTAGTAAACACCTTTAATTACAGTATATAGTTTATGCATCTGCCTGGAAATTTGGAAGATCTTGAAAACTTGGCAAAACAGATGGGATCTGCCATAGTACAAAGTAGGGGACCACTGGGTGTTATGTTACATCTTGGGTTTCCATTTCAGGAAGTAGCATGATAAAAGTGATGTTTAAGAAGATATGTCAGAGTGAGGAGAAAGATTGAAGTGGCATAAATAGATTAAAAATTGTTGTAATATTATTTAGATAGAAGGTGATGGGTCCAGATTAAATTTTAATCAATTCCTGTATATTTAAATCTCAAAAACCAGAAAGCACCAATAAAAAAAATACAGGTTTTATTTTAGTGCAAGGATTATTGATATTTACAATAATTGTTGAAATAATTCAGGGTGCTTAAGTGACTTCTGGATCATAGCAATAGAACCCCTATGTTCAGTCCTATTTTGAAGTTGTCTTTTTACCATATAGTCCTATAATATAATTTTTAAACCTACTTAGTATTTATAACATTTATCAGTTAAGTTGGTTATTAGTACTACATGCATTTTCTAGAGGGCTCCTGTGTTCATTGGAAAGAGACAGAATCAGAAACGGAGAGAAAGTGAAAGTGAGAAAGTACCCCCATGGGGCACGGTCATGCTGCAACTTCTTTTCCTCCATTTCCCCCTCCTTTTGAGATTTTGAGCATGCACATATACACACCTGGTGTGTTTCTCAAGCCACTGGGTCCTGGACTCGAATCATATGTTTGGCCATATGGGATCCATCCACCTTAACACCCCCACAACTGTATGGCCCCCGTTAAATAGATTATTAAAACAAGAATACCTCAGTCCCTATCATTGTTGGCAAATGGAAACAGTTCCATATTTTCCATTATTTTTAGACATTAGATGGTCTCTATACTTGCTGATTTTCATGCTCATTTTAATACTTCCTTTTTTCAATAATTATTTTTATTTAACTTTATTTATTTATTTATTTATTTAGTTTTTAATTTGACCAGAGAGGGAGGGAAGGAGGGAGAGGGAGGAAGAGGGAGGGAGAGGGAGGGAGAGAGAGAGAAGGAGGGAGGAGAGGAGAGGAGAGAGGGTGGTGAGAAAACAAGCTGCCAGGTTCGGGGCTTGAACCGCGGTAGGCCATGTGGGAGTCTAGCACCTTAACCACCTGCTGGCCCCAATACTTTTATTTTTTAAGAAAACACTTTTATTCTAGATTCATTTAGTTGAACTGGCTGTAAATATTCTTTTTCATATCAGAAAAGAAAATAGGCCCACCTATTACAGGTGACATTTTCTCTGGTTAGTGGAAAGTAGAATTGTGAAGAGAAAAATACCTAGAAAAAAGCTATCTGTGTCAGATAACAACAGAGTGGTTTTAAAGAATGAGCCCTAGCAAATCATAGACTGAAGGAACAAAAAAAGAAACAAGGAGGAGATAATGACATCTGCAGAACAGAAGAGACCAAGACCAAGCTGGCCACTCATTACAAGCACAGACATAAAACCTTGAGCAAATACGAGGTCAACAACAGAATTGTCAGTTAGGACCTCAATTTCAGGAAACAAATCATATGTGGCTTAGACATTGTCATGAAAGGTTATTTCTTGTACTCTCATCATATTTTTTATTGTATTTTTTGATTGATTGTCTTGGCTGTATAAAACAACAATAGGAAACCAGGCAAAATTACTGGTCATGTATTTAAATGTAATATGAGTCTGATTCCAGGATTTTGAACACTGTTAACCAGAGAGTGTAAATACATCTGAGCTTTCTTCTACTCAACACGTACCATTATAACCAGAGTTTTAAGTTATGTAGAGTTTATATATATATATATAAAAATGAGCACATCTTCTCTTTTTTCCTTTCTTATGTTGTTTATAAGCAATTGCTAAACTAGCTTCTAATCCAGCTATTTTGGATTCCTAGATTTTTAGGAAGAGCACTTCAAAATGCCAGGATGTATGTTGAGGTTAGTAACCATCTCCGAAAGAGTACGTTATTTTTAAGCACTCTTTATTGATTCATTAATCCTAAATTTAGATGGCATCACATTCACATTTTAAGCATTTTAAACAAAATACAGCCTCTCATTGATTTACTAAATTTTAGACCATTCTGTAAATCAATCTATCTA
>NW_006159635.1:750995-761525 GCF_000334495.1 Tupaia belangeri chinensis
CCCCTGGGGGGATGGCCACGCCGCAACCCCTTCTCCTCCATTCTTCTCTCGGGATCTTGGGCACGCATGCACACACGCGCCCGGCGTGAGATTTAAGCCACCAGGTCCAGGACACGAACCGTGGTCGACTACGGGGGAGTCCAGCGACATAGCCGTTACACTAACTGTTGATCCCTCTTTTATTTTTTTCTGATGGAGTTGTGAATGGCTTTGCTTCTATAATTTATTTTTCATATAGTTTGCTAGTGTATAAAAACAAAACTAACTTTTGTATGGTAATTTTATATTCTGCAACTTTACAGAAACCTTTTATTAGTTTTGACAGTTCTTTTTGAAGTCTTTAGCATTTTCTATGTATCAGATCATGCTATCTGTAAGCACAAGCTATTTTACTTCTCCTGTTTACTTCTTTCTTTCCTTTTATTTATTTTTCTTGCCTATTACTCAGACTGGGACTTAAGCATAATGTTGAATAGAAATGGCAAAAGTTGAAAAGAAATGGCAAAACAACACCCTTGTCTTGTTCCCAGTCATAGAGGAAAACCTTTCAGTTTTTTATAATTGAGTTTGATGTTAACTGTGGGCTACACTGTGTTCAGCCACATTCCTTTTATACCTAATTTATTGAAAGATTTTGATTGTGAAGGAACATTCAATTGTGTCATATATGCTTTTCTCCATCTATTGAGATAATTGTATGCTTTTTAATCTTTCTGTTAATGTGAAATAACACTTTTACTGATTTTCATATAGTTAAGTATCCTTGCATCCCATAGATGAATCTAACTTTATATTGGTATATGATCTTTCAGTGTACAGTTGAACTTGGTTTACTAGTATTCTGTTTGTTTGTTTATTTATTTATTTATATCTGTGCTCATCAGGGATATTGGTCTGTAATTTTCTTTTCTTGTAGTGTTCTTATCTGATTTTGCTATGAGGGAAATGCTGGCCTTGTAAAGTGAGCTTGGAAGTAGTCCTTCCTGTTCAGTTTTCTGAAAGAGTTTTTAAAGAATTTCCATTTTTCTCTAAGTGCATAGTTGAAGTCTCCTGTGAAGTCAGCTGGGTCTTGGGATTTTCTTTGTTGGGAGATTTTTGATTACTGATTTAATCTTACCATCATTGGTATGTTCTGGTTTTCTATTTCTTTACATTTCAGTCTTGGTAGGTTGTGTTTCTAGGATTTATCTGTTTCTTCTAGGTTATCCAATTTGTTGACATGACATTGTTTACATTATTCTCTTATGATCCTTGATCTTTATGTTTCTGTGTGATTGAATTTAGCGGCTTCTCTTTTATTTATAATTTTATTTGAGTCATTTCTCTCTCCATATCTCTCTTGTATTTTGGTTAGTCTGGTTAAGGGTTTGTCATGTTTTAATCATTTTTTAAAAAAACAACTCTTGGGGCTGGTAGGTGGCATGGTGGTTGGGTTGTTAGATACTCACATAACTGACCATGATTTGAGTCCTGAACCAGGAGGCTTGCTTTTCTACTTTCCTTTTCTCTCTCTCTCTTTCTAGTTATTTCTATTATTTTTCCTGTTTTTTTTTTTTTTAAAATTTCTGCTCTGATCTTTATTTTCTTCCTTCTTAGTTTGCTCTTTATCTTCCTTGAGATGTAAAGTTAGATTACTTGAGGTTTTTATCTCTAATACAACCATTTATAACTCTAAACTTCACTCTAGAACTGATTTTGCTACTTCCCATAAGTTCTGGTATATCTGTGCTCATCAGGGATATTGGCCTGTAATTTTCTTTTCTTGTAGTGTTCTTATCTGATTTTGCTATGAGGGAAATGCTGGCCTTGTAAAGTGAGCTTGGAAGTAGTCCTTCCTGTTCAGTTTTCTGAAAGAGTTTTTAAAGAATTTCCATTTTTCTCTAAGTGCATAGTTGAAGTCTCCTGTGAAGCCAGCTGGGTCTTGGGATTTTCTTTGTTGGGAGATTTTTGATTACTGATTTAATCTTACCATCATTGGTATGTTCTGGTTTTCTATTTCTTTACATTTCAGTCTTGGTAGGTTGTGTTTCTAGGATTTATCTGTTTCTTCTAGGTTATCCAATTTGTTGACATGACATTGTTTACATTATTCTCTTATGATCCTTGATCTTTATGTTTCTGTGTGATTGAATTTAGCGGCTTCTCTTTTATTTATAATTTTATTTGAGTCATTTCTCTCCCCATATCTCTCTTGTGTTTTGGTTAGTCTGGTTAAGGGTTTGTCATGTTTTAATCATTTTTTAAAAAAACAACTCTTGGGGCTGGTAGGTGGCATGGTGGTTGGGTTGTTAGATACTCACATAACTGACCATGATTTGAGTCCTGAACCAGGAGGCTTGCTTTTCTACTTTCCTTTTCTCTCTCTCTCTTTCTAGTTATTTCTATTATTTTTCCTGTTTTTTTTTTTTTTAAAATTTCTGCTCTGATCTTTATTTTCTTCCTTCTTAGTTTGCTCTTTATCTTCCTTGAGATGTAAAGTTAGATTACTTGAGGTTTTTATCTCTAATACAACCATTTATTACTCTAAACTTCACTCTAGAACTGATTTTGCTACTTCCCATAAGTTCTGGTATGTTGTAGTTCCCTTTTTCATTTTATCTCAAGATAATTTTTGACTTCCTTTAATTTATTTTTATTTATTTATTTTAAAGATTGATCATTTGGGAGTGTCTGTGGTTGGAAATGATACTTGATCCGAGGCAAGCAGATGGTATGGGGTTAAGGTGCTGGACTCTCACATGGCTAACCATGGTTTGAGTTCTGGTCCTGGCAGCTTAAAAATCATGCTGAGTATGTGTGTGTGCCAAAATCCCAAGAGGAGAATGGAGAAGAAGGAATTGCAGCATGGCCATTCCCCTCACCCCGCTGCGGGTGGGAGTGGAAAATTTCTCACTTTCCTTCTCTTGATCTCTGGCAATTACAGGAGCTCTATGGCAAACAAAAATAAAAACAAAAACAAAAGAAAACCAAAATAACTTGATCTGATTTTATACTTTTGCTTTTTGTCAAGGTTATTCTTGTAACACAACGTATGGTCTATCCTTGAGAACGTTCTCTGTGCACTTGAGAAGAAATTATGTTCTGCCTTTGGATGGAATGTTCCTCATGTCTCTTAGAATCATCTGCATGTCTGTAGTATCATTCAAGTCTGCTGTTTCTCTTATTGCCTTTATCTGGGTGGTCTATTGTTTAAATGGGATGCTGAAGGTTCCTAAAATTACTGTATTGCTGGTCTGTTTCTCTTTATATATTTGGATGTTCCATGTTGGGCACATATACATTTATGACTATAATATCCTTTTTTTTTTTTTGAGAGGTTTTCGCTATAGGGCATGTGCGCTCACCAGATAGACAGAGAGACACATAGAGACAGAAAGTGACAATCACCCCCTAGGGGGGGATGGTCACACCACTGACCCTTCTCCTCCATTCTCCTCTTGGGATCTTGGGCACACACGCACACATGCCTGGCGTGAGTTCTAAGCCACTGGATCCAGGACGCAAACCACGGTCGACTACGTGGAAATCCAGCGACATAGCCATTATGCTGGTTCCCTATAATATCCTCTTGATGAATTGACCTTTTTATATAGTGACTGTCTTGGTCTCTAGTGGAAGATTTTGACTGAAAATCCATTTTGTCATATCCAAGTATAGCCCCTTTTGCTCTCTCTGGCTGTCATTTGGATAGAATACCTTTTTCTATCCTTTCACTTTTAGCCTATGTGTGCACTTAAATGTTGAAGTGAATCTCTTGTAGGCAGCTGGATTTTTAAAAAATCTATTTGGTTATTCTGTGTCCTTTGCTTGGAGAATTTATTCCATTTACATTCAAGGTAATTTTTGATAGGTTAAGACTTACTATTGCCATTTTGTTAATTATTTTCTGAATATTTTGTTCAAAAAATAATGTTTTGTTCCTTTCTTCCTCTCTTGCTCTCTTTCTTTGTGACCTGATGATTTTTATAGTGGTACACTTTGATTTTTTTTTTCTCATTTTTTTCAAATGTACCTACTAGAGGTTTTTTTTTTTTTTTTTTTTTTTTTTTTTTTTTTTTTTGTTAGCTACTGTGAATATAAAGCATCTTTCTTATGTCTCATTTTAAATTGAAACTGATATCAATTTAACTTTTAGTCTCTCTTCTCCTGGAAGTCCTGTAATCTGTATATTACTCACTTAATGGTGCACTATATATCTTTTATTTTTTTTGTCTTTTTCATGTTTTTCTTTTTGTTTCTATAGTTGGCTTATTTCAAATGACCTGTCATTATGGTCACTGATTCTCGAATCTGTTGTTGAAAGATCTCTATTTTTTTCAGGTCTGTTGTGTTTTTCCCCTCTAGGATTTCTGTTATTTTCACCTTTGTTATGTTTTAAATTTTGTTCATCCATACTTTTCTAATTTTGTTTAGTTGTCTGTGTTTTATTGCATCTCATTTTGAATTCTTGTCAGGTGAAGCATAAATCACTGTTTTTGGGGTCAGTTACTGGAATTTATTCCTTTCATTTGCTCATGTCATGTTTACATGATCCTTTGTTATCTTTGTAGCCTTTTGTTAGTCTTTCTGCATTCGGGGACGAGAACACCTATTTGGTTTTAAAAACTGATTTCACAGGGAAAGACATGTTGCAAGTCCTCATGCTGATGGAACTGACTTCACAATGGTAGTAAGTGGAGTGGAACCCAGGTCATGTGACTACTGTTGGGGCTGCAGTGGGATTCCTGGTTGCTGGGCCTATTAGCAGTTATACAAATAGGTATATCTCTCTCTGGATCCTGGGAAGGCTCTCACTGGCTTATTCTGTGAGTCCCTATGCAGGCAGGTCTGGCCTGGACTGTATCTGATAAGGGCTATAACTGATTCACAGGGATATTTCTGGGTTCACAGCCAAAACTAAGGTCTGTAGGTCTGTCTCTAGACCATGGAGGGACATACCTCCTGTGGAATTTCTGGGCAAGAAGAACTACTCCTGTGTTTTGACTGAGTAGGACTGAAACTGGAATTTAGGGCTGCTGCAAGATTTGCAGTTTGAACCAAGTTGGGTAGCCCTGCCTTTGGGAGCGTGGATAGGCATGTCATGTGGTGGGTCCTTAGAAGCCAGGAGTGGAACTAAGGTACAGGGCTGTTTTGGAGCCCGCTGTGGGACCAAGGCTGATGGACTTCCCCCCAGGAGCACTGAAGGGACTGTCTCTTGGTAGGCCCCTGTATGGGCAGGACTGCTCTCAGACTTCAGCTACGAGGGGCTAGAGCCAAGTTACAGGACAGCTTCAGGGTCTGCCTCTGGGGTAAAGGTCAGCAAGCCTGTCAGAGGCCTGCGTGGGTGTGATTCTTCCTGTGTCTCTTAGCGCAGGTTACTTGTGGCAGGACCAAGGCCAAATAGGGTTGTAGCCATGTCCACAGAGTACCGAGTCCATTTCCTCCTCTGTAGTTTAACTGGAACTACCACGGGTGAACTTGCCTTCTGGATGCAGGCTGGCTCTCTCACACAGCCCATCTCAGTATTAAATTCTCCTCAGATTTTATAGCCTCTTTCCTGAATCTCAAAGTTCCCACAGAGGTACCTTGTCCATGCATGGTTGCCAAGTTCTTGTTGCTGTGGGGAGGTGTGAGTAGAACACCTTGTCAATCGCCTTGATGATATCACCTCTCTCTGAGAGATCAGACCAAGTTCCTAAACTGGTTGCATGTATCTGTTGTGGGTGATGGGGGAAATGTCATTTAAGCCAAAATCCAGATGGTGAGTCGAAATTGTCAGGTGACAAGGTGTGGAAAAGGTCCACAGACAGATAAAACTGTACCTCAGAGATAAAGGAAAGCTGCATACCTACTTTAGGAAGAAGATTATGAGTGAAGAGATAACGGGCAGAGAGGGGCCTGAATACATAAGAACTGCTCTTCTTCCATTTAGTAGAAAGATAGTAAACAGACCCTTCACTAATGCAGATCCTTAAGGATATTTCACAATAGGGGCCAGAAAAATGAGTCAAAGTGAATTACTTTTTGTTTTTCATTAGACTAATTACCTGATTTCCTTTAGGCAAGTCTTGATTTCTGTTAATCCCTAGGCTCACAAGATTAAGCTTTTGCCTTGTTCTAGTATCTACTTCCATGGTATATTTCGCTTCTTAGAAAATTGAGAAGCCTCATGCCAAGACTCAATTTCTGGTAGGAAATTTATTATTCTCAAAGGAAAATACTTGGGAGAGAGAAGCATTATATTAAAAAGAATGGATATACTTTTTTATCTTGAAACATACTTATGAGTCTCAAGAGGCAAAGTAGAAATTCCCCAGAAAAAAAAAAAAAAAAAAAAAACTACATAAATGAGAAAGAATGAGGACTAGACTCTCTCTCTCTGCAGGTAATCTCATTATTGTGTTATCTGTGGAATAGAGTTAAGTTGACATTTTGTCTTAAATACTTTTCTTCCAATGGGTTTCATTTCATTACATGGTTCATTTAAGACTTCCTAGCGCTATCCAGAAAGATTCTAAAGACCGCCATGTTTTAGGGAGTTAGAGTGAGTCAGCTGCCATCTCCCACAAATGACTAAATCTGAGAGGCTCTAGTGTTCGAAACATTCTCATATTGTGGTTTGAGGTTTAGATATAGCTCTTGCCAAGTAGACCTTGGTAACTTAGAAGATAATACTATTGTTCCTTGGTTTATAAGTCTAGTTTTAGTTATTTATCAATATGCTTGAAAAGACAATGCGTAGAATTCAGACTCAAAGGAGTTGAAAGTCCTCAGTTGAATTCTACTTGTATCAGTGATTAGCCATGTGGTCTTTGAAAAATAGTTGATCTAAGCTCAGATTCCTTAATCCTAAAATGGGATAATTAAAAAAAAAATTGCTGCTTATACAGCATTCATTTTGTGCCTGCATCTATTCTAAATGTTACACAAATATTAAGTAATTTAATTCTGATAACAAAGCCATGAGATAGATATCATTTGGATTGTATAGATGTTGAGAGTGAGGTACCAAAAGCCTAAGTCATTGTTTGTTTGTGGCCATAGGAGATAAGAATGAAGTAGGGTAGCTGACAGCCTGGCTGACTTCTATGCTATGTTGTTAACTGTGATGATGCTAACTGTGCCACCTCAGAGGGTTTTATGAGAATGGAATAAGAAATAAATGTTTCCCACTCACTCTTTGCTGTTTGTGTAACCAAGAGTGTGCAACTCATTGATCTGAGAGGGCTGATCAGGAGTGTGAACAGTTTGCTCATGTGTGTCCTCGCCTGCTACTTCTTCCTTATGAGGTGAGGAATACATTTCTGAAATAGACTTTGGCCTAGGAACCTAGCTTAGTTCTTTAATGAACAAGGTTTTAGGGTAGGTGGAACATGGGGGTTAGGTTCTACACGGGGTCCTGGTAAAGGGATTGGTACTATTCCAGATGGTATCATGGCAATACATGGACATATTAGATTTCAGTTGTTTCCTGAATGTATGCGTTCGTTGACTGAATGTGTCCAGTATTCTCCCTCCATCTAGCATCCCTTCTTTGGGTGGTCTAACGTAACTAGATCTAGTGAAGGAAAAAATAATACAATTCAAGATAGCTCATAGAAAAATAAAATGTGAATCCCTTAAAATGGATGTAAAAGTGAAAAGACAGGAATTCTTCCAATTTATGTGCCGAATTAGCTAGAATAAGCTAACCCTTGGGGGGAGGGGTAGGTAGGGGGAACAGTGAAAACCTCAGTGACTTAACACTTTTACAGCTTATTTTTCACCAATGCATATGGTCAGGCCTGAGCCCTTTGGGGTATAGTGATTTGGAGGCTCTAGGTCCTTACATCTGCGGCTCTGCATTCCTCTAGGTCCTGAAAGGAGAAAGTGGAGGGCTGTGTGTAGGAGCATTCTTGCGCCAACCTTACTGGTGATCTACAGGATTCTGCTCACGATTCACTCACCAGAACTCAGCCACATGCATCAATCTAGTTCATGGGAGGCTGGGAAACAAAACCTACCTATGCCAAAGAAGAAAAGGAATGATTCAGAGGACAACCAATTAGTCTGCCATAGGGAACTCATCCAAATAATTAAGAAACAAAGGCTTCCGTACCTTCTCTTGTAGATCTTATTTTTGGCCTTAATTATTTATTCCTCACTTCCCTCTGAAAGATTAGATATTCTCTCCAATTCTATAAAATTTGCAGAGTCCCCCACTGGGGAACTAATATACTTCCTCTCTCCATTGAAACTGAGCTTGGCCATGGTATTTACTTTGGCCAATGAGATGCAAATTATACCACCTTCTGGCAGAAGCTTAAAGAGCCATTGAGTTTTTGGCTCTGGCTCCTTTCTCTGTGCCATAAGAACAGCATGTCCCAAAAAGAGCCGTTTCTTCAACCTGTGTCTCGGAATGAGGAGAGCTTTAGAGCGGAGCCAAATAGAGCTGAGTGGAGTGGATCTGGGCAGCAGCAGCTGCAGCAAACCACAGCCTATTATGAGACAGGAGCACTTAAGAAGTCCATGCTTGTTATGCAGAGGTACTGACCTTGTGGAGTTGTTTCTCACTTCAGCCAAGCTGACTGAAAAAGTCTTCTGTTCACCATAAAACTGGATGAAATCCTGTCATCTGCCACAACACAGATGAGCCTGGAGGACATTATGTTAAGTGAAATAAGCCAGGCACAGAAAACCAAGTACCATACAATTGCATTCAAATGCAAAATCTAAAGTCTACACTATAGGAGCAGCAAGTACAACAGTGGTTGGCAGAGGTTACAAGGTGTAGTGGAGGCATGGGAGAGGTTGACCAAGGGGTCCAAAGTTAGAAGAGAGGAATTAGTTTTGGTGTTCCCATTGTATAGTAGGGTGATGATAGTTGATAATGTGCTGTATATTTCAAAATAACTAGAAGAAAGAGATTTGAATGTTCTCAAAACAAAGATAAGAAACATGTCTCAGGTGGGTGATGGATAAACTGGTTACCCGAGTTTGGTCATTACACATGATATACCAGTACTGAAACATCATACCATACCCCATAAATATGTAAAATTATTATGCATCAATTAGAAAAAATCTTCATTCACCATATGTGCAATTCCATTACAGATAAGATTATAAAACATTTGGAGCAGAACTAATGAGTGAGAGACACAAACTGAAGGTCTTTATTTCCTAGAACTGACTCAGAATTGACAGTAGATTGTACAGTACTGAGGTGTGTGGAAGGTGCTCTCCATTCATTCTTCAAATATTCAATCAACTAGCTGTACCTTTTTTTTGTTTCCCTTGCTTCTTTACTTCTAACTATAATGCCTATTTTAGCAATGAGGTTACTAAATAGTTAGAAAATAAACATATTACTGTTATACCCAAAGGGTCTTAAAATAAGTATACACAAATTATGAGAAACTCAGAAGGCATGGGAGAAGGGAAGATTAGAAACAGTTTTCCACTACCTTGACAGCAAATGCTAAAAATTGTAAGATTTTTGACACCTTTGGATATGGGAAACAAAGTTTTGTGGATATGGGACACAAAATAATTATGTTTTAGTATGGGATTAAACAGTAGGACACATCAGGGGTGTGCCTAGGCCTCATGAACCTGTCTAGAACTCTGAGGATCTTTGGGCAGGAAATGGCCCAAGGACAATGAGTGCCAGGGAGGGACAGTAAGTAAGTTAGAAAGTCTTGTGGGAAGACAGAGGTATACTATGTCCATAGTTGGCACTATTTACTATTTTTCACAGATTTTTAAAAAATAGTTTGAACATAGATAGTGATAACACTTGTATGGAAATACAGTAAGTTCATTGGCAATTGGTTATATAAATAGCATCATTACTGAAGAGATGCCCAGTCTGTCATTATTATTGTGTGTCTAAAATCCTACGCAGGCTACATGCTACAATACAGTTTGCTGCCCTGCTGGCACTTTCGCTCATTAAAATCACATTGGACTGGTAGTTACATGTTTGTGTTTGGGCTTAGATAGGCCATAAGATTTTGTAGAGCACTAGGTCATCTTAAGGCTACCCCGTTTGGGGATACTCAGAGGCTCCTCCTAGGGTGGCTATACTCTGGGGCATGTAAGAGGCAGGATTGTTTCACTGGGTGCAAATAACAGAAATCCAACTTAGAATGTCTTAAACAATGAAGTTTGTTGGTCATATCACTGAGAACATGGGAATCTGGCAACATTTCAACCCTGGTTTAACATAGGCTTTGACTTAGTTTCTTGGTGATTGACGCAGCTCTGCTTTCTCTCAATCATTTACTTTTTTAAGGTTTTTGCCATAGGGTGCTGTTATCCCTTTTCTATGTGTTTGGGGCATGGGTACACATGGGCCTGGTGTGATTTTATTTTGTCATTAAACTCTTTTTAATGATTTCTTCTTATTTATGCATTTAATTGCTATACATCATTTAGATTGTAAAGAGAATTTATGCAACATGACATACACCTCCGACCAGTCCAGTTGAGAATACTGTACACATCATCATCAACAGGTAATAATCCATTTCTGTATCCCATAATGTCTTACCTCTCTATTTTTTTTTC
>NW_006159635.1:761556-801759 GCF_000334495.1 Tupaia belangeri chinensis
GTCACACCTGATGTGATTTTAAAGCTGCTGGTTCTGGGTCTGGGATGCGAACTGCAGTTAGCTGTGCGGGTATCCAGAACCTTAACCATCATGCCACCTGCTGGCCCTTTGACTCTGCTTTCTGTCTTGTGTCTGCTTTCATCTTAGACTAGAATCCCTCGTGCTTGCAGAATGACTCCCAGTGATTATCAGATCTACATGCTGTTTCCTGCACACTTGGGAGGGACCCTTGCTCACACCCGTGCTAATCTAGCCAAGCCTTTGAACTTTCCTGGGATTTTCCAACCTGAGCCTCTTACTGAGTTCCTATTAGGAGTCCAGGGAAAACTTGGGCACTAACTGGGCTTTGCTCATTTCTGAAGCAACCATTTGTGATAGAATGCATGAAATGGTGTCCGTTGGTTTATGCCAGCCTGTCTGCATGGCCGTTATACAGGGGAGCAGGGACAGTTCTGCAAGGAAGTGTTCGAAGGTCAAGAGCAGAGTGAGCCAGATCCTGAGAAAGCAGCTGATGAATGTCCTGTGCAAATGATTTGGCTCTGGTCTGGCTAAAACTTCCAAGCTGCTTGAGAGATTGGGACAATTCAGGGCTTCAGAGACAGATCTGCTTTCTGATCTTATTTATGTCACATACTACTGTGTGAACTTGGTTAAGCTTTCTGACTCCTATGTACCTCAGCTTTCTCATCTGTAAAGAAGCCAGAGCTATTTTCTTCACTTCCAAATGTCTGTGATTTCCAGATGCACCATTCACTAACAAACAGTACAAACAAACAGGCATGGGGTTAAATATCATTGTTAGATGCAACACCCTTTTAGAAAACAATTCTTTTCTTTAACATCAGTGCATCTGCGATCTAAAGGATATGGTAATAATAATGCTTGATGTTGAGGTTTATTTTGAAGACTAGAGACTGCAACATATGGTAGGAAAGAAAATATTGCCTGATTATTAATTATACTCAGACTTGGTTATTTTGATGGGGGATTATTATTTTGGCATCAGTGTGAAGACTGCATTGACCCAGATGCCTAGATCTGACCTGAAATGTAAGCAGCCCCTAAGATTTAGGGGGCAAATAGCTGAGCGATTGGGTCAATGGCCTTTTCCTTCTAAATTATGCTCAGCGTTGGCCCACATACCTAGGGAAGCCTAATCACTTCAGTCTGGTCTGTAGCATCACTAGCCAAAGCTACTCACCTTTCAACAAACCAGCGTGGAAAAATGCTGGTGCATCCGCCACTCTAATTTATACTTCAGAGGGTAAGGCTGGCCGGAAAGGCCGTGGAAATGACTAAATTTATTTCCATTTGTTCAATTACAGTGTCTCTTTCAGAAAAGTAGGTTTGTTGTTAAAGATTTTGAGGATTTACTCTCTTTCCTGGAAAAGGCATATGCTGTCCATAAAACTAGCAACGTGAAAGTAGTTAACTCTTTGAAAACACCTGAAATGACCCCTTAAGCAATTTTTCTAGAGATATAGAAGTCAGAAAGGCTTTTCAACAAAGGCCACTCTGTTCTGAGGAGTCTGCCTTTCTATTATATCGAAAGTGAAACAATAAAAAAGAATTGCTCCCCCTCCCTTTTTTTAACCCTTGTCCATTCTGTTTAAGATGTGTGACTATTTTTCTGCTGAAACGAAGATAACGCATTTGCTTCTTCATCATCTTTGCATATGTCTCATTTCCTAACCGTGTGAAGTGAAACTGAGCTATGCACTTAGGGAGGCAGAATCAATACTTTTGGGCCCATAATTTTTCTATAAATGTGATCAAACAGCAATTTATCAGGGATTGTACATGACGTCACTTCATACATTTACCAAAAAACTCCTGCAGATTTAATTTGACCAAGGGGAGAGAATACACATATGTGTTCAGGATGATTGTATCAGCTTCTCTGCAAGGCACTTCCACATACATCAGTGTATTTCTTTCATAACAATACCATAAAATATAGAAAACTATACTAAATTCTGTCTGGGGAAACGAAACTTCAGATGGATTATAAAACTCAGGGCAAATAATTAAAAAATGTATAAATATGCATATTTGGCCAGGAAGCTTATTATCCTTCTTAATGTACTATGATAATCTGGATGTTCATTTTATAGGATTCTGCATCGATAATTGTGATAACATTTATTGACTCTTTACTCCGTGTTAGGCATTGTGCCAAGCACTTTACATGTATTATTCCCTTTAATTCTCATAACAAACCTTTTATGTTATCTTTATTTTGGAGATGAAGAAACAGAGCTGGCAAGGAGCACAAGCTCCGTTCTGGTCTTCACTCTGTAGCCAGAGATGTTTTTCTTATGTTTCCATTTAAAGTTTATTTCTTCCTATGAATAGAGGAGACGGGGAGACAGGCCTGCCCTGTCCAGGTAGCTTGCATCATGGGCATGCATGGATTTGGTGTTCTCAGGGACTCAGGCGGGTCCCTGGACTGAACTGGGAACTTTCCATATGGTTCAGTTTCACAGAACCTCACATTTTACTGCATTTGCGTGCCTCTGTAGCCAAGGTGTGTGTGTGTGTGTTTGTGTGTGTGTGTGTGTATAATTCTTATTTTTACCTTATTTTTATTTTGCAGAGGGCATAGGCAAATTGCCAGAGAGAGGCAGAAAGTGAGAAATCACCCTCCATGGGGATGGTCATGCCACAACCCTTTCTCTTTCATCTCTTTCTACTTTTGGGATTCCGGGCATGCACACATACACATGCCTGGCATGTTTCTCAAGCTACTAGGTCCAGGACTCATGGTGCAGTTGGCTACATGGGATCTGGCTGCCTTAACCACTGCCATGGCTTGAACCCACCCGAGGTTTTCATAAAGCAAAAATGAAAATATGATCTTGTCACTCTCTTTCCACCAGTTATCGTGTGGCCCACCCCAGAGACTCTCCAGCCCCCCCTTACTTCATTTCCCTGCAGCTCTCTACACTGCAGCCACCTCCTCTTATACTGGGGCTCCCATTGCCAAGAGCATTCCTCTCCCCACCACACCATCCACTCTCTCCACTGGTTTAACTGGAATCACTCTCCAGTTCTCAAAGCATTGTTATGGAAATCTTCCAGATCCTCCACACATGCAGACTGGAGCCATCTACTTCCACTTCTTGCATTACTCATAGCACATAATTTTGCCTTTCTGCTTGTGATTTTTTCCCCCATACTTGTGAGATCTGTGAAAACAGGTACCATATTCATTTTACTATCATCCCTAGTGCCAAACACATTTCTTCGTACTAAGTAGATGTATAATATTATGCTTATTGAATGAATGAGTGTCCAAAACTGAAAATTATTTTTCTCTGACTCCAAACTCTTATTAATAAGATACATTGCTAGAGGAAACAGTCATGGAGCAGGACGATGTATAGGGCATTAAATGTTTTATTTTCTTCTTTCTAAATCTGGCAAAGCTACCCCACTTGAGCAGCAAAGATGAAGGTTGTCAGTGTCCTACGTGGGAAGAAGGGAGAGGTCCTTAGAGAAACTATAGACCTTAATGTTGCAACATTGGTTATTCATTTCTGAAACCTAACCAAGGCAAGAAAGAGATAGGGAGAAGAGTATCTGGGAAGATGGGCTGAGTAAGATAAAAGAGCCTCTAAATTAATGGTCAAGTGAGGAGAATTTGGCCATTAAATAAGAGAGTTAGATACTAGAATGGATTGCTCTCCAGTCACCTCCCAATACTTGGGAGAAAAAACATGATCTCTAGGTTGTAAGGATTAAGAAAAGAGAGAATTAGCTTACAATCTGTGTTGGTTACCTAGGAAACTTTATGGCAGAAAAAGACTGGTCTCAATGTGGCAGAGAGACTGGACAGAGATGACTGTGGTGACTAGGCAGATGGGCCTGATGCAGCGTTACAGTGTCCCAGTCAGGGACCAGTTGTACTTACAGATTTTCTATGGGACCCAGAGAGATGCCTGTGGACATCTGGATGTGGTGTTGAGAGCTGGTGGTTTGAGGACATCTCACCGACATGCTCCCAAAATGCAGGCACAGGGGGAAGCTGGAGTCCAGATGGTCCAGATGGCCTCTCTAGGTTCCAGCAAAGCAGAGAGCAGACAGCTGAGACAGTGGGGTGCTTGAACATCCCACGTTGAAGTCACCTCAGTGATGGTAGGCCAGTGCAAGTCGAAACCTAAGAGAAGCTCAAGGTTGGCTAGGTTTAAAGGCTAGCTGAAAGATAAGTCCAGGTTTATCTGAAAGTGACTAGACAGCTTTCTTCTCTCAGGAGAAATGAAGTCTAGAAGTAGCAACTAAATTTATATATAAAAATATAGTTAATTATATTTATATTAGAGTGTACACATGCTTGTGTATGGCATGTAGTTCTGTACATCTGAATTTGTGAGAAATGGTACCTCTTGAAACTCTATTGTAGTTTTCTTTTCCAAACATATTTTACAATAATTAAATGGCTGTGCATTTTAGTTTGTGTGAAATCAATGTGGCTAAAACATACTGTGCCCTTCTTCGAATCCCACGGGAAATACTCTTTGCCTTTAGTTCCCAGAATCAGTAAATCCTGTGGTGGTGATTGCCTCCTTCCATTATACCAATAAGACAATAGAAGCTGCATAATTCATGTGAAGCAAGTGATTCAGCCCTCAGAAGTAAATTGCTCACAGAAAAGGAGAAACACCACTTTTTATTATTTTTCCATATAACCTGGTATTATTGCATTGAAGATAAACTGCCTCAAATTCCAATTTACCAAACCAGAATACTCTAATAAAAGCCAGATCTGTCAGGTGGCCAGATTTAGCCCTTTCATTACTTTGAATCACTGGCAAATACAAAATTTTTCTAATATAGTAATGTTTTCATTTCACATTCTGTTCGGATCTGTGACTGGGGAAAAGTACAAGACCTCTAGACCCAATTTGACTATTTGGAATGTTGTCCATTTTGTTGTTTATCAGTGTTTCTTTTTTAAATGTTTCCTCAAAGCATAAATGACCTTCTGAGAGATGAGTCTTGATTTCTGATATTTTGTTGAATGCTCTTGGAGCATATCTCTACTTTTTTAAGGGATCACATGCTTTTTGGGCTTCTTTGGCAAAATAGGTACATTATTATTTTTTTTTTGTCAGATAATAAATACTTGATTCTGTTCCTTTTAATTACTGACTTAGTATCATGAGTGCATAATATTAAAGGACAATAATTCTGACCTTTTCTTTCCTTCCTTCTCTAATAGAAATTGACCTCATTTTGCATTATAAGTCATATAGGAGGCTGGCCCTGTAGTGCAGTGATTAAATGCTGTGTGTAGAGAGCGAGATCCCGCATGACTGATTCCAGTTCAAATCCTGACCCTGGCGACCAGCGGTTAGTGTAATGGCTATGTCGCTGGACTCCCATGCAGTTTGAGTCCTGGACCCGGTGGCTTAAACCCACACTGGGCGTGGGTGGGTGTGCATGTCCAAGATTCCAAGAGGAGAATGGAGGAGAAGGGATTGCCGTGGGGCCATCTCCCCTGGGAGGTGATTTCCTGCTTTCTGCCTCTCTGTCTCTCTCTGTTTTTCTGGTGAGTGCACACGCCCTATAACAAAAACCTCTCCAAAAAAAAGAAAAAATAAAAAACTCTGACTGGTGGGTTGGAAAATATTCGAGGTGTGTGTGTATGTGTACCTGAAATTCCTATGTGATGGAGAAATGGAGGTTAAGGGATTGTAGCCTGACCACGCCCTTTAGGGCGTACTCTTTCCTTTTCTTTTGAGAGTGCGTGTGCCCTACAGGAATAAAAAACACAGCAATCAAATAAAATGGCTTAAGGATTTCTCTCCTCCTCTTCTAGTTTTTAGAGGAGGAAGGGAATAGTACGAAGTAGCTTTAATCAACACTTGAGTATTTGTTCCATAGTTTATTTTAGTCCAAGTAAGGTAAGATTTTTTTTCTTCTAACTGGCAATGAGGATGATACATTATAATATAACATTAACAAATAATAATGGAACTTTAAATTCAAAAGCCAATAACTGTACTATAAATAATTCTACTTTGCACCTGAGTTATTTGCCTTGAGAGTCTCCATTGATCATGTTAACAGGATAATTTCCAAATAGTCATCCTACAGATGCAGTTCAGGGCTGGGCATACTGGCTCTTAAAGATCGATCCAGATTTTTATTTTCTATCAGTGACTGAGGAGATCAGCTGCAATGAAATAAAAATTACTTATGCTATTATATTTTGCCTAATTTGGATCCCTGATGAAAGAATTCCATGGCCAAGGTCAACTGAGATAAACTTAGAAATTTAAGTTTTTTATTATAATTGATGGAAAACACGTTGACTTTCTACTTAAAAATGCTTGACTAAACCGATTTGTTGGAGCAGATGTGCATTCTAATATTTATATTATTTAATTATTGCATTGGGTAGGAAACATTTTATAAATTATGTAAATTGTAGGTGAGAAGCATCTTATGTAAGATTGTGTACTATCAACTGAAGGTGGAAGTTTCATATACTCTAAATTAACTTTGAAAGTCCCTTCCTTCTCAAGTTTTTATCAGTCCAGACAGCTCTCCTGTAGTTTCCTAGTAGAAACTCTCCTCAGAGCTTCTACTTTCTGGATCTCCACTTAGAAATATGCAGACAAATCAGGGCCAGCTGATGGCATAGCGGTTATGTTGCTGAACTGCCAGTTTGAGTCTTGGACTCAGTGGCTTGACAACATACCAGACACGTGTGAGTGCATGTCCAAGATCCCGGGAGGACAATGGAGAATGGTTTGTGATGTGTCATCCCCCTGGAGGTGATTTCTCACTTTTCCTCTCACTGTTTCTCTTTCTCTCTCCAGCAAGCATATATGCCCTAAGGTAAAAACCTCTTAAAAAAAAAGGAAAAAGGAATAGAGGAAGTTGTATGTGCAGCTTTTTCACCATCTCCAAATTGTTCAAAACCATTCTCAATGCATCCTACCCACTTACCTGGGCCTGCGCCCTGCACTTGGCTACTCTGATTGGGCTTTACTTTGTATTTTAGTTTCCCATAGCACCGAGAGCTTTTTAACACACTATTTAATTTAGTGACAAACAATAGGTTCTGTCTGTCTTTTCATGTTAGAATTTATAAGTACCATCAGTGTGAGCATTTCTATTTATGTCTGAGTACCATGATAAGGACTTAAATCTATGTAGTCAATGCAAAATTAAACAATTAAAATTAATTAGGACCAAATCACTGGAAGGTCAAAAGCCAAGACAAATTATTTGATTTTTTTTATAAAATTTTTATTGCTGTAGGGCACATGCATGCACCAGAAAGACAGAGAGTGGCAGACAGAAAGCGAGAAATCACCCCCCAGGGAAGATGGCCACCCTGCAGTCCCTTCTCCTCCATTCTCCTCTCAGGATCTTGAGCACACATGCACACGTGCCCGGCGTGAGTTTAAGCCACTGGGTCTGGGTGGGACTCAAATGGCGATCGACTACATGGGAGTCCAGCTGCATAGCCATTACGCCAACTGCTGGTCCCAGTTTTTTTTTTTTTTTTGTAAAGATTTATTCTGGGCCAACCAGTGGTGTGGTGGTTGGGGCAACTGGATCCTACAAGGCTGGCTATACAGTCAGAGTCTTGGGAAACATACCAGGAGCAAATGCATGCATGTTCAGAATCCTAATGAGGGTGATTTCTCTTTCTCTCTCTGGCAAGCACACATACCTTGTAGCAGATCAACAACAGCAAAAAGAATAAAAAAAGTTTCTTTCCTGAGAGTGAGAGAAAGACAAGCGACAAGTAACCTCAACAGGTTCTCATGCTGTGATCCCCACCTCCCTAGCCTTCATACCAGCCAGGATCCTTGGTCCACATGCCCAGCATATACAGGTCAACTGAAGAACCAAGTCAATGTTTTTCCATGTGGTTCCAGCTTCACTTGAGCAGCAAATGACTGTGCTACTGCTGCACCACTGAGCTGGTCCTATTTGATCACATTCTTATATTTTAGTTTTGGCCTTGATATAACCTGGACAGTGGAGAATAAGGTCTAGTTTACAGAGTTGCCACAGTGCCTTACCCCTTCATGTGAATCCTGCCTAGACATGAAAACATGAATATTTTTTCTGCTTGGTCTATTGGCTTGGTCCCTGACAAGGATGTTGGTGTTTCCAAATCCGTAGAATGGGAGACTGACTGAGGTGCTGTTTTTCATAAAATGAGGAAAAGTGCTTGAGATGATCCTGATTAAAACAATGAGAAGTGGGACATTATATTAAGAGGGAACTTCAAAAAGTTCACAGAACAATGGAGTTAAGGTATGAATTTATTTTGGTGCAAACCCCCCAGAAATCCATTCATAGTTTTTTTCATAATACTCATTTCCATGAACTTTTGGAAGATAGTGGGCACTTAGGTGTATTATAGCTGAATAGACTCAAAAACCAGATCTTTTTCAAGATTAGAGGAATGACAGTGGAGTGCAAAAAGGATATTATTGTTGACATCAAATCCTGAAAATCAGGAGATGTAAGAAAATAAATAGTTACTATGAGAGAGAGAATGAGATAGGTAGATATAGAGAAGAGCCAGGCTTAGCCTAGGTCAAGACTGAAATTGGACACATTTTGGCCTAGAAGAATAGCTAATGTCAAAGTGGTGGAATTGTGCAAAATAAGCATTAAACTGAAAGAAGTTATCTCTTCTAATTAAAATGAAGAAGACAAACGGAGTTTGAGTAATCATGAGAAAAGTTCATAGTTTATGCTAGCATGTTGAGTGTAGATCATACAGTAAGCCAGGGGATTAAAATTCTTTAGAGGTGATAGTTCTTTCCACTTGAAGTACACACAGAGCGTAAGATTTGACATTGACCAGTCTTCTAGTCAGGTTTCTCAAGATATTTCTAGTAGCTTCATGAAGCCCCCTTAGTTCACTATTTTATCATTCACATATTCAACTGGAACACTGTACAGAACATACATTTACACCATCATAAATCACTATAAACAAAAAACACAGCCAGCCGATTTTTGACAAAGGATATAAGACAATGAATAAAGGAAGTATTCTTTAGCAAATGGCATTGGGAAAACTGGATGTCTATTTCAGGAAAACAACACTGGACTCCTATCTCTCAACATAACAAAAATAAACTCAAAATGAATCAAACATCTAAATGTAAAACCTTAAGATATAAATTACTTGTGGAAAATGGGAAAACTTGAAGACACTGGAGTGGGCAAAGAATTCTTAAAGAGCATTAGAGCGTGGGCAGCAACTCAAAAAATAGACAAGTGGGATTACATCAAACTAACAAGGTTCTGCACAGTTTCAGCACAGCAAAAGAAACAGTAACTGGAGTAAAAAGACAGCCCACAGAATAGAAGAAAACATTTACTAATTATACTGCACGTAAGGGATTAATAACCAGACTATATAGGGAACTCAAGCAGATTACTTACAGAAAAACTAATAATCTAAGAATGGACAATGAATTTGAATGAACAACTCTCAAAGGAAGAGATACAAATAGCCAAAAAGCATATGAAAAAATGTTCATCTCTTATCATAAGGGTAATGTAAGTAAAAACCATAGTGAGGTATCACCTAATTCCAGTCAGAATGGCTAGGATAAAAACAAAACCCTAAAACAAAGAACAAGTGCTGACAAAGGTGTGGGAAAAAAAGAACCCTCCTACTCTGTTGTAGGATTGTAGATTAGTATAGTCACTGTGGAAAACAATATAGCAGTTCCTCAAACATTTACTAATAGAACCACCAGATGACCCAAGAATTTACTCCTGGGCATTTTACCCAAAACCAGAAAATCATCCAGTCAGAAAGACACTTGCATATCCTTGTTTACTGCAGCTTTATTAACTATAACTGAGACATGGAATCAACCTAAGTGTCCAACAACTGATGACTGGATTAAAAAATGTGACAAACATACAAAATGGAATACTACTTAGCCATAAAAAAGAGATCCTGTCACTTAAGGCAGGCACGTGTATTGGGTTGTCAGAAAAGTCATGACATATTTTTTTCCATAAAAATATTCCACTCAATAGAAGATGCCAAGTGAAATAAGATAGAATGTGAAAGACAAACACTATATATCCTCACTCAATATATATCGAGTATCTACACTTTATGCAGAAATTGAAAGATTTAAGTACATATAAGTAGAGAGGAAAAATGTAGATACCATAGAGGGTGGGAGAGATAGGAGGAGATCAGGAAAAAGCGTTAACATACATAGTAACACAGGTAGAGAGAATGATATGCCACAACTCGGTTAAAAACAGACATTGTCAATTTGTCAGTACTTGGGAAAAGAAGTTTCTTTCTTACCATGTTTTGATACTTCTGTGCATTAAAGAAAAAAAACTTCTTTCATTTTCAATTCCTTTTCAGAAAATCTGTCATATGGAAACTAACCAACCCATGGATTTTCCGTTAGGTATGGAATCGGGTTCTTTGAAATATTAAATTTTCATCTTTATTCATGGTAGTGTGCATGTGTGCAAACACTAGAGAGAGTGAGAGTGACATGAGCCCTCTCCACAGAGTCTGGTCATGTCCCAACCCCCTGTGTCCAGTTCTACAGCCTGTCAGATCCGAGACTCCCTCATGCATACTGGTATATTTCAGACTGACCAGGGATTTGAACCTCCATTGTCATATGGGATCTGGCTTTTCTTTTTTCTTTTTTTGAGAGGTTTTTGACATAGGGCGCATGCGCTCATCAGACAGAGAGACAGAAAGCGAGAAATCACCCCCCCCCCAGGGGGGATGGCCACACCACAATCCCTTCTCCTCCATTCTTCTCTCAGGATCCTGGGCACGCACGCACACACGCCCAGTGTGATTTTTAAGCCACCGAGTCCGGGACTCGAACCGCAGTTGACTACATGGGAGTCCAGTGATATAGCCATCATGCTAACTGCTGTTCCCAGATCTGGCTTTTCTTGAGCAGTGTATTAGGGCTGTGGCATGGAGCTGACCCAGGTTCTTTAAAATTTATTGAGCCCCCAATGTTCAGTAGCCATAGGTAATTTTACATAAGAATTAGTTAAATGCTTTAACTGCAGTGATCTGCTCTGCTTTACAAATTGCACATTGACATTTCAGGTTTGCTGATATGTCAAAAATGGATTTGAGGAGCTTCCAGGTCAGTGAACCCATCCAGGTGCTGGGAGGGTGGTGTGCTCTAAAAGGGGTCTCTCTCCCTTGTCCTGTGTCTCTCTTCCATTGCGCTCTTCCTGAGTTGTTAATTTCCCACTCTTGAGAACAGGACCAATTCATTTAGGAAAAGACTTCCAACAAAACAAAACATACAAACACACACTACAAGTTTTACCTCAAGTATTAGGACTATAATACAACTTGCAATACAATGTATTTTTCTTCGGTTAAGAAAATGCACAATAAGGGCCGGACAGAGACAAAGTAGTAAAATGTGATGCTTTGCAAAGCTGACCCAATAGGAAGGGTACCAGGTTCACATCTGGAGGCTGCGGCCATGGTCTCTGACTGTTGGAGGCCAGGGTGGAATGCCATGCCAGAGCCTGTTGCAGGGTGTCTGCTGTCCCTGTCTCTGTCTCTGTCTCTGTCTTTCTCCCTTATATAAATAAAAGCAAGATAAAATGATAACACTTTATACATAAATAATTCAGAAAAGAGATAAATGAAAAGTTCAAGCTAACTTTTCAGGGAAGCCGAGATTTATTTTACTACGATATCAAGTATTTTTTTTTTTATTCTTTACTGCATTTCATTGTCTTTTATACTAGCTTTGCTTTCTGTAAGACAATAGCCTATGTACCCAATAGAGAAGAATGTTATTAACTTCTCTGAAGTACTTTGCAATTTATGCCATGTACATAAATTTTTTGTGTGTTTTGTATAGTGCCCTTGAATATTAAAAAGAAATTCTATGTGAACTGAATTTACCTACATGTACATCAACTCAGAGAGCCAGGAGCTCCCTTGAACATGTGGTACACTGTGTTCATGGTCTGGGGGTAGTATGAAGATTCTGTTGGGGGTGACTGTCTCCCTCTCTCTCTCTCTCTCTCTCTCATAGAAGAAGGAAAAATAAAATACTAAAATACATTAATCTCAAAACACTTTATTTTGAGAAAATGTTCACTGGGTTGAACTATTCAGACCATGCATTAAACATAGGTTTCTTATTTTACAACACATTCCAAAAAGAAAAATATATATTTTATTTTCGAAGTACTTTTTTCTGTTGCCAGAAATAGCCCCAAAAGGTAAGCTAAGTAATGAATAAATAATGAAAGGTTCTAGAATAAGTTGTTTTGTGTCCTTAACACAGAGATCGACAATAAAATAATTAGATGAGTGGCTGTAAGTGTCCTGACAAACAAAAAGTGCTCTTAGTGGAGCCTGTGCCTCCAGTTGTCAGGTAATGACGCTGAGAGCTCCATAACGAGACAGCCAAGCTCTGTGTGGCCATCCGAGCTGGGTGTGAGCTGGATGAGACGGGCTTAGAGGTGTAGCACGTAAAGCTACTGCCTAAATGAGCCTGTCAATAGAATAGTCCCATCATAAATAATTTTCTAATCACCCAAATGTATGTTGGCTTTATTATAGTGTTTCTGCCCCAAATGATAGGTCTCTCTCAGTGTTTAGAATTATGGCATGTAGTTAGCGAGCTGCATAGGAATTGTAATCCTAATGGATGTAACTAGAATAAAATATTCTCCAGCTTTCTAATTATGGGTCAGAAAACACATGTGGATCCTCTCCACTGGTCTTGCAGAGGCATCACCAGCAGTCATTGTGGTGACGCTCAGCTGTCTAAAGCATCGAGTCTACTTTTGCACACTTCCCAGCCCCTTGGAGTTAGGTGGGGTTATTTGGCTCATTTTGGCCAATATGAGGCACGTAGACATGATATCTGTCACCTAGACAACAGAGCAGAGAAGAATAGTACCCAAACTATCGCCTGTCTCCCTCCTGGCCGGTCAGGGGAAGATGTTTCCTGGAGCCCTGCCAGCCTGGGTGCCATCACATGTGACACCCCCATCCCTGTACGTGAACTTTAGATCTGTCCTGGCTTGTTAAAATGTAACTTACAACAATGAAAAATATAAATGATGCTAAATGTTAACTAGTAGATACACACACATTTGAGATTACTTCAAAATCTTAGATCACTAGGAAGCTGCAAAAACATGGAGTGATTAAAAAAAATGTGAATGCTGCGGAACTCCACCTCACTTGGGTTAGTGGGAGCGTGCAGTGGTTTTGGTCACGGGGAGGTAGTAACCCCGAGGGTTACCTGACTGTGCTTCTGTTTGTCATCAAACCAAACAAATAAAACTCGTACTTTAAGAGAAACTATAAAAAGTTCAAGATAGTAATCATTAGTGACAATCATGTTCATCAGTATTTCTTTTTCTTTCTTTTTTTTTTTTGAGAGATTTTTGCTATGGGGTGTGTGTACTCACCAGAGAGACAGAGAAATAGAAAGGAAAACTGGTCACATTGCAATATCTTTTATTTATTTTTTTTTTGAGAGTTTTAAAATTTTTTATTATTATTTATTTATTTATTGCTATAGAGTGCGTGCACTTGCCAGAAAGACAGAGAGAGACAGAAAGTGAAAAATCACCCCCCAAGAGCATGGCCACACTGCAGTCCCTTCTCCTCCATTTTCCTCTTGGGATCTTGGGCACGCATGCACATGCGCCCGGTGTGAGTTTAAGCCACTGGGTCTAGAACTTGAACCACGGTCGACTACATGGGAGTCCAGTGACATAACCATGATGCCAACTGCTGGTCCCCCTGCAGTACCTTTTTAATCTCTCCAACCTGTTGGGATTTTGAGCACACATGCACACATGCCTGGCATGGTTTTAAGCCACCAGGGCTGAGATGGGAACTGCTGTCAGCCATGTGGAATCTGGCTCCTTGAATCACTTCACAGTGGGGCCAGTCCCTTTCCACCCAGCTTTCTGCATCATCCCTGGCCTCCCAGTACAATGGCTAATGATCCCGTAGCACTTAGGTCACAGGGTCCACATGACCACTTGTTATAGAGCAATGATTTGTAATCTCAACCAGACCGGAGAAGTCTCTGGAGGTCTGTAAACATCCAGAGTTCCCAAGTCACATCAAGAACGAGTTAAATCAGAATTCATCTGTATTTTGTCAAGGTTCTGAGATCCGTGAAAGACAGCTCCATTGAGAATGATTGTCCTAGAGAGGAGAAACAGTATTACACAATAAATGTTTCTCACTTTTGGTCCGTGTAAAACTTATAAAAGTATTATTTCTACCTTAGTAAGAACTTCCTACTGATTCATAGGGCATATCAGCATGTTGTTTCTAATGACCAAGTTTCCTTAAATGATTTAACTGCCTTTTTATCATGAATGTTATTTGAAAAGAAGAATAGTAATACCTCTGGAAAATCTTGAAAATTTCAGGTCTCCTTAATGTTGCAAAGGCCGGATTTCCCTGGTTTTGACCCATTAATTTACTTCCTCCAGGCCTTAGCTAGACAAGGAAAGTGCCATGTGGGAGCTGACATTCAGGTAAAATCACTACATGTGTTTGTTTGAAGGTAATTATTGAGGTAAACACAGTTGACATTTTTTCAGTGTGCCAGGTGCAGGTATATGTATGTACAAACGTGTGTGTCTTGGGAACCACAATACTTCCTCAGTGTATTAAAAACTGGTAAAGAAAAATACTTGATATTTATGTACTGGGAAAAAAAACCCTCAGCTTTTGCGTCTTTATAAATCCTTGCAAAGCTTGAATTCACAGGTACACATGAATTCCATTAAAGAAAAACTCTCAAAAAAAAAAAAACACAAAAACCCAAACTTCCTTTTAATATTTGGAAAGACATTAGTGAAATAAATCCACACATGGGTATTTTTATGAATAGGCCTTTATGTCTTGTACTGGTGTGTAAGGCTGTCACATGCTGATACATTTTCTCAGGTAATCGTCTTTGTGAACTATTCATCGGTGATGGGTCTTTATTTCAAAATATTCCCTAAACAGGGTGTATGCTCAGTGATTGAACCGTGGACTTTGAGCTGGACTCACTGGGGCTGAATCCCAGCCATACCACTTACTAGTTGTCTGGCTTTGGGAAATTTACCAACCGTACCCGTGTCTCAATTCTTTATGTTTCAAGTGGGGATGACAGTGATAGCGTTTCTTTTCAAAAGAGTGTGTGAGGCGTGAGTTAGGTCTTATATTAAAAGTGCTTAGAACTGGGCTTGCTACAAAGATAATGCTAAAATGGATTTGCTATTATTCTGAAATAATTTTAATATAGAATAAGAGGCTAATTCTAAAGCCTAGAAAGAAGCCAGATTCCACGCTGCTAACCACTGTTCAAATCCAGCCTCAGCAGTTTGTGAAATACACCAGGTGGTCTGTGCTTAAGCCCCAAATCCTGACAGGGTGGAGAAATAAAGAAGGGATTGTGGCATGGCCCTGCCCCGTTGAGGGGTGCTTTCTCCCTCTCACGGTCTCCCTCACGATCACACATGACCTCTGGCAACTAAAAACACAATACAATACAAGATGTCATGGTCCCTGAGAACTTTCAGTCAAGCACTGTCATGTAGATCGCACATAGTAAGGGGTTCCTAGGTTACCTCTGTCCTCAAAATGCATTTCTCCATGCACGCTGGCCTTGAAACATTTCACACTGTTGGAAACCCACCAAATAGTCTCACCTGATAGGCTCTGTGAGCTGTTTCTCTCCCTGTTCAGTTTCTTGGTTACCCCAGCTGTGAAGTTTTGGTGGTTTTTGTTTGTTTGTTTGTTTTTTTTTTAGGCTGAGAATTTGTATTATCTGTTGACCCTGGTTGTGTTTTCTTTTCTTTTTTTTTTTTTTTTTTGGAGAGATTTTCACTGTAGGGCGCGTGCGCTCGCCAGACAGACAGAGAGAGACATAGAGACAGAAAGCGAGAAATCACCCCCCAGAGGGGATGGTCACGCCGCAATCCCTTCTCCTCCATTCTCCTCTCGGGATCTTGGGCACGCACGCACACGTGCCCGGCGTGAGTTTTAAGCCACCGGGTCCGGGACACGAACCGCGGTCGACTACGTGGGAGTCCAGCGACATAGCCATTACGCTAACTGCTGGTTCTCTTTCTTTTTTTTTTAATGACTTAATTTTATTTATTCATTCATTTATTTTAATTTGACCACACACACACATACACACACACGCACACACACGAGAGAGCGAGCCATCAGGAGGACCAGGACTTGAACCATGGTCAGTGATGTGTGAGTATCCAGCACCTTAACCACCATATCACCCGCTGGTCCCCCTGGTTGTGTTTTCTGTTTCTTCTCCATTGTAGTGTTGTGTCTGTTTACCCCTGCTGCTCTGGGGAGAGTAGCAGGATGCTGATTCATTCTGTGAGGGGAGCCCATTCAGTGCATGTTCGCGGTCTGCAATCCTGGCATCCTGACTGCTTTCCTCAAGGTGTTAATGTCTGGGGACAAAAAAGGGTATCTGGTCACATATCTTTCTTCTGCTTTTCAATCACAACTGACCACTTTTCTGGACTAGCAGATGGCATAATTGTTATGTTGCTAGACTCCCATGTAGTTGACTGTGGTTTGAGTCCTGGGCCCAGCAGCTTAAAACTCACGCTGGGCACTTGTGCATGCATGTCCCAAGTCCTAAGAGGAGAATGGAGGAGAAGAGATGTGGCATGATCATCCGCCCTAGAGGTGATTTCTCGCTTTATCTATCTCTGTCTCTACAGTGAGTGCACATGCCCTATAGCAAAAGATCTCTTTTCAAAAAATTGACCACTTTTCAAAATTTGCATGACTCAGTCTTTTATGGACCATCTGGTGACTAACTTTCCTGACAGAAAAAATGCCTTTAAATGAGATCCTTAGCTACCAAATAGCACAATTAAGTGAAATAAACATCTGATAAAGTTCTGGGCATCATGGCGCGGGGATGAAGAACTCTGAGGGTAAAAATCCAAGCTCTGTTGTTGACTCTCCTGGTCACCTCTCCTCAAATCCTGCCACTTTACGTAAGATGACTACTTTGCCCTAAGATGTCCACATTTTAGAGCATTTAGGGTAATGAGCAGACCTTTATAATTATGTTTCCTAGAATTATTTCAATCCTATATTTATAAGGATTTAAGCTAATGATAGATGAGGCAATAAGGGTAAAACAATTCAACTGGGAGACTAGTTTTTAGGTTTTTTTTAACTTTTTTTTTCTTTAATTATAGTCATTCAATGTGGCATCAACTGAAAGGAGTCATCCACTAATCTTGTCATTTGCTCTAAGAGGTAGGGTAATGCTGGCAGCTTTTACGGAGTTAGAAATAGGCCACCTATTGCTAATGGATATTTAATATCAACATCACATTTAGAGTTTTTGTTAATCAGAGCTTTTGTTACTTGTTCATGGAAAGTAAAAGAGACACATCAGATATGGAGATTAATTATGGCTAACCCAGGGTTATTTCATTTAAACTCCATGAGAATTTTCTCTAATAGGAAGTAACATAGAAAGTTCAGGCAGTCTCTCAAGGTGGCATGGTGGTGAAGGTGCTAGACTCCCACATGGCCGACTGCGGTTTAAGTCCTGGACTTGGTGGCTTGAGAATCATGCTGGACATATGGGTATGCATGCCCAAAATCCCAGAAGGAAGGTGGAGGAGAAGGGATTGCAGCGTGGCCTTCCCCCAGAGATGATTTCTTATTTTCTCTCTTATAGTCTCATGCATGCATCCCTGATAATAAGAACTGATAGGTAAAGAATTCCACCAGAACCTTGACCTTGTACAAAGATTACTGCAACCTAACGTAGATTACTTGACAACGACATCTGCCCATCCAACCCTAGACCACTGCAATCCTTATTGTTGATTCTGGAAGCTAAGGATAGTTGATCGCAAACAGGTGGGATGATCTCCTCCTTCCCTTTCTCTCCTGATTGTGGTTTTTGCCTTGAAAACCTGCCAGAAGGCTGTAAGACCTTGGTGCACGTGTTTGGGGCAACTGGATATGTCCCTCCAAGATGGATGCCCATATAGTCTTCAAACTTATGCCCAAACAAACTTCTTTTGCTTTGCATAATTGGACTCAGTTGACCATTTCAGGTTGACAGGCTGTTTATCAGGTACATAGGGAATGGCTGTGAGATGGTTCAAGGTTTATGCCATTTTGTTTTGTTCTAATGCTGCCACTGTTGTTTGCTTACCATTACATTTAAGTTATGGCCAGCAAGGGGCTGTGAAACTGATACTCCATCACAGGAAGACAGTGCTCCATGGGTCTCTTGCATTTCTGCCTGTCATGAGATTTAGGTACTGATTGCCTTTGTTCTGGGCTCTTTTCAGCTTTTGTGTAATGAGCAGCTTGGGAAGATGGAGACAGTGTCTCCTTCTGGAGCGAAGAGCAGGCATGCTCCCTGGCCAGTGTAATAGAGGGTCTTCCTCTAGAGCAAAGGATAGGTTTCTTCTCCCATTATCAACAATTCTTTTCCAAGCTCCGTGTCTTTCTCCTATAACACAACCTACCACCGGTGCAGGTGTCACCTGGGCCTCCTGGTGTTGCCCTGTGGGAACTGAAGCTTGGGGAACCAGTGCCAATGCTGCCATGCTGGCTCCCACTGTGGTTGCTGTTCGTGCTGTAATAAACTATCTTTTCCTTCTGACCCAGGAGTCTCAGGTTCTGCCAGCACCATGAAACTGCGGCAGACTACACTATGAGCTGAGAGGTGGGGTACAACCTCAGACCACCTCAGATTTTGGCCATGCAAATACTTGGTTCACCTCATACTATTCATTTAGTACTGCTATTGGAATTTTCTCCTCCATTTTTCTTAGTTTGAAATTGGAATTAGCTAATTAGCCTCTCTGAGCCTCAGTTTACCCATTTGCAAAATGAAGATAAGTAACTACTTTACGACCTATTTGGAGAATTCAGTAATTTATGTAAGAAAAGTTGGTGTAAAGCAGACTACTCTTGTTGGCAATTTCAATGACGCATTCAGTAGCTTACGTTGAGTTTTCTTCTGTAAAGTGCTAATAATGCTCACTGACGTGTTAAAAGTAATAATAATAAATGTCCTCAGGACACTCTAAAGTATCCTTGAGAAGTGAGAAAACACGAGCAGGATTTTTTTTTTTTAATTCAAAAATCAAAGACAAATGTTAAAATTTCTCATTGTTTCACACATTTCAGGACTTTGGTATCTTATGAAGCGGTCAGAATTCCTGCAGGGAAATTCATGGATGTTTCTACCCATGAAACATTCTTTTCAAAATCTTCTTTTCATAAATTAGGATATTAAGCTGTGGCTGTGCAAAGTTTTCTAAAAAATGAAAACCCGATATAACTGGATACTCTTATACAGCAGTATTTTCTTTTTGATATCTTCATAAACATACTGAATTAAAAAATATCTATAAATACTAAAAGTAACAAGCTGGCCTAGATGGACACCTTTTATGGTCAGTAAGCTAGTGTCCAAAGTGGACTGGAAACCTGGGTAAACATCCTTTATGGACTTCTGTCTGATCTGACCTTAGCTCTGTGGGACCCCATTCCCACAGATTTTGGGATGGCTGAGGGAAGGAGCACAGTAGATCCTGAGAGAAATAATCTGGGCCTGAGTTCATGTGAGGTATGTGCCAAGGAGTCATTTCTCATGAGCCCAGTGAGGTAGAACTTACTTCCTATAAGCAATTCTAACCATGGACATTCTGTTAAGAACATTTAATAGATAAGATCCCCTCCTCAAAGCAAATATCATTGCTGTATCTGCTTCAAGGTCCAGTTATCCTCCCGACAAAGAGATTAGATCAGTCATCAGCTTTCTTTTCTCTCCCCTAGGGACTTCTGTAGTAAACACGGAGAATCTAGCTCAAACCAGGTGCATTAACTCTTCCTGTCCAAGTATTAAAGGAGAAAATAAAGTCATGTTTTGACAACCTCACCCTAATGTTTTGGACTAATCCTGATGTCTTTGTGAAAGCTCGACTGAATGTTTCATATGTGTTAACTCATTTCATCACAGAAGGAACCCAACAAGACTGAGGGTACTATTCCAACTAACAAATGAGGAAATTGAACTTCAGAGCCAATAGCTATTTTTTCCCAGGGTTGCATAGGCAGAAGTGTGGCCATCAGGATGTGAATCCAAGGGCCAGACAGTGGTGCAGAGGGTGAAGCATGAAGCTCCCCGAGGCTGGCTCACATGGGGAAGCTTCGGGTTCACGTTCAGATACCTCCCCTAGCATGTGTGCACCCATGATCCAGAGCCGGCTGAGAACAGGGGTAGACACTCGGGAGTGTGTCTCTCTCTCTCTCTTGCTTGCTTGCTCATTAAAAAAATAAACTAAAAAAAAAAAAAATTCAAATTCAGATCTCTCTTAATACGTATGTAGTTCATGAATTTATGACATAGCATACTGATTTTCCACAAACTCAAATAGTTTTGAGCCAAGCATGTGGAATCTGTGTATTGGAAATTTGGTTGGCCTTCTGTCGCCTCTGTCTGAGGATGATTTGGTTTCCTCCAAAGAGTGACTGCCCTGGAAGTAACCGCCCACTAGTTTGGGGAGCAGGTGCTGAACATTTAAAATTTAGCAAAAAAGGTCTTCGGTTGACCCTTGGATGTACAAAAGTGAGTCTAACATTGTACAACTATTTAAAATTCTGTCCACATACCTTATTTCATGTCCACTTCACTCAACTTCAACTGACTACAGTGGCAGTTATCAAAATAAGGAACTTTAAAATCCTTATGATCAAGAGGATGGAGAAAAGAATGCCTCGTGAGTACTTAGTGAATAATAGAACTCCACTGGTAAATTCTGACCAAAATCTAAATTCAGACAGCAGAGAGAGGTTGAATGAGAGTCTCTTAGGACCCAAGTGCCTTCCTTGGGTGGCTGTCAAGGACTTCTTCATCCTCAAGAATGTCTCTATGCTTCTTTTTCCTTTTTCTCTCACCCAAACACAAAAACCCCATACTTTATCACTGCCGATTATGTGTTGAGCTCTTTGTCTATTATATTTTCTATAGTTCTCACCTTTCCAACAGCTTAGAAGTCACAGCATGTTCAATCCTTTCTCTTCTCTACCGTTTTCTGGAGGTAGCAAAATAATTTTAGAAACTGTTAGACTTTAAGAAGGAGGGTAGTGGCTGCCTGTGTCTCTGCATATATCTGTGTAGAAAGGTGGTTGGTGGAGAATAAGCCATAGTTCTCAGATTTTCAAATCTGTGTTCTGGTTGGTAAAGTACTTGAAGTCGCTACTTGAGAATTCTCAAAAACGAGTACAATCTTCCTTTGGTATCTATAGGACATTGTTTTCAGGATTCCTGTGGATACCAAAATCCACTGCTAGGGATGTTTAAGTCTCTTATATAAATCGGTATAGAATCGCTGTAGAATTTATGCACATTCTCTTGCACACTTTAAATCATCTCTAGGTTACTTATAGTACCTAACACAGTCTAAGTGTTATAAACAGTTGTTACATTGTATTATTTTTATATTGTTACTTTCAATTTTTTAAGTATTTTAAATTCACAGTTGAATCCAGGGATGCAAAACCCACAGATATGAGATTTGAATGTATTTATTTTAACAGTGAGTTGAAAGTGGTCTTACCTAGTATACTCCAAATGTATTATCTTGGCTTTCTCTTTTTGTAAATCACATAAAGCGAACCATTTATGAAAACGAAATAACATGTTTATAAATACATTTAAACAATTACTTTGTAATATACAGGGAGAAATATGAAGTACTCCAAAATCTGAAACATTTTATCAATGTGATGCAAAAATGGAGAATTCAGCACCTGACCTTATGTAATGGGTCTTGTCACAGTGTTGCACTATTAAAGTATTGTATAAAATTGCCTCTGGGCTATGCAGAAGGTGGATATGAAGCAAATGGATTTTATGTTTAGACTTGGGTGCCATTCTTAAGATATTTTATGAAGTATTTTGCAAATATTTCAAAATCTGAAAAAAATTTAGAATTCAAAATGCTTCTGATCTCAGGCATTTTGAATATAGGATATGCAACCTGTATTTCTTATATGTTAAGATGATGGATGATAGCATTTATTTTTATTAAGTTTTAAGATGACTGCTATTTCTTGTTTTAAGAATACATGCAGCTTATTTAATAGTCATTAATAAAGAGCAAATATAATGAATAAGATTGCAGAAAAATCACATCCTAAAACTAAGAATTATGTTTATTTTACTAATCGTGTATTTATTATTGGCCATGTAACGTTAAACCCCCACAATTCATTTATAGGATGACTAAGCTTTTAGATACAGTTACCTAAGGTGTGAAGCAGACAACTGACTCATTCAACTACTTTTCTTTGTATTTTGGAAAACTATGCATTTAAACATGAATTTCATGTCAGACAGTGTTTAAGATTGAGAATTGATAAGAGAAAGAGCACTGGCCTTGCTGCTGTGAGTCATTGTCTCATTTTTGTTTGTTCGCTTTTGTTTTTGTTCAAGTTTATTTCTTCCAATGAGAAAGAAAGTCAGAGCCAGAGATTTCGGCACCTCCAACAGGGCCTTCACACCATGATCCAAGTCTATCCCACCCCGTCCTAGCTTAAAGTATGCATGTACCCAGCGTGTTTAGAGAGGTCTCCAGATGTGAACCCGGGACCTTATTCTGTGGATCCGCCTCACAGCGCACTGTGTTTTATTACACCACCATCTAGTCCCACATTGTGAGTGCCTTTAGGATCATCTAACTTCTTGACGGCTTCATGCTCTTAATTGTGAAACGTGTTTCCTCTAAAATGCTCGTTTTAGTGGGTCACGTGGAGGAATAAATGCAGCAATGCCTGGAGCAGTGTTGCCCAGATTTTCCATTGGCTCTCTCCTTTCCATCCTCAAACTTCAACTCAGAGGCAATGCCTTGGGAAGCCTTGACCCCTCCATACTCCACATCCTGAGTCATTGACTTTCACTCTCCAATACTCACATGTGTATTTCTTCCATAACCCTTATCACTCTGAAGTTACCTTGCTTACCTATTCGTGCACTTGCTTATTTTCTGTCTGTTTCCATAGCACGTAAGTTTAATAAGGCCAAGGACTTTTATATTTTCCTCTTAACCCTGAATACATACCTGAAATAACATCTAGTACATAGTAGGTGGTGAGCACATGCACCGAGCTGCAACAGGGCATGAAGAAGCTCTTAACATGTGAAGCGCCATGAAAGTTGGCTACTTTGATTTCACATCTCCTGTTTTATCTACAAGAGATGCATGTATTGTATTTTCTAGTAAAAATGTTCCCCTCTAAGCTTTGGGGGGTGTAACAATTGTTGTTTTCTTTCTTTTCTTTATGAAAAGTCTTGATTTGAGTGAGTTTGGTGAAGACGCGTAAGCTTAGCTGTTACAGTGAGCCAAGTTTACAATCTGTGAAAAGAGGTAATGCAAGAATGCCCTGTGCTCACCAGGCCCTGCACTTGGCATGGAAACCTCATTACTAATGGGATCCAACGGGTGTAGATGAAGCGATGAAACTCTGGCCAGAGACTTCATCTCTTGGGTTGTAATGAGACGCCTGCAATATCCAGTGGTATCTGTTGTGACTTAAACCAGTAAAAGGTGATCTTGCATGGGCACCAGCTATTTTTTGTGAAAGCTAAAGTTTACCTGAAGAGAATTGACTGTTAATAAGTTTATTCAATACAGGCCACTCAGGGGATATCATTTTTGACAGGAGAGATAATCTCCAGCCACTTAGTCATCTAAAAATAGCAATGCCTAATTCCTGAGTCAAAGTGTGTATACATTTAAAGAAAGATGGAGGAAAATAATCTTACTGCTTTGCCTTAAAAGGCAGGCTAGTTCAATGCCCGCCCTGGGGACATAATGGAGCCTGGTGTAACCGATTGCAATCACGGTCAGTCGCTAACTCTGTGATCTAAACTCCAGAAGGCTGAATTTCCTCTTGCGTAGGATGGAGGGGATGATGATAATAGTCATACAGGGCTGTTTGGGGGATTAAGTGGCAGATATCCAAATCTCTCTGAAAATCTGATGCAGGGGAAATATTTCAGAATAGTTCCCATTACACTGCTCTCCTTTTTGGGTCAAGTCACCGAAAAAGGGACCTAAAGAAGGATCTGATTGTTTGCTTCTGTGGGGGCCCAGTGCACCAGGGGCTCTTTGAAGCAAAATGTTTCTACTATACTATTCCCTCAGAGCTCTAGAGGAGTAAGAATTATCATAGGACTTTGAAATAGTGGTGAATAAATCAAATGATGGGACAGACAGAGGCTATAGCTTTCAATGGCAAATATTGAAAGTGTAAACATAAATATTACTAGTTGTCTACGCTGCTACTTGAGAGGAAAACCAGTGTTTCTGAGTGCATTCTTTTCACTAAAGACCTGCATCAAAAAAACTTATCTTTATCTTTGTAGTATATTAATGTGAACAGAATCAGATAAACCCAACTTATATCTCTTGGTTTTAAAGGCTTCTATTTTTATTGGAGAGAGTGCTTAAGAGGAGACAACAAGAAGTTGTGAATGTATTTGGTATGAAATAAAATTTAAGCCCATGCATGTTTTCCCATGATGTGCATTTTCCACAAACTTTTCAAAGACCCCTTAGATTTTTTTCCCTTAAAAATACTAAGTTAGCAGTATCATATTTATATGAAGAATTTGAAATGGCTCATGTTTGTTAACTATTGTAAAACCTAGAGAAGGAAATATGTTTACATACATATAGACACACAAGATGTGTGTATAACTCATATTCTTTTTGAGTATTTACTGAAATGAGAGAGGAAATGTAGCTTGGTTTTAGAATTTATATCAGTTGTTAAAATCCTGTAATATTTGCCCAGGTAATTCTGTTGCATGAATGTGAAGGATTTCTTTCAGGGTATTGCTCATTTCTTAGCTCAAATCACAGTGCGTGCTGATTTTCCTGTACAGACCACCTCTTTAAGTCATCACCCGTATATTCTCTAGAAAGTAAAGGCATAATGCTAGGAAAGAAAGTTTTTATATTTTTTAAAATATCAAAATGACTAAGATTTGAGGGAAATATAGAACACCATAGCTTGGAGTCCCCTAAAGCTTTAAGTTTAGATATTCCTTAAGTATTTATTCATGTCCATCCATGCATTAAGTTTTCTCCTCGGGAGCAAGATCTAAGGATTAAGTATTACAGGTGCTTGCTCTTGAGAGAACTCTTAATTTGGTGAAAGAGAAAAGAAAGAAAGATTGGGCAACATAGAGTAGCTCCCACTAGCATGCTCACTGTAAGTCGCTGGGGTAACCTTGAATAGTCAGGTATATTCAAGAGATGTTCAAATGATCCCTAGATAAATAAATGCTCTTGGAATCTTGTCTCCCAAAGATGTTTTCAGCAATATTTGTAGCTCTGGATTTTGCTTTAAAATGATACACATACACCAGAAGTGTGTGAGTGTTTGTGTGTATGTTTGTAGTTATTTATTTGTGTATTTATCTCTTTATATCTTTTTCTTCCCCCTCCTCTGCCCACCCCAAAGGGCACATGCACTCACCAGAGAGAGACAGAGGGAAAGTGAGAAAGCATCCCTTATGGGGCATGGTTTCACTGCAGTTTCTTCTCCATTCTCCTTTCAGGATTTGGGGCATGCATGTACACACGCCCAGTGTTATTTCTCAAGCCACTGGATCTGGGACTTGAACTGTGCAGTTGGCCATGTGGATCCAGTGCCCTAAACACTGACTGGGCCAATTTCTGTTTATTTCTACAGAGCCATTTCTCTTGTCTATTCTTATTTGTTTTAATCTGGTACCCTATTCTCTGTTCTCCTGAGTTATTAAGTTTGCACTGAAGAACAGATCCCCATATTCTGGATCAAGGTGTTCCACACCATCTGGTGGGCTCGTGCTCAGCAGTCTGGTTGCTAATGTTCCTCCTCTTCCATCAGTGAGTGGTTGTTTCAGTCAGGCCTTGAGTAGATTATGCTTTAAGTCAACTGGAAGCTACGTGAGTCTGTTCTGAAGTTAATAAATCTGGTGGAAACTTCATTCATGTAACAAAGCTTACTAGGAACTATATCTTCCTTTCTAAATTATTTGAATTTTTATATTTATCAGGTAAAGATTACTCAGCTCTATTTTTGTTCCTTCTCATCTTCTCAGTTAAACTACCTTTGTTCTTCATGACCAACCTAGGTTTTCTACTTTGGACTTATAATGTGTTTCACTATGTAGGACCATTGTTCTTATTAATATTTTTTCTTCCCAATTTTAAAGAAATCCTTAGGGCTGGAGGTGGTATGGTGGTTAGGGTGCTCAACTCCCACATGGCTGACTGTGGTTTAAGTCCAGGACCTGGCAGCTTGCTTTCACACTTTCCCTCTCTCTCTGATCAAATTGAAAAATAATAATGAAGATAAATAAAATTAAATAATTATTTCTTAAAAGAGGAATCCTTATCCTCTTATTTTTTATATTAATTTTAGAATATTTTGTGAAATTTTAAAAATCACTTATATTTATTGGATTTCATTAAAGTTCTTAAGTTAATTTAAAGGTTACTACAACTTGGTATTTATTTCTCAAGTTCTGGAAATCATTTATGTCTCTGAATAAAGTTTTGTGGTTTTCTGTAAGTAGGTCTTCACCCAAAGAGGATTTGAGGATAGTTTTCTTTAGTAGGTATTGGGAGCATACTGAAACATTCCTGAAATTATGAATTCTGTGAACTCACAGGGCCCATTGTGCTGTTTCAGCCTATCTCAGTCATTCATGCTGCGATCATAAAATATATGAGATTGGGTAATTTATAAAGAAGAGAAGTTTGGTATCTGTTGAGTACCGGCTCTGTTTCCAAGACGGTGCCTCATTGCTTAGTCCTCATGTGATAGAAAGCAGAAGGGCAGAAGGAATCTAGGTTAGTTCCCTCCAACTTTTTTATAGGGCCTTGGTCTATTAATGATTCCTTAAAGATCCCACCACTCAATCCTAGCAAAGATGGATTAAGTGTCAGCATGAATTTTAGAGGGGACACATTCAAACCATAACACAGCTGAATGATAATCATCATAATGAAGTTAGATTTTAAATAGTTTTATTATATTATTTTATTTGATCCTCTCAGTTATTATGAAGTGGATGCTCCTATAATCCCCATTTCCACGGATTCCTTCTGCCTAAGATGCCTTTTATCCCCACAAATGTTATCTTCAAATCCTATATATCCTTCAAAGTTAGTTAAAATGTTGCCTTTTCTCCACAGTATTTTTTTTTTTTTTGAGAGTTTTTTGCTATAGGGTGCGTATGCTCACCAGAAAGATAGAGACAGAGAGACAGAAAGCGAGAAATCACCCCACAGTGGGGATGGCCATGCTGCAATCCCTTCTCCTTCATTCTCCTCTTGGGATCTTGGGCATGCTTGCACACGTGCTCGGCATGAGTTTAAGCCACCAGGTCCGGGACTCAAATCGTAGTCGACTACTTGGGAGTCTAGTGACATAGCCATCATGCCAACTGCTGGTTTCCACTATTTTTTAAAACTTTCCAATTCACTCTAAGAAGTAATCTCTTTCTTAAATGTCTTTATGTATTTCTCTCCTAGGGAATGTCTGACTCATGATTTCATTATGGCTTCCCAAGTCTCTTGATAACTACAGCAGGCAGCACAGTGCCTATTAAATAGGGGATACGCAGGTGGCCAGATTGTTACTGGGTGCCTGAAAATTTGCAGTGCTGCAGAAGCAGGATTTCAACAGCGCAGGGAGCATTCGGTACGACCAACCTCCCCAACCCATCTAGACCACCCAGCGTCACATTCACCTAGTACTAGAACCTACACACTGGGCTTAAGATGCCTGTCTCTGTTACCAATTCTATTTCATATTTCGTGTCATGACTTTGTCATGTTAAAAAAGTAATAGCAACCAGTCCTTCTCTAGAAGAATGTTAAAAATGTCATGAAGTTTTTCCTCCTTATCCACAAGTTCCAAGATCCCCAATGGAATCCTGAAACTGTATAATGCTGAGGGCCATATTTGCTATTTTTTTAATTTGTTAAGTGAGACCACTACCAAGTGACTTGAAGGTGGACAGTGAGTGGCACCCACACTGAACATATTCTGGACAATGGGACGATTCCCATCCTGCCCCAGACAGCACATGGTTTTATCACTCTGCTCAACCATCGTGCAATTTAAAACTTATAAACTGTTTATTTCTGGAATTTTTCATTTAATATTTCTGGACCACAATGGACCACGAGTGAGTAAAACTGGCAGGAGAAACTAGAGATAAAGGAGAAATGACTGTATATGCACAATGATCCTGATTTTAAATTTCCTCTCCCTAGTCTTTATCTCTGTCTTCTCTCTGTAAGATTTCACATTGTATGCATGCTACCATGCTAGGAAGTTTTGTATTTTTTAAAATTTTATTTCAGTTTTTTTATACATTCTGTCATGTTATTTAGCTTGCAAAGTGAATATTCCAACATGTGTACATTTCTCACCAGTCCAGTTGACAGTACTATATAGTTATCTTCAACAGGAAGTTTTGTATTTTTAAAGGAGTGCTTTGTGAAACTGAAATTATTTATACATAGCTACAGTTTTTATCACCTCAGAATTATGAAGAGAGGTCTGGTACTCCAATTTGTTTCATTCAAAAGACAATGATATAATGTTTGCATCATTAAGTTCATGCAGCATCTTAGGCACACAACCCAGGGCCTGTATACATCTGTTGGAGAGGCATAGAATGCACATTTATTAAGCATGCTTGGTTAGGTAATGCAGTCTTTCAATGACCCCTCAAAGACTTTGCTGGAGTGAACAGATAACATGCAGTCTAAGCCTGTTAACAGAGGCTGCGTGGATTTCTTAGGGTTCTGTTGGTCAGAATATTGCATATCGGGGACCAGCAGATAGTATAATGGTTACGTCGCTGGACTCTTATGTTGTCGACAGCCATTTAAGTCTTGGACATGGCGGCCTAAAACTCAAACCGGGAGCTTTTGTGCGCATGCCCAAAATCCAAGAGGAGAAGGGATTGTGGCATGGCCATCCCCTTGGGGAGCGATTTCTCACTTTCTGTCTCTCTGTCTAGCTAGCACACGTGCTCTATAGCAAAAACTCTCTTTAAAAAAATTGCACATTGAAGACAGATCTATAATCAAGCATTGAAACATTTATAGTGTTAGTGTTTCCAGCTTCCATGAAAGTTATACAAAAGTTATATTTTCCTAAGAAAATACAAAGGGAAATCTATTGCAGTTTACATTCATAAGCATAATGAAATAATCAACATTGAGGCCTGATTGGTGGGAGACATCCATGTCACCATTTCATGCACTGATTTAGTTTTTTCTCTGCTGTAACCTTCGATCAACACCAGTTTCTTTCCTCTCCCCCCCCAACAGAAAGAGGTCAACGTAAACATGCCTGTCAAGGGCCTGACAGGACAGATTAATAGTGCAAGTTAGAGTTTGTTGGAGTTTTCTCCCCTTGCATTTTGCCTCAGGTGCTAGATTTTTTTTTTTTCCCTTTCTGGAAATATATGTATTTTTCTTCTCTGAAAGAATACGAGCATAAAACACATAGGTTATTTCAAGAACTTTGAGCTATAGTATACAAGCTAAAAAATTATGAGAGTATTCATCACTGCCAGGAAAGACCTACAGTGATAATGAAAAATTAATATATGAGAAGTGAGACATCTGAGGGTTTAATGGATATATTCAAAAGAAAAACTAGGACTTTTGTAAGTGCCTATTCTTTTTATGGGCCTTTTATTTTTATTTGTTTTTTAAGTGGAACTGTGGCTATTCATCAAAAGTCATATGAAAATTGAAGCATTTTTATATACAGGTCAAGAGAAAATACCACCCTTCCTCTTTTTTAAAAAAAAATCCATCACCTAGATGATTCAGGTTAATTATTTTTCTGACCTAAATCTTCTGGGAAATGGCTTTAATTATCTAGTTAACCTTGCATGTGTAACAAAGTTTAAGCAAGGCACGGGACCAGAGAAAATATATTTTTTTAAATGTAAATTCAGTTAACGTGTTTTTGAGTATAATTGAAAATACAAAGAAAAATTACTTCTCGATTTAATTTTGAATTGACTGAATCTCTTGTCTGAAATCAGACCGTAGGCCCAGCCTAATCCAGTGACCAGGAGACCATGGGGAATCTGATCAAGTGGATGCTAGTGAGAACTGTCCCTTCTCTTGGGAACAGAGCTTTGCACACAGCTGAGGGCTGTATCAGCATCCTGGGATGCCATGACAAAGTACCACAAAGTGCGCAGCTCACAACAGAAATAGATTCCCTCACGGTTCTGGAGTCTGGAAGTCTGAAATGGTGGTGTTAGAGGGTCATGTTTCCTCTGAGACTTTGTGTAGAATTCTTCCTTGCCTCATCCTACCTTCTGGTGGAGGCCGTCAGTCCTTGGTGTTCCGTGGTTGCAGCCATGGCCCTCCAATCTCTGCTCATCATTACACGATGTTCTCTCCATGTGTATCTTCACATGACCTCCTCCTTGTAAGGACACCGGTTACATTATATGTGCATCTGGTATTTCATCATCCTAACTAGTTATATCTGCAGCAACACTATTTCCAGAAGAGGTCACATTCTGAGGTACTGGACAATGGAAACTGTGAAAAGGGTCCGTCTCTCTCACCAGGGTGCTGTTCTACCAGCACTGCTAATTGAAGAAAGACCTCCACACCCACACACCTAACTGCCATTTATACATCTCAGTCACACTCTACCTCTCGCAGGTATTAACACCTCTGATTACACCTACTTGCCTGGAATTCTCCCCTCCCTACAGTGCTGGACGACATTCCTGTGATTTATAACTGATAATTACCTAAGTGATCCAACGTTTTTGCCTGTCAGATGACTACCCTCTGCCATCACAGTATGTCAAGTCTTCTCTGATGGAATAAACACATGGTACTCTCTTATTTTCTCATCTCAGCATTCTGTGGTCTTGTCAGTGTTCTGAAGAATCCTAACTTCTATTTTCCTCTTTCAGTAAACCTTCCTGAGCTGAGAGTACTCATCTCTATGGCTTTAGCTCCCACTTGGATGCTGATTCCCATGGCTGTCCGTGTCTTACACCTCAGCTGTGGTGCAGGTGCTCTAGCCTTTCTCATGCCTCCACCACACACTTTTCATGTCTCCACCTGAGCTTATATTTACCTCAGAGGCAGACGTTTAGGTATCATTTTAGAATCCTCTTTATCCTGTCTGTATTCAGTAGATCATCTGTTCCTATTTATTCAACTTTTAGACAACTCTCCTCTATATTCACCATAGCACCTCCCCACTTACTGCATTTCAAACCTTTTTCTTTCTGGGTCAATTACAATACTCTTTCTATAGGTCCATCCATTTTCCAGAAATATCCCATTGTCATCAATCTTCTGTAAATGTCCAGGGCTAGTATTTTAAAACTGCATTTCTGAACACATCTCTTCCTCGCTCAAAATCCATCAATGGCATCGTTCATGATGAATTTGTAAGCTCTTAGTGTAGTGCTGAAATCTTTGCATACCTCTCTGGCCACATCTTCTGTCCTGCTCTAACCACGCAGAGCCATGCAGTTTCCAGATACAGGCTCCTTCATGCTCTTATGCTCCCAAAATGTATTCTGCAAGGAATGAACTCCTACCATATTTCATCCTAATATATGAGTCCATTAAAATTCTTTTTGAGTGATACCTTTTCAAGGAAATCTCTATCACTGAAAGACACCCCTAGGTTACATTCCACTGAACACTTTTTCTGAAAGATCTGGATTATTTAAATTCAGTTTAATTTTTATTTTTTATCCCTATTCAGATTAGAATACTCTCTCTGACCATTGTACAATTGGTTGGAAAAATCAGTTACATTAATATAGTTTTTCTGTCCTCCTAATATTAGCAAGCTATTATGAAATTGATAAGCCTGTAGAGGATTAAAGCAGTCTAGGATTATGTTGGATTGATAACTGTTCAGCCAGCATTCAGGGTGAGTAGCTATTAAAGCTATTTGGCCTTAAAAATTATTACTTACTCAGAGACAGTTTCGTTTCAAATGGGAAAGTAATGCACTGCATGGTAAACAATGGGGTTGATGTAGGCTGTCTGGGAACTGAACTGCAAATCACCTACTCAATCATGAAGTTTTGGCTGTCATAATGACTGAATTACCTGGGTGAACAATGGTGTGCTGAAAAGAAGTTGGTTATATGGACTGTCTGACCTCTGTGTCATCAATTGTACAACAATCTGATTGATTACTTTGTGACTGGCCTAAACTATCTGGAAAATGATCAATTTTCTGTCATGTCTAATCCTGTCCATGTTATAATGCAGGCTCTTGCTAAGATTGCATTATATTCAGCTCTCCGTCACCAGCGAGCAAGGTCACTGTAATTGGTGATACACGAAGCCTTTTCTCATCATGTGAATAGGAGAGTTCAGATTTAAACAGTGCCTCAAAGAAGGGCATCCTTTAATTTAATCAAAGTATCTGCAGTTGAGTGGTAGTACTTCTTTCGAGTAGTACTTGAAAAACCTGACTTTATCATTTCTACATCTCCATTGCTGACTTTTGTATGTGATTTTGAAAATATCTGATGTTTTGCCACATGCATAAATTTGACTTCTTTATTTGATTCTTGTCCCACATTCTAGGAACCAAGAGTTCATTTTTAAAAAATGAACAAAGTTGCAGCCACAGAGTGGGTGAATCATGTGCTATATGACACATTTGCAAGCAGAGAATCTCTAAAAATAGCCTCCGCTCCATTGGTAATGAATAGAGTGACTATAAAATACTTACGCCACAGCCTTTTGACTTGTCCAAGTATGCGTGTACACATTTGGTCTGACAGTACGAACCCAAACAATGGACACAGGCTAATAAAAAAAACAACACAAGGATAGTTTCATTTTTTGGTTGACAGATCACTAAAACCAACCTCTCCTTGTGGGTTGTGAATGAAATGTTGAGATTCATTGAAATTTATTGGGTTGTTAGAAAAGTCATGATGCATTTTCACATAGAAAAATATCTCATAACTTTTCTGATGATGACCCAATAACTTATATAATCCTGAAGTAAAGATTTCTTATCTAGAGTATGTTAATCCGTAGCAATTCCTTTCAGAAATTCTTATGTAATGAGTATGTTATATAGATATTGCATTCTTTTGCAGTCTTCATTTTGCCATTCCAACTATCAATTGTACTATCAATAGACTTCAAAAAGAGATCTTAGAAAGGTAGATTTAAGAAAAATTCTGATTACTGTAGGTAGAGAAAGCCTATATAAACACGTTTAAATTTAAACTTAACATACATAGAAACGAAAAATTCAAGGGGCTTATTACAAAGTGAATAGATGCAGTCGAAATGAAGTTGACTTGAGTGGTTAGAGTTAAAGACATAATTCTGAGAGACTGACACATTCAAAATAACTTCTTTAGTGTTTAAAAATCTGAGGCAGTGAGGGAGGAAGAGAGGGTGCGAGTGAGAACTCACCAGGGGGATGGCCATGCCACAGTCCCTCCTCCTCCATCTCCTTGGGATTTGCGGCATAAATGCACATGCACCTGGCATGGTTTTTCAAGCCACTAGGTTCAGAACTCAAACTGTGCAGTAACTTGAAAAACCTGACTTTATCATTTCTACATCTCCATTGCTGACTTTTGTATGTGATTTTGAAAATATCTGATGTTTTGCCACATGCATAAATTTGACTTCTTTATTTGATTCTTGTCCCACATTCTAGGAACCAAGAGTTCATTTTTAAAAAATGAACAAAGTTGCAGCCACAGAGTGGGTGAATCATGTGCTATATGACACATTTGCAAGCAGAGAATCTCTAAAAATAGCCTCCGCTCCATTGGTAATGAATAGAGTGACTATAAAATACTTACGCCACAGCCTTTTGACTTGTCCAAGTATGCGTGTACACATTTGGTCTGACAGTACGAACCCAAACAATGGACACAGGCTAATAAAAAAAACAACACAAGGATAGTTTCATTTTTTGGTTGACAGATCACTAAAACCAACCTCTCCTTGTGGGTTGTGAATGAAATGTTGAGATTCATTGAAATTTATTGGGTTGTTAGAAAAGTCATGATGCATTTTCACATAGAAAAATATCTCATAACTTTTCTGATGATGACCCAATAACTTATATAATCCTGAAGTAAAGATTTCTTATCTAGAGTATGTTAATCCGTAGCAATTCCTTTCAGAAATTCTTATGTAATGAGTATGTTATATAGATATTGCATTCTTTTGCAGTCTTCATTTTGCCATTCCAACTATCAATTGTACTATCAATAGACTTCAAAAAGAGATCTTAGAAAGGTAGATTTAAGAAAAATTCTGATTACTGTAGGTAGAGAAAGCCTATATAAACACGTTTAAATTTAAACTTAACATACATAGAAACGAAAAATTCAAGGGGCTTATTACAAAGTGAATAGATGCAGTCGAAATGAAGTTGACTTGAGTGGTTAGAGTTAAAGACATAATTCTGAGAGACTGACACATTCAAAATAACTTCTTTAGTGTTTAAAAATCTGAGGCAGTGAGGGAGGAAGAGAGGGTGCGAGTGAGAACTCACCAGGGGGATGGCCATGCCACAGTCCCTCCTCCTCCATCTCCTTGGGATTTGCGGCATAAATGCACATGCACCTGGCATGGTTTTTCAAGCCACTAGGTTCAGAACTCAAACTGTGCAGTCAGCCATGTGGGATTCAATGCCTTAACCTCTGTGCCGCCTATTGGTTCCATACAAGTTTATTTTTCTGTTGTGGCCCTTGACACACACACACACACACTCTGTCTCTCTCTCTCTCTCTCTGTTCATTCATTTATTCATTCAGTAAATGTAAGTTTTTACTGAGCAGCTATTATACAACAATTTCTAAAAAATATGTAATATCTTCTAATTAAGCATAGAAAAATACTGTATTTACAAATTGATTGCTACTAGAGCTAAAAAGATACAAGCACGTAGGTATAACTCCTTATCCTTAGTTCCAGTCTAGGTAATGTCAGTAACACCTTAGAACTGTATTTGAACTGAGGCATTGTGTGTGTGTGTGTATGTGTGTGTGTGTGTATTTTCCCATATTAGTTACTACTGAAGCATTCTAGCTGCCTCTCTTAACTGCTGTTCCTTTAAGCTACATTTTTAATGGTTACTTTTATTTATTAAAAACACATGAATTCATGAATCTGTTTAGGATATAAATTAACGAAAGGATCAAAAACCCTTACATGTAGTGAACTTTATTACCTAAAATTAATATTTTAACAAAAAAGCCGTGTCAATGCTCAATATATACCCAAGAAAAAAATTCATACACATGTGTATCAAGGAGATTTGTTTAAGAATGAACACAACATCATTTTTAATATTAGCCCTAAAGTGATCATGACTCAAATGTCCTTCCAAAATAAAATGTGTCAATAAATTGTGGTTTATTCATATAACAAATACTCTGTACATTGAAGGTGGACATGCTACAGGCCAAGAAACAGCATGGCTGAACATCCCAGATATTTCAAAGCAAAAGTAGTCTGACAACATGACACGTTGCAGTCCCACTTCCACAGAGTTTCAGTTACACTGAGTATTCGTTAGGAGTCCCCATAGATCCCTGTAGGGAGGAGGAAAGGGCTAATGATTACGAGCAGACACATTTTTAAATTAGTTTTTTAAAATTTTATTATATAGAGAGTCTTTTCTTTCTTTTTTTTAGAGGTTTTTCACTATAGGGCACATGTGCTCGCCAGACAGACAGAGACAGACAGACAGACAGAAAGCGAGAAATCACCCCCCAGGGGGGATGGTCACGCCGCAATCCCTTCTCCTCCATTCTCCTCTCGGGATCTTGGGCACGCACGCACACGCGCCTGGCGTGAGTTTTAAGCCACTGGGTCTGGGACGTGAACTGCGGTCGACTACGTGGGAGTCCAGTGACATAGCCATTACGCTAACTACTGGTCCCCATATATAGAGAATCTTGAAAATCATCACCCTAATCTAAAGGAAAAAAAGGCAATATATTTATTTCTTTATTTTTGTTATAGGGCATGTGCATTCACCAAAAAAAAGTGTGGGTGTGAGTGTGAGAAAGTAAGAAGGTGAGAAAGCAAGCTGCTGTGTCTGGGACTAGAACTGTAGTTAACCAGGTGGGTGTCCAGTGCCTTAGCCACCGTGCCACCTGGGGCCCCTGAAAGATACTATATTAAAGGACTTATGAATATCTGGGTAATCAGTGCTATTATCGTCTTTATAATGTGTCCTTGTGTGATTTTTAAAAGAAAGAATAGTTCATCCGGTATCTGTTTCTAGTTGACTATAATATTTTGGAAGTAGAAGCAATTTTGGATTTTATCTATCACTTTTTATTTGACTACAAACCAATGCTTAGTTAATATCTGTTTAATTACAAACAATAGTTGTGCATAAGGTATGATTCTACTCCTCAAGTTTCTCAAACCCAATTTTTTTCCTTCACTTACTTATAAATCCCAAAAATTTCATTAATAGCTCTTATTAATTGAGTAATTAAAATTAAAAAAAATTTTTTTCATTTTTTTGAAGAAGTTTTGGCTATAGGGCACGTGTGCTTACCAGAAAGAGAGAGACAGAGAGACAGAAAGCAAGAAATCACCCCCACAGGGGGGAATGGCCGTGCCACAATCCCTTCTCCTCCATTCTCCTCTCAGGATTTTGGGCACGCACACATGCCAGGCGTGAGTTTAAGTCACCAGGTTTGGGACTCGAACTGCAGTTGACTACATGGGAGTCCAGTGACATACCCACTGAGCTAACTGCTGGTCCCAGAGTAATTAAAAATTTATACATAGGTAGAAAAGGAGTTTCTTAAGCAACTACTAAAATAATATTGGTTAATAGACTTTCCATTTATGAAATTGTATTTTTATTTAAAACTTTTTTGAGTGTGATAAATTTTACTTAAGGGATCAAGGTCATAAAGTGCTTTGAAAAACAGACATTAATTTTTATTGTAGACAACTTCGTTTATTTCAATCTGAATGACAGTTTTGACAACAGATGGTCTTTCTTTTTGAATATCAAAATATTTTTCCATTCTACTAGTTGAATTGATTTTAGTTGTATCTAAATGTAGCAGTGCTAATGAACTGCAGAATGATAAACAACACTGACACCCTCCCTTTAAGCATTTGCACCTTTAAGCACTTAATCAAACTTCTGAGAACCTATCTGAGGACCTGGACAGAGTGTATGGCAAGTCAAAGATGGAGGTGGATGTTGGTAAGGAAAATTATTATTAGCTGCTAGTCTTGTGGGTGTAAGGGATCTGGGACAAAATCTGGTTTTTGAAAGGTTTTCTGGAGAAGAGAAACCCTTCACAAACAGACAGACAGACAGACACTGCTGTGATATTTCTAAGACCCACTGTATGTTCGTGACCTCAGAGTCCAAGGTTCTATCCAGGAATCGCAGTGGGGTGAGTGCCTTTGGAAAGTACCAGTGACTGGGTGTGGAGACCAGTGATATGATCCAGCTTTCCCTTTGAGAAATCCATCTCCAGGGGATGGATAACAAGAATATGATTCCCCTGACGCCTCTTTATACCTTGCATCCAAAGACTAAATGAAGTCAAACCTCTTAAGAATTTGAGACCATTTTGAAAGCCAATGTTAGTTATAGCCTGATAAAATCTATTGAACATTATTTTTTAAGAAAAAATACAAGTTGGTCAGGTTACATCTTTCTCGTCTCTGACAAACACTTTGAAACTTTGGAGTTCTTAGTAACGAGATGACACAGCAATAGTACTTGCTAAGTGAGTCAAAAGTTTTCTTTCAGTGAGTGTTTATTGAAGTTATTATATGTAGGCACTTTTCTAGGTACATACTATGTAAAATCTGCAGTATATCAGGTAATGGTGTCTTTTTTTTTTTTTTTTTTTAAATTTGCCTGGCATATTCAATGTTCACATTAAACATTAGAAGTATACAGAATTCTTAAAAATCCTTAAAAAGGATTTGAAATAGGTTGAAATCTGCACTAATGCAGAGTAGAATATTTCCACTAACAATTTCCAAAAGAACTAGATATAATCTTATCTTAGTAAATATTTTGTGCAAATTTGGATGTAAACAATATGAGAACTTTTTTTTTTTTTTTTGAGACTTTTGCTATAAGGCATATGCACTTGCTGGAGAGATGAAAACAGAGAGACAGAAAGCGAGAAATCACCCCCTAGGGGTTATGGCCATGCCACAATCCCTTCTCCTCCGTTCTCCTCTCAGGATTTGAGGCATGCATACAAATGTGCCTGGCGTGAGTTTTACGCCACCAGATATGGGACTCAAACTGTGGTTGACTATGTGGGAGTCCATCGACATAATCATTATGCCACCTGCTTGTCTAAACCTTTTTTCCGATCAGTATTTATTCAGTCTTTCATTTAACAAGTATTTATTGAGCCCTTATATATTTATTGTAAGGCCTTGGGGATTATATCATGCACTAAACGTGCAAAGGTTACGAAGACATTCTTATCACCATTCACAAGAAGTTTCCATGCTGCATTGCAGTTAGATAGATGAGACCTCAACCAAAACTAGAGAGTAATGACACCTTGTATTTGGCTCATAAAATCATTTAAAATTGCCAGTTGATTGTTACTTTCATAGTGATAACTACTGAGGATGGAGTCCTTGTCTTAGCGATGTGAATTTACTTAGACTATATGTATGTGTGTGTCTGTCTGGGTGACAGAGTAAGTGAAGGTGAAGGAGTTGTTTTAAACTTTGTTGATAATGGAAAAGGCTGTATTTCATAAAAAAAAAAAGCAGAGTTACGTTTTTTGCTTAATATAGACTCACAATAGTGATATACTAGAGATGGCTTGTAGTAGCTCATAAAAGTAGCTTGTACTGGCTGGTAGGGCTTTAAATTTTCAGAAATTTTGTGAGCTGGTTGTTTAGCATAGCTGTTATTAAAGATTGATTATGAGTTTCCATTGCATACATTATATTTTAAAAAGTAATAGATTTAAAGTACATTACCTAAGTATTTTACTGTATTTTATTCTTTTCTGTGGTCTTGGATTTATTCACATGTATTCGTGTGTAGAAGCTATATGGTAACGTTTAATTGTACTTCTCTTTCCAACTCTGTGTTCAGATACATCAGGTTGATAGCCTGAAATCTGCCTTAGGATTCACACTTCAGAAGTTGACAAACACTACGCACTGCATCCCTCCTGCCAGTGTTCAAAAGACAGTTGTCAAGATGGTGATTATCAAAAAGACAAAAGATAAATGTTGGAGAGAGCATGGAGAAAGGTGTGTGGACACTTGGCGTGGACGTAAATGGGCACAGCCATTATAGAAAACAGTACAAAAGTTCCTCAAAATAATCCAAAACAGAACTACTGTATGATCCCTTTCTGCATACATATCCAGAGAAAATAAAATGAGTGTCTCGGATATCTGCACTCCCACGTCCATTGTGGTAGAATTCACTATAGTCAACACATGGAAGCAACCCGAATGTCTGTCAGTGGAGAAAGGGATAAAGAAAATGTTGTATATATGCACGATGGAATATTATTCAGCCTTGAAGGAAATTGTACCATTTGTGACAACTTAGGGAGACCAGAGGACATTATGCTAAGAGACATAAGCCAGAGGGAGCCAGACAAATGCTGTGTGATCTCAGTTACGGGTGTGATCTAGTCTGTCTCAGAGAAGCAGAGCGTGTGGTTGCTGGAAGATGGGAACATGGGGAGGTGTTGATCAAAGAACACAAAGTCTCAGTTATACAGAATGAATGATTTCCAGAGACCTATTGTACAGATGGAGGGTGTAGTTCATAACATTGTCTCACCACACCCCATGGCAACTAGTGAGATAATACATATAACTAGCTGGATTGTGGAGATTGTAATAATGTATTTATGTCTATCAATACATCAGATTGAACTGCTTAAATATATCCAATTTTTAAATGTCAATTTTACCTCAATAAAGCTGGGAAAAAGTAAATTCTTAAACATTTTCCAGCACATTATTGACCCACATGAAAGGCTCACCCATCTCTTTTTGTTTCAAAGGGTGGAATCCTAACCCCATTAACATCCTTTTTTTTTTTTTTTTTTTTTTTTTTTT
>NW_006159635.1:801896-834848 GCF_000334495.1 Tupaia belangeri chinensis
TTTTTTTTTTTTTTTTTTCTTTTTTTTTTTTTTTTAGTCCAAATTTGTCATTTCTCACCTTGTAGGACTTGAATGAAGCAGATGGCAAATCTGTGAACTAATTAATCACTGCTCTTGGAGTTATACTGTGTGTTTAAGAGAGCTAATGTGGGACACAGATCAGACTAATATTTTTTAAGAGAAACCACAAACATACAGAATCTATCTTGCTAAAGCTGCGGCAGTGGAGAAAGCAAGTAAACCCTGAATTAAAATGGGCATGAAAAAGCTCATTGTCTTGTCAATTGTGAAGCTTCTTGTAAAGACCTGGTCTAAATGAATATTCATCATGGATAAATATTCATTCAATAGTGGCTTTGGTGCTTTGTGGCCCTGAGAGCCAGTCGGGAATAGGAGTAGTGCATCAATTAATAGCATTTTGGAGGCGAGTGTACATCTCAGACAAGTCACTGAATCTACAGCGTAATGGTTCAAAGTGCAGTGCGTGTCAGCAACGATATAGTGTAAGATTCAGGTATAATACAGTTGAATGTCACATAACTTTTTAAAAATTTTATGTACACGGAACTCTTGGTAATTATTACTTTGTATTTATTGGACCCTGGTGGTTTTCTCAATGAAGAAACAATAAAGAGAAGGCTTACTGAGCTTAGAATTTTGGTGGCAAAGCAGATAGAAATAAGAAAAAGGAATAAAATGATATTTAAGAAGAAAAGATCTGTGACAGATTATAATTATCAAAAAAAATAATCATTTACAGAATGAATATTTAGCTTTGTCCTGCATCGAACTACCGTTTGTACAATTTCTGAGTGTCTGTCTAGATCAGAGGCTGGAAGGTTTTCATTGTTGGGCCAGATAGTTGTGCCGGCGCCATAGCTAGTGGTGAAGAAAGCTTGATCCCATATGGCTGAGTCTGGTTCAAGTTCTGCCTCTGGAGGCTGGGAAAACACGCTGGGTGTGTGCTCATGTGCATGCCCTGATCCCGTCAGGGTGGAGATACTGAGGGGAAGGGGTTGTGGGATGACCACACTTCATTTCTCTCTGGTGAGCTCACATGTCCTCTGTCACCCAAAAACCAAAGGCGGACGTGGGACAGATAGCACACGTCTTAGGCATTGTAGGACACAGTTTGTGGCAGTGATCCAGCTTTGGCACTGTGGCAGGGTACAGGCAACCAGAAACAAGATGCAAATGCACAAAAGTGGCGGTGTCCCCACAGATCCATGGGGCCCCTGGGGCTGTATTTTGTCAAGCCTTGATCTATGCAACACAGATGTGGTAATCATGCTGATCTGCTCACAACCAAAGTTCTTCTATAGGATCTGAATGGCTTGATTAGGAATTTTATTTTGATCACACTAAGTAGGGAATTGGCACACTTCACTGTATTTGCAAAATGGAGTCTGACTGGGGCAGGGATAGAAGGGCGCCCCTTCACTGCAGGTGTGGACTGAGATAGGTCTCTAGATATTCACGCTTCAAAATAGTTCTTCAGTTGTTTGTATTATGTGAGAAGATCATATGGTATCTGGATGACCCTCCTTTTAACGTAGTTTTCACACTTAGGGGCACAGTGTGGTAAGATATCCATGAGTCCTGATGGATAGAGAATCAGCACTGATTGAAGGACCTGTGTTTTTAGACATGATATTTTGACAGTAAGATAAAAGTTAGGTAACTGAAACTAATATAATTAAGCCATACTGGGACAGGGAATACTCTTAAGTTCCTATGAGAGACTGTGCTTGAGAACAAGAACACAGAACAACGACTTCGGGAAGATAACAGTATGAATATATTAGAATACTCTATTATTATGATTTTTTGGAGAGTTTTCTGCTATAGGGTTCATGCGCTTGCCAGAAAGACAGAGAGAGAGAAATCACTCCCCAGGGGGGATGGCCATGCCACCATCCCTTCTTCTCCATTCTCCTCTCAGGATCTTGGGCATGCACGCACATGTGCCCGGCGTGAGTTTAAGCCACCGGGTCTGGGACTTGAACTGCAGTCGACTACACGGGAATCCAGCAACATAGCCATTATACCAACTGCTGGTCCCAAAATACTCTATTTTTCAATTGCTATGGTTAATTTTATGGGTCATCTTGGCCAGAATGCAGAGTGTCCATATATTTGATGAAATATTATTCTTATTCTAGATGGTTCTGTGAGGCAGTTTTTGAAAAACATTAATGTTTGAATTGGTAGACTGAGTAGATCATCCTCCTCCACAACGTGGGTAGGCCTTAGCTAATCAGTTGGATGTGTGAGGAGCACAGACAGGACTGACCTTCCGAGGGTGAGAGAGCACAGACAGGACTGACCTTCCGAGGGAAAAAAATCGCTAACTCAGGTGCTATGTCAGCTTCCTGGGCCTCAAGCCGGCTGGCCTTTCACTGGAATAGTGCCAATGGCTCTCCTGGTTCTTACCCTGAAACCAATCCATCAGCTCTTCTGGGTTCTGGCTCGCCAACTGACCCTGTTGTTCTTTGGACTTGTTGGCCTCCATCTTTCATAAGCCGAATACTTATAATAAACCTCTTTCTATAAGCAATTGTCTCTTGGTATCCATGGGAGGTTGTTCCAGATCATCCTCTCCCTCTTGTGGGTACTAAAATCCATGGATGCTCATCTTTTATATAAAGTGTCATAATGTTTACGTATAATCTACACATATCCCCCTGAAAGTATGTGTATATATGTATATACACACATATGCACATACATGTATTTTAAAGTTACTTATTTATGAGAGAGATACTGATTCTTTTGACAAGGTCTTGCCATGTCTCAATCTTCCTGCTCCCGCCTCCTGTCTAGCTAGGACTATTGGTGCATGTCACCATGCCCGGCTGGTTTAGGTTGGGCTGGGGACCAAGTCCGGGCTTCCCGTGTAGCCCTAGCCTCTGAGCAGGAGCATGTTAGCAGCCTGTGCCACTGCACTGTGCCCCTCCCAAACATTTTCAATACACTCTAAATCACTTACAATGCTTACAACTGTATAAATGTTATCAGTATGTTAATAGTTGTCATACTGTAGTGTTCATGGAGTAATCATAAAGGTTTGTGCATATTCTATTCTGATATAACCACCAGCATAGGCCTAACTGCGAGGAACACACCACCAGCAATGTAACATTTTCCATTTGTGGTTGGTTAAATCCTTAGGTACAAACCTGTGGATACTAAGGATTCTGTTTCTCTGGGGGAAACATAACTAATATATCCAGGTGAGCAGTTGTTCAAAAGACTCGTTTCTACATCTGCAAACTCAAAGCTATTATGTCATGAACTTGGCCCAATTCTAGTCAGTTCTGTTTTCCAAATTCAACAAATAACTCCAGTTGGGCTGCTCTGTAAACCTTCCCTTTCTGGACACTACAGAGGGTCTATCAAGATGGGACTGTCTATCAAGATAGGTCTAATAATCTTAGCTTTTTTCAAAACTCACTCTGATAGTCTTGAAGAACTGATTGAACTTACTGGACACTGATTTGAGTTAGTGACACATTCCTTGTCATGCAGTGTATGTCTACCATGTACCAGGCATCATGCTTGGTGTCTGGGTGTGTACAGATCGAGGAGAGAGATGCAGACCTTACGTTTACGTCCTAACAGAACTTAGATCCTGAGAAATTCTTTTGGTGTGAAAAACCAACACCCACTTCCTACCAAGTCCTGATTTCTTTTCTCAGGTAGTTGACAGTTGCTTGTGAAGGTTTTTCTATAGGAACTTGTAAGTAAATAGTGATGGACTCGCACAGAATAGCACCTGCTTGTCATATGTCAAGAACACACTAAAACCATTACTGAGTTCACTTACCTCATCCATCCTTGCGCTTTCTCCCAGAACCTCTTCCTACCCTACACCTCCATCTTTTGCCGTATACTTATTAAAAGGCGGCTGGGATTCTACATCAAACAGATCTGTGTGACATGTGATTCTACAGAGAGCTGTTGGCTTTACCATGGCACAATCAAGACATAGTCTGCAGTCCTTAGCTTTAGCCAGGTGCCAAAACGAATCCCACTTTCTGTCCGCTAGATCATGCTGCATTGGTGCTTATTTTCTGTGAATAGGCTTAAGAAGACACAAATCTCACATTGAATCAGTGACATGCTTTGCAACAAAAGAAGTGCAATAAATAAATAAAAGGAATCCTTCACTTTATTAAAAATAAGATTCCAATGTCAAGGCTATTGCTTAGAACAAAAGAAAACTGATTTATAATGGTGAGAGGACTGTTTCTATGCAGTTCCTCATATTCTTCCTCAATATTTACAACATTCTCAGCTAGCAGCTCCAATCTCATCACCCATTGAACAGAGAAAGAGCAGATTATATGTCAGCCCCTCACTGACATGCCCGCCATATTTATTAAAGGTAAGTTAAAAATAGATGTGTTTGAAGAGAGATGCAGATTGCTGAGAGCAAGTTTTTCATATCACCTACTGTTTTTACACACGTGAAAGCAAACCCACAGGTGTGTAACTGTTCAAGTGCAACTAATTGTGCCTATATTTGGTCTAACAGGGCAAGTGGCCAACTGCCTAACTAATTCATTACACAAGGGGACAATTAGTTCAACATACAATTTTTGTTTTTGGGGGGTTTCTTTTTTTAATTTATTTTTTATTGGCGTACAGTTGCTGCAAAATCTCTTGAGATGTGACAGCTCTTTTCAGCTAGTGTTTGGCCTTGCATTTGGAGTAGTTGCGCCTAGCAGCTCAGGACACCTGTGCTAAAATCCAGTGGAAGGTGTTCCTTTTTAAAGACTCAAACATAACATATCTGGCTTCATTCGCTCATAAAATGAGTGTAACTAATTAGGATAGCAAAAATGTTACTTTTTATTGCAAGACTGTGTTAATGCGGTTGCTTTACTTTGCCATTATTCCTTAATAAGATACAATAAAATCACCATAATGCATGTAAACAACTATCCTCTCTGGGATGAAACTGGATTAATGACATATTTTGTGTTTATAGAAACAAACACCATTTAGCAGCCGTTCCTCTGGAGATTTTTCTTAACCAGCAACCAGGTGCTTATTTTAGACCTAAAAGGAAAACACAGTTAATAATATTGAAAGGTTATTAGTGCAATAGGCTACTTTTCATTCTTGCACAATGGAGAAAGCAGGTTCATTTAAAAGAGTCATAAAGTAAATTTGCATATTTATATGCGACATGGGACTATTGGCTTTTTGTCTTTCGAGGTTTAGAGGTATTTTAATTATGAATTCCCTTGCTGATTAGGATCTGACAAAGAAGAAAGAAAGTAGTCATTTCTAAATTGAAAATCTGAAGTGTTCTTTGTTAACAACTACATTTTTGAATAGCAAGATAGAAAACTTTGAGATGGTGAGAGGCGTTTCCAGCTTAATTAACTTTGGCTTAAAAGACACAGATGAGCAGATTTTTCTCTTAACATGAAGCATACCTGTCCACGTCATCCCTCTGCATTACACACCTGGTCAGGCTAAGTGATGTCATTTAGCACATTCCACAGATTTCATTGTATTATTTTACTCGTATTCTTTCCATTTTAATTTTTTTTTTGTTTTTAAAAGTTGATTCATTTATTTCTTTAATGAGAGAGAAGAGAGACGCGAGAGAAAGTCACTATCAGCAGGGGTCATGCTGTGAGCCTCTTCCCAGTCAGCCTGGAGCACAGGCATGGCTGAGATCAGGTGCCTGGCATGTGCAAGTTGACCCAGGAACCAAACCCCCAATCTTCCATATGGCTTCCAGCATTCCAGAGCAGCACACCATACCAGTGCCATTGAGGTTGGGACTCACTGTATTTTTAAAAGAAAATGATTCCTTTTTATTGAAAGAGATTTAGGAGTTGAGTAATACTTAGCACAGTGTATTAGTTTCCTGTTGCTATGTAACAAATGACCATGAATTTAGAGGGTTAAACAAAACAACTCAGATTTAATATTAATGGTTTTGGAAGTTAGACATCTGAAATGGAGTTCATTTGGTTAAAATCAAGTGTTAACAAGATTGCATTTTTTCCAGAGATTCTAAGAGAGTCTTTCCTTGACTTTTGGAGTTTCCTGAGGCTGCCTTGATTTCTTGGACAGAGCCCCCTTCCTCCACCTCCAGCAATCGTATCACATCTCTTCTGATTCTGACTCTCCTGCCTTACTCTTACTGGGATCCTGGTTATTCCTTTGAGTCACCTAGAAATTCAGGATAATCTTCCCATCTCAAGATCCTTAGCAATGAAAATCAAGACCCTGGTATTTGATAGAAAGTGGATAAACATGGAGGATGTACTGTTGGGTGAAGTAAGCCAGCCTATGAAAAAGAGACATTGTATATCCCCACTCAATATATACCAAATGCCTGCACCCTATGAAAGAAACTGAAAGATTGGAAGGTATAAAAACATGGAGAGTAACTGGATATTAGAGACAGTGTGGGAGGGGGGGGAGGGTGAGAGGAAGGGAATCGGGGGGAAAAGAAGCAAAACTTTTAAGGAACACAAAAATGAAAAATTATCTGTTGGTCAAAATGGGTATGGCAATATCTTTGGACTAATAGTGTATTCATGCTGGGAAAATTTATTTTGTATGCTGTAATGATATATCATGATTAAATATAAAATACAATAAAAAATCCTTGACTTAATAAGTTGCCTTCATAAATCCTCATTGCCAGGTAAGGTGAAGTTTTCACAAGTTTAAGGATTAGGATGTGGTCACCTTTGGGAAGCACTGATTCTGACTACAAACTCTAAGCATTGTTTTATTTATCTAGTTTCTACTTGTTCACTTTATTCAGGTACTTTATTGTTTTCTTCTATTTCTTAGTGCATGGGAGGAACAGTGACATTTTTCTGGTGTGAGGTCTTGGTGGGTTTTTGGGGATGATAACTGTTCTAACAATGAGTAGTATGGTGACTCATTGAGCTCTCTACCTCTCTATCTTTGTCATTTATTTATGAAGCTGATATTTTATTGCCTGCTAGGTGCACAATGCTAGGTGAAAAAGAAATGAATCAGTGATGACTCATACACATCAGTTCTTCATAGGTGGATTAGCCCTGCTTCTTTCCTTTTAAATGATTGAGTATTAGTTCTAAGACATAGAATACAGCTGAGTAGACCATTGCTCCCTTCAGTTATTTTGATTTTTAAAGTTACCCTGGTTAAAATATTGAAAAGCTGGGAGCAGCAGTTGGCATAATAGCTATGTTGCTGGACTCCCATGTAGTCCACACGGTTTGAGTCCTGGACCTGGTGGCTTAAACTCATGCCATGCACGTGTGTATGCATGCCCAAGATCCTGAGAGAAGAATGGAGAAGGGATTGTGGCGTGGCCATCCCCCCTGAGGGGGTGATTTCTCGCCTTCTGACTCTCTGTTTCTCTCTTTCTGGCAAGTGCACGCCCCTTATAGCAAAAATCTCTCAAGAAAAAAAATATTGAAAAGCAGACAACCAAGTAGATGTTAAACCTTTATGTAAAGAAAACAGATGGTTTATCACAAACTTAAAGACCCTCTCCCCATTAAACATCTGTAGTATAGAACCCTTTCAGCACCCTCATTGATTTCAAATTTACTTTTAAAGGCTGTCTTTCATGGGCAAGCCCAATAAGGTAATTCCATGTGAGGTAGACCAGAGACTTTTGAACACCAGCAACCTGGAACGAGATGGAGAAAAAGAGCAATGCTACCTGGAAAGAGGAAGGGGAGAGCCTTTTGTGTACAACTCTACACAGAACACATTTATTTTAAGATCCCACAAACTGTGTTTTTCTGTTTCCTTTTGTAGGTCTTGTTTAATATGCTGTGATACACTGTGCAACGAAATAATGTTTTCTGAAGGAGTTAATGCATTTTGCTATGTTCTCTCTGTGTTGAATTTAATAAGGAGAAATTTATGAGAAACTTTGAATCTTAAAGGTGACTGTTCAGTGGTTCTGCAGGAATTCTTTGAGTTTCAATCAAATGTAAACTGATTGAAGCACCTTCTCTGATAAAACTGTGAAGCTCTGCACTTTCTGTTCCTTTCAAGCATGTAGCTTTGTCTTCCAGTAACTCCACTAAAAGCTTCCAGTTCAATGGATGAACTCCTTCTTTTACTTCACTAAGAAAAGGTCAAATTCTGTTTCCCCCTCCAATCACCTCTCACCACTTACCAGCACCGTGATGCAGGGAGAGTTATTGAAAATCCTATTTTACCTTGAGATGCTGCAGTTAGTGCTTTCAAGGCTTCTGATCAGAGCTGGCACTTTCCTGTCCCTGCTGATTCTTCTTCTGCCGAAATCATTTCCGTTTTATTCTAGGGGCTTAAAGCAGTGTCAGGCCCTGCCTCTAAATCTCTGCGCATATTTACTTGTGACTGTCTGTGCATATCTCACAATGGACTGATTCAAGGATTATTACTATTTGGCAAAATGGTAAAAATGAGAAATAGCTTGCTATAAAATAGTGTAAGAGCATGCAGACCAAGATACACTCAGCACCTAGCTGACCTAGAGAAAAAACTGATTTTCATGACATTTTAAAGGGTGTCTACGTGAGAGGCTCTACGGACAGGGAATATGAGATTGCTTCAAATGTATGAAGTGTTACAAGGATGGAAAGTCTTATTTTATTAAATAATACATAACATGGAAATAGTATATGGGTAAGTGAATGTATGCAGTGTGTGTGTATAAATGAATGTAATGTTTCCAACTTTGCATAGATGTTAAATGAGAGGTTATTGATGAGTTCATTATCTGAACATTTTGTTAAAAGGTTTTTTTTGGGGGGGGACCAGCAGTTAGCGTAATGGCTATGTCACTGGACTCCCACGTAGTCAACTGTGGTTCATGTCCTGGACCCGATGGCTTAAAACTTACGCAGGGTGCGTGTGCATGCGTGCCCAAGATCCCGAGAGGAGAATGGAGGAGAAGGTTTTGTGGCATGGCCATCCTCCCTGGGCGGTGATTTCTCACTTTCTGTCTCCCTGTCTTTCGCTTGCTGGTGAAGACACGTGCCCTATAGCAAAAACCTCCAAAAAAAAAAAAAAAAAAAAAAGGTTTTTTTGGGAGACAATCCTGGTAGGGCTCAGGCTGTGAACCAGTCTGTCTCAGCCACCCTGGATCCTAGGCCTCCTCACTCTTGCCCTGTGTGCTCAGGGAGGCCTTGGGACCTTTCCCATTTGAGTCTACTGTGCTTCTTTCTGGCCCCCAGAACATTTCTTAAAAATTGTCAGAGGGGAGTCAGCAAGTGGCATGGTGGTTAAGGTATTGGACTCCCACATGATTGACTGTGGTTTGAGTCCCAGAACTGGTGGCTTGCTTTCTTATTTTTTCTTTCTGTCTCTCTCTGGTAAGCACACATGCCCTGTAGCAAAATAATAATAATAATAAATTCCATAAAAAGTCTTTTTTTAAAAAATTGCCGAAGTGCCATTCACTAACTGGAAAGACAGAATGAGAAGGTACTCCCCAGTAGTGGAGATGGTCACCTTGCAGTCCCTTCTTCATTTCTCCATCCTGTTGGGATTTGGGGCATGCGTGCACATGTGCCCACCATGTTTTTCAAGCTACTGGGCCCAGATTTTGAGCCATGGTCAGCCATGTAGGTTCTAGCTCCCTTAACCATTAGACTGTGAGACTGACCTGAACATTTTAATTATACAGGTTTTTTTTTTTTTTGGTAATATAGGCAGTTAGTTATGACATCGATAATATTAATTGAAGAGTTTTGTGGCTTTAGCTTAAGATACCTATTTCTGAGAAGTCCTTACCATTCAAAAGAAAACAATGGACATATAAGTAATTGCATTGGCTGACTGGTGGAATGCTTTAGCTCTTATCACAGCCATTGAATGGCCTTGTATTATTCTAAGATAATCTTTTTGTTTAAGCACAAAACCCCCCTAGCCTCTATAATTTGGAGAAATATTTGCATTCAGTATTTAACAGATGGTATGTGCCATGCGAGATGTAAAGCAATGATATTTAGCTGCTTTGAACCCTAATCTTACAAACTTGTTCTTAATCTAAACCCACTCACATATCCAGATTTCATCAGACCCCTCTTTCTATAAGGTCCTCAGATGCATGTCATGGAATCGTGACTTCTCTGGGAAAGGAGACTGGTTTCAGGCACCACGGTGGTAACTGGAGTTTCCAGTTTCAGTCACAGCAGAGGTTGAGTTTCCATTTCTGTTGTCCTCCTCTGCTGCTTCTTGACTTCTAAACACATTGCAGGAACAAAACAGAAATGAATATACAAGAGGAACTGAGATTCGTAAACAACTGTTGGTAAGCAGCCTTGGGTAAGCACTTTGAATGCCTGCCTGAGACCTGGCCTCTGCTGTGAAGGATGGTGAGTAAATCAGTGATTTCATTCACTATCTCAGTACTGAATTGATTCTGACAAAAACTTCCCGGTGCGATTTATATAAGCGTCACTGTGACAAGGTCCCTAAACATATTACTATTCTTCTACTGGACTCGCAGGACTGTGGCATTTCTGATGGAGAAATTCTGGATTAGGAGAGTTCAAAGACTTGCCATAATCTGTTCTCTTGTCTTGAAGTGTCATGAGCTCTGGCTTCCCATGAGACCTGGTTATTCAGGTAAAACTTGGATTATGTAATCACCTGCCAGAATATTTAACGACTTGTGTAAAGTGAGGAGCTACTTCATGGTAGTGGGGAAGGAGTGCCTAGCCTTGCTCCATATTGCTAATGTAGCTATGAGATTTGTCCAAAGTACTACCCTTTTAAATCAGAGAACCATACTTACTAATTTCAAAATATCCTCCCAAGCTTTAAATTTGTATGATTTTTAGATAATTCAGGCCCTTATCATCAGATCCTTGGCAGTAGCTAATAAACAAGTTGCCTTGTTTCCAGTTCTCCTTCCAATCTGTCCCGTACAGTCCCCTCAGAATAGGCACCACAAAGTATTTTATCAGAACTTTCATCCAAAGGGAAAGTTTCTGAAACTTTCCAGAGGTAGCTGGTACTTGTTGGCCTCACACTCGTGATCTGGCTATTTCTCCTATTGTGCCTTATGAGCAGTCTTCTGTTCTCAGCTTAAATTGTGGTCTGAGCCTTATGTATTTATAGTTTACTTGTTCGTGTGCTTATTCTTCTTCTTCCCAAATAGGATACAGGCTTTTAAAAACGTTTCTTTTCTCCTTTTCCTTTCTTTCATGAGTGAGAGAGGCAGTTACCTTCATGCCACGATCCACCCCCAGTTACAGCCAGCCTCAGATCATGGGCACACGCACATGCATGCCTGAAGTGTTCAGTGAAATCTTCGAATTTGAACCCAGAACCTCCCCACTGGGGTCAGCCTTGCAGAGCTCTGTTCTCCAATATTGCCACCATCCCATTTCTTAAAATACAGGCTTTTAAAGGAAGGAAACAATATAGATATACCTTCATTGTATTCTTCACACACGGTATTTTTAAACACAAGGCATTAAGTATTAATTGAAACAATTTATATTTTAGAACTTTTGTTTTCATGGAATTAAAAATATATTTTTTCTGAGGCAAATAATAAAGTTGAATGAATTTCAAATAAGAAAACAGTAATAAGGATCTATTATTAGATCTGATTAATAATGAAATACTTTCCTGTCATGTGTTCTTTTGTTTGAGATCTCGTTCACCAGATCCTTATTAATAATATAACTAGCACCATGGTTAGTTTGGTACAACCCAAGTAAAACTGGGTCCTTTGGCTCTCGCTCTGTGGCCCACTCAACACAGTGTCATATCCCAAATAAACACACGTATTATATAAAGCACTGAAAAATAGTATTTGAGTTTCCAAAGCAATAAGACACATAGGAAACTTTCTAACAGTGTATCCTAAAATGGTTCTCAGCAAAACTTTCTAAAATCTCCCTGTAGATATTTTTATTCTCTTTTTTACTTTTTCTTATAATTCATTTTTATGCATTATCTTAATTAGCACTACAATAGTTCCCGAGCAGTGGCAGAAGGAACGGACACTTCCACTTTAATATTGTCATTTGTGTCACATACAAGGGGCCTTCCAAAGGTTCATGGAAAGTGTGTATTATGAAGAAACTATGCATGAAGTTCAAACTTTTTTGCACTGAAATATACTCATACTTTAATTCCACTTTCCCATACATTTTTTTATTAGTCCTCATATTCTTACAGCCCTGTGTTGTACATGCTATTATCCTCAGGTTAGAGACTCAGAACGGTGAAGGTTAGAGACGCTAGACTCTCCCGAGGTTACCCTTCCAGTTAGTGTTGCTGCAACCAGACCGCATTAGAGCTTGGTGGTGTAGAACAGCTGTTTTATTATTATTATTATTTTTCTGAGAGATATTTTTTGCTACAGAGTGTATGTGCTCACTGGAGAGACAGAGAGAAAGAGAGAGACAGAAAATGAGAAATCACCCCTCAGGGGAGAAGGCCATGCCACATTCCCTTCTCTTCCATTCTCCTCTTGGGATTTTGAGCATACACACACATGCGCCCAGAGCGAGTTTCAAGCCACTGGGTTCAGAACTCGAACCATGGTTGACCATGTGGGAGTCCAGCGCCTTAACCACTATACCACCTGCTGCCCCCCACAATCATTTTGATTTTGTTAATCTCATAGAGTCTGTGGGTCAGGAAGTCAGGCATAGCAAAAACATTGTGTGTGGGACTGGTGGTGGCTGAATATCCAGGCTGTCATGTTTTGCAGGCATCTTCATTCACAAGTCTGGAAGCCGATGTTGCTGTTGGTTAGACTCTTGGCTCATTCTAGACTGGGATAGCTACATGTGGCTGTGGGCATGCTCTCTTCACATGCACTAGCTCAGGCTTCCTCACAACAGGAATAAGCACTCAAGAAAGCAAGGCAGGGGACCAGCAGTTAGCATAATGGCTATGTTGTTGGATTCCCATGTAGCTGACTGTGGTTCGAGTCCTGGACCCAGTGGCTTAAACTCACACTGGGCACGTGTGCATGCGTGCCCAAGGTCCTGAGAGGAGAGTGGAGGAGAAGGGATTGTGGTGTGGCCATCCCCCATGGGGGGTGATTTCTTGCTTTCTGTCTCTCTGTCTCTCTCTGTCTTTCTGGCGAGCACATGCATCCTATAGCAAAAACCTCAAAAAAAAAAAAAAAAAAGGCAAGGCAAGGCAGAAGCTTGGGTCTCTCTTACGATCAAGTCATGGAAGTTACCAGTGTTGCTTTTACTGTACTTTGTTGGTGGAACAATCATGAAGGTCTTCTCAGGCTCAAGGGGAGGAGCTCCCTTGGCACTTAAAGCAATGAATATCAAGATACATCATACTGACAGCACGGAGGATGGGAGACACTGTTGAAGCCATCATTGGAATAGACGATCTTCCATTGAAGTAGTGAGAACCAGATTAGGGAATTTGTTAAAAAAACCTCTTTATTCAAGTATTAATATACAAAATCCACATCAGCTTTCTGTATAGCTTGTAATATTTGTTATATTCTTTGTGATAAGAGCATTTAACATACCCTCTGAACACACTTTACAGTATAATATAGTGTATTGTTCGTTACAGGCACTATGTGGTATTGTAGATCTTGAATACTTACTCCTCCTACATAACTAGAACTTTGTATCCTTGATTGATATTTCATTTCTCCTTTAGAATAGAGAATTGAACCAAGTATTTTTCTGACTACAATTTCTGGCACTTCTAATTACTACTCAAAAATCTACTTTCCAGGGTTAGTAAAAATTCACAGTATAGAATTGTATTCATTATATTATGGGTATCAGTAAATGATCCAAAGTGATACTCGTTGGCAAAAAAATATTCGATTAAACCAGAAACATTGGCCACAATACCATTTTAAATTTACCATTTTCTAAATAATGACAGGGAAGACTTTATCTGCTTTAAAACACATCGTTTTAAAGTGGTTTGTGGGGGTTTGGCTTACATTATGCTACTCAGATATTTTTAAATTAAATGTCAAATATAATTTAGTGCTTGAAACATGAAGAAGCCTGACTCCACTCAGTTTGACAGCTTTGTTGTGTTTCTATTAGCTGCCCAGCCACTGGATCAAATATAGCAGATAGTGGAGGAGCTTTTTAGGAGGTGTCCATGGATGCCTGTTAATGTGAGTGTTGATAAATAATAATAATAATGGATAGTTTTTATTGAGTGCGGACTATGTGCCATGTTTCTTCTATGGTTTTTCATTTTGCATCCCCTTAGTAAAACATAATGGGAAGAACAGTATTATCATTTCATCTTTACAAATAGAGAAGCTTTAGAAATATTTTGATAGTTTCCTCAAGATCATGCAGATGAGTAGAGATGGGATTTGGACTTAGGAATTCTGACTCCAGAGAAGCACACTTAGACACTATTTTATCCTGCTTCTGTGTCTGAACTATGAAGCAGTCGCATTTATGGTTTGATTTGTTTAAACTCTCAATATTTGCAAGACGACACCTCAATATGATCTGCCCTTGCCTACCTTGCCTTAAGGGGTGCGGTTGTGCAATGTTGGTAGTGATACAATGCTCATGAACATCTCATGGAGTCACTGTAGTTTAGGGCTGGCTTGGAATATGACACTTCTTTAGAATGGAATGCAGTTTGTCACTTTTGTTTCACTACAGAGAATTGTATCTCTAAGTATTTCAGTTCTTCACGTCCTTCAGTGCCTTTCCCTATAGTACACAAGCACGCACTAGCACTGTGAGGTGTAAAAATTAAGTGGAAGGAAACAGATCACGGGTTTGGGCTACTTGTTTCCTCGATGCTTTACAGACTTAGAAAATTTGTGCTAGTGTCAAACACACGACTTACAGAAGATTGAAATACAAACAGCCTATTCCAGGTTAATCTGACAGCTAATGCTGACAGTATTGTAGCCTTTGGTGAGAAATCAGAATTAACATATGGATGTATCAAAAACCATTGCTTCCTTGATTTAAATTTTTTGAGCCGAAGGACAACCGCAATTAGTTCTATGCAGTGTTGAGTGATGGGATAAGAAAGCAGCCTGTAGAATACTGCTTCTACCTCTGAAATGGCAAGATGACAGCTTAAGTTTCTTCTTCTCTGTAATCCAATGAAGAGTTCCCCCACAACTAATTTATTTTTCCTTTAGAGAGAGAGAAAGAGTGAAAGAGGAGAGTGAGTTATTTTTGATAGCTTCTCACTGTGTTGCGATCCTCCTGCCTTAGCCTCCCTGCTGACTGGGTTCACAGGTAATAGTCTGTCACAACACAATCATGCCTGGCATATCAGGTAGTCCAGGAACTGAACCTGGGCCTCCCATGCAGCCTCCAGCCTTCAAAGTGGTGGCACTGTCTGTGAGCCACCATAGTGGGACCACACCTCAATTTTAACTGATAAGAATCCTTTCTTCACCTGTGGGTATTTGTTGATTCTAAAATGTACCTCCAACGGTAGAACCGTGGAAATCCTTGCTTGAACCGTCAGTGATCAATTGCTGTTAGGGAATGACTCTGAGAATATGTAGACTGGCTATGAGTGCTCAAGTTAACAGGGGTTAATCTTGTAGTTCACTATTTACATGCTACCTGTAGCGTATACTATGGTTTTTATAATTCTGAGTTTTAAACGCAAGATGGCATCTTGTGAAGCTTTCTGCTGCATCCCAAGACAGACAAACTCGACTAGAGAAAGCCCAAGGTAGACAAGCTGAAAAGGAAAGAGAAGATCAGACCACATTTGGAAATAAAAATGTTAGGAGATACAATGAACAGAAAATGATGAGGTAAATCACATCCTTGACAGAAGAAAATGTTTTATCTGAGATAGGTATCTAGCAGTTTTAAAAAACTGTTAGAGATGGGAATCTGGGCACATTTGTCCCACCATGGCATCACTTACATACTTAGCTCCCTCGTCTCCTTCTTTGTGGCTATGATTTGAATATTTCGACCCCTCCAAAACTCATGTTGAAGTTTAATTGCAATGCAAAGGTGTTGAGAGGTGAGGCCTTTATGAGGTGATTAGGCCCTGAGGACTTTGCCCTCACAGATGGAAAGGGCTTTTGGGATTGGGCCTGTTTGTTGTTCTACCTTCTGTCATGTGAAGACAAAGGCTTTCTCCTCTCCAGAGGACACAGAGTTCAAGGTACTCTCTTGGAATCAGAATGACCGAGCCTGCTGGTGCCCTGATCTTGGACTGGCCAGCCTCTAAAATGACAAGCTAATACATCTCTGTTCTTTATAAATTACCCAGTTGGTAATAGTCTCTTACAGCAGTGCCAAACAGAGTAGGTTATTTGTGCTTCTCTACATGGTACTATTTTCAGATTACCTGCAGTTTTATTTATAATTTGATTTTTTTTCTCTTTGTAGTCCTGATAATGACATGCATACAATTTTATCATTGACCCCAAAGCTGATTACCAAGAAAAGTTTTATGGAACTGGTGATAGGCAAGCCCTAGTGCCACATCTAATCAAATGTAGCATATAGAATCTCTCTTTTGTCCATTATCTACCTGTATCAAGAGCTGTAACCTATCAACCATATTGTTGTGAGACCAAGTTCTTTGGCTTATGGAATCTATCTTGCTACTTAATACTAAAGGCTTATATTCTGATCTAATTTTCTTGTTCTTCCTTCTCTTGCCTCTTTGGCCTACCTAATGCCTAGGACACATGTGGGCATCAGAAGATTGCGTTTTTGTGGGGACATTTGGAATTAGCTGTCAGATGTGCCAACAAGGAGCTAATGATCAGGCAGAAGGGGCAGGAAGGATGAGCCCGGCTTGCCAGTGCTGTGCTCTGTCTGCTGATCTTGGGTGAGTTCAGAGTCGTGAGTAGGCAACGGAGCACCGACCTGCTGAGCTCCAAGTGGCCTCATGTGATATAGTAAATTTGGCAAGGATTCTGTACTAGTTTGGCATTTAAGAAAAAAATGAAACTATAATATCAAGGCATTGCAAAGACAGGGGAACTGAGGAGCAAATTTCAGACTTTAATACGTAGAAACAATGCCGATCTCAAGGGAAGACCGATTTTTATAGACAAGAAAAATAGCATCTATAGAATCCAAACAAATACTGAATAAAAATAAGTGCCGGAGCTCTAGTCAAAACATTCCCAGTGAGTGTCAGGGAAGATAGTCACATGTTGACAATCGAGGATGAAAGCTGGGACACAGCAGAAAATTATGCTCGAATCTTATGACAGGATATCACGTTCGCTTTGCTTGCTCCTTATGTCGGAGACTTAATTGAATGTTCTTTAATATTTCTTTCTTCTCCCAAGCAAGTGTGCCCTGACCCAGTTAGGGAACATTTGTGGCAATTTTAGATGAAGGGTTAAGGAAGAAGGCCACGAGTCTGAGATAGTAACAGATTTAATATACTTCGTAGATCCCCATGCCTGTTGGACATTTTCTAGTGTAGATACAGTTTTGCTTTGTACGAGTCTTTATTTTAGCTTGAAAAAATAGCATTTGTTAAATAATAAGATTGCTGAGCTGGTATTTGGTAAGGATTTTATTTGGAAATGGGGATCAATCTAATTATGTTTAACTTGTAAAGTGCTTAAAATTAATCATACTTGTATGTATTGTTCAATGTTGTAAAAGTGAACAGGTGTGGGATTTATTGGGCGTGGTGGCACCCGCCCTATGGCAAAAGTGAGCAGGTGTGTTAGTGTGTTGTGACTTTGTGGGAGACCCCTTGTGAGGCATTTTGGGGAATAAAATACCTTCAATGTAAAAACAAAATGGTTCACTTCTTTTAAAATGATAATCTTTGCCTCCCACTTTTTTTTTTTTAATTAAAATGATCTAAAGACAGTATACATCTCCAAGTAGCTAGATGTGCATATAATCTTAACATGGCAAATAGAATAGAGCTTGCCATAATTTTAATTAGAAGAAATTAAACTATACATATATGAGAGACTTCAGAAAGCCCATGGAAATGTTTATAATGAAAATACTATGTAGATTTAAAACATATTTTGCACCCAAATGAACTCACCTGTGATTTCATTTCTTCATGAACTTATCTAATAGGACAATCAGAAATATAGAAAACATAAGGAAAGCATTTTCTTTTACAATATCATTATGGATCTGGTCAATAACTATACACATAAATGTTACTTGAAGTAAAATCATACCAAGCGTTCTTATCATTACCTACTATTTTGGTTGGGATGTGACCATTTTCAGTTACACTTCTTGATTTTTTTTTTTTTCAAGATATAGGAAAAAGAAATGTGGATTATGTAAATTGGATGGAGGGACCAGCAGGTGGTGTGGTGGTTGAGGTGTGGACTCCTGCATGGCCCACCACAGTTCTAGTCCCAGACCTCGCAGCTTGCTTTCTCACTTCACTTTCCCTTTCTCTCTCTCCCTGTCTCTTTCTGATCACATTAAAAAATAATAACAAATGGAATTCAATATCTAAATTAATTTAAAAAGGAAGATAAATTGAATGGAAACAACAGAGAGTCACAATAATCAGAGATCTTTACCCAGAGTAGTTAAAAATTACAAGCTGCTCAGCTGCACAAGCTTCAACAGAGAATGTGTTAGAAATGTCAGGTCTCAGGCTCTCCCCAGACTTAGGGGGTCAGGGGCAGCCAGCAGCCTGGGACGCAGCAAGCCCTGCAGGTGACTCTGATGCACACAAAAGTGTGCAACCACTGACAAAAGAAGGAAATAGCGCGTTATGAGGGCTCTGTGGTTGTGAATTTAAAAAACCATGTCTGGCTATGTGCCCCTAGGGGGGGACCTGATTCTATTCTCTTAGTTCAGCTCTCTAGCTCAATAAATGGTTCGGCTCACAAAGTATTAAATACGCATGACTAATGAAATAACAAGACAAATAATCAGGAGCCCAGGTGAAAGGTAGGATGGGTTTGGATACAGGACAGAGATTACTAAAAAAGAATAATAGGAAAATTTGATGGAGTCCAGGGGCCAAAGAAACAATCAGATCAGTGACAAGCATCTAAAATATTTAGGATCAAAATAAATGAGCATGATATGCTTATTTCTTTGCATTTCTCCGACTTATACACAATGAGGAAGTAGAAATTGATTTTTGTTACTCTGGCAAAGGACACATTAAAGAAATTATCACAATTTCTAAATTACATTAGAAGGTAGAGAATGATGCAAATGAAAATATCCACAAATCCAGGAGCCTCCAGTGCACCAGGAGAAAAAAGATGCTTAAAGGATTGTTGAAGAGTGCAGTCACTGAAGATCCCACTACTGCTGCACCTGTAAACACGAGTCTGATATCTGCATTTTCATCTCCCTCTCAAGGTCCTGAAATCCGACTTTGTCACACACTGCTTTCAATAAGGCATCTACTTATATCTGTCTATCTTCTCTCTCAAGGCATGATATTGCAAAGAAACATTTCTCAAAATAGATTGAGAAAACCAGCTTTGCAGAAGATGACGTAATGCCTTTTGGTTTTCGAATGGGATGTTTTGCATGTCGACAAGGACTGAGACAGCAGTGACTGTTACTGTGTACAGGTGGCAAATCGAGACAAACCATGTAGACCACATATTTGGAAGGTCCATGTCGGGTTTGAATCAGGTTAGTGGGGGTGGGGGGGAGAAAGGAGGAGAGAGGGAAGAAAGGGAGGGCATGTGTCCACTGTCTTATCTCCAGTCACTATACCTGTTAGAAGATGACGCTGTGTGTATCTTAATCAAACAGGCCTCGGAACCCCACTGGCTCAGGCTCCAGTGTGAACCAGCCCGTGAGCTGTTTGCTCAGTTCATGGAGATGCAGGCTCAGGCCTCCTCTGTGCAGGCCGGCTGTGTCACACTGCTTCCTGTTTCTGGTCCAGGCAGGAGAGAGCCTACAGAGACACTGACTGAAGAGGGCTGGGATGGTCAGAGGGCCCAGCGAGCGTGCGGCTCAGCGGCGGCAGCGTGCCCCCGAGGTACACTGTCTTTCTTCTTGGGGGTGTGTTCTGGATTTTTGTAAAGGGAAAAAGGGGAGAATGAGGGAACAGATACCTACTTCTCAAATCTCTCTGTCCTTAAACTCACCCCTGAATCTTGCCCTTTGGATGCAGGGTATTTTCCTGGTGTTGTGAAGGGGAGCCCTTTCTTCCTTGGCCAACATGAATGGGAATTCCTTCTTAATGGAGAAGAGATACTTGTTACAAATGAGGCTTGAGGAAGTGTGTGTGGGGGTGTTTAGGGTTGTCTAAAATCTTGGTTTTTTTTAAAGTTTTAAGTATTTATTCTAATTTGCCACAGGGTGCGAGTGCTCACCAGAGAATCAGAGAGAAAGCACTCTCTGGGGGACAGCCATGCCTCAATCCCCTCCCCTCCACTCTCTCAGGATCTGGGGAGCGCATGCACATGGTAGGAGGTGTGACCTTCCAGCTGCCAGGTCTGAAACCTGAAACCCACACGATTTTTTTAAAGTTTTAAGTATTTATTCTAATTTGCCACAGGGTGCGAGTGCTCACCAGAGAATCAGAGAGAAAGCACTCTCTGGGGGACAGCCATGCCTCAATCCCCTCCCCTCCACTCTCTCAGGATCTGGGGAGCGCATGCACATGGTAGGAGGTGTGACCTTCCAGCTGCCAGGTCTGAAACCTGAAACCCACACTTGACCATGTGGGATCCATACCACTGCCTAGCCCAACCTTGTTTTTATACCTTAGAAAAACAAAGCCAATTGAAGTCACATACTTGGTTATGAGTTTTACTTTACTGCATTAATCAATTTTTTACACTACTAGACAGTGAGGTCAGAATTCAGCATCTTTATTTTTATCTTTTTGTTTCTATGCTGACTGGCACTCAGTGAATAGATAAACAACTAAACAAATCAATGAATAATTATTCATTGTTTCTTAAAATCACATTGTAGAGTTAGTGGATGATGAATCCATTTTTAAATGCAATTGTTATGGACTTTGAGAAATTAAAATCATATTATTTGGAGTAGGAATGAATATTAAAATATTTGCTGAGTGCCTGTGAATTGCACTGGATTCCCTCTATTATTTTACTAGTGAAGAAACAGGAGAAAGGCGTTAACGAATTTTCTAATGGTTATATGTCCAGTTAATCACAGAACTGGAGCCAGGAGACATGTTTGAAATACTTCCATTATAGAAAATTTCAAAAATTGATAAATGTAGAAATACTATGCTAAATCTCATGTTTTCATCAATAGCTTTAAGCATTTTAAGTGAATAACCCACATAGTTTTATCAATGCCTATCCTGTACTCTGCAATCTTAATGCTATCTTCAAGTTATTTTTATGCAAATCTCAGAAATTATTTCATTTGTAAACATTTCAGTATGTAGCTCTAAATGATAGCAACAAAAAGTCCATGGCAGCATTAATGTACACACACACACACACACACACACAGGCATGTGGCATTGTGGTGTGGCCATCCCTTGTGGGGAGTGATTTCTCACTTTCCCCCTCTGTCTCTGGCAAACACATGTGCCCTATGGAAAAAACACTAAAAATATGATAAATTCCTTATGATCATTTAATGTCCAGCCAGTGTTTGCATTTTCTTGGTTGCCTTGACATTTTTAATGCTTCAGCTGTCTGAACTGGGATTCAGATCAAATTCATTGCTGTGAATGTCTCTTATTTGTAGTTGTAGGGTCAGCCTTCTCTTCTCTTCCTCCCTCGATCTCTTTCTTTTTCCTGTTGTCATGCATGAGGATTAGGATTCTGCAGAGAAACAAATAATGGGATACACAGACAACACACACACATATATAATATAAAATATATATTATATAGTCTATATTACAATATAACACAATATATATTATATATGATCTAATATGTTATATCATACACACACACACACACACACATACACAGATATATATGAGAGAGAGAATATGAGTGGGATTATGAAGGCCAATATATCCCGTGATTTGTGTCCCAGAAGTTCGAGGTCCGGGAGAGCTGCTGGAAGAGTTCTTCATTCCACGTCTAGAAGCTGAGAATGCTGAGAAGACATGAGAGGAGAGAGGGTATGGGGTTCTGGAGTCCAAAGAAGTCCTGAGAGTCAGCATAATAGAAAATAGGTGTTTCAGCTCAGGGGAAAACAGAATTCTCCCTTTCTCTGCTTCTAGTTTTATCTGGGCCTTCAGTGGTTTGGCTATCTTCCCATGGGGACGAGACTGGTTCTTCTTTACTTAATCTCCTGATTCAAATGATCATGTCTTCCAGAAATGCTCCCCCGGACATATCCAGCTAGCCAGACATCTTAGCCCAGGCAAGGTGACACCTAAAATTCACCCTCAGACTAGGTCATTTGCTGTATTGTCTTGAGTTTGGACTTGTTTGCCTAGAATACAATTTGGTAACATAAAAATTGTCATATAGACCTATTTTATTTTTAAAGTTATAAGACTGCATTGAAAAATATTTCCATAATGTATACATCTTAAACAAAGTTCTGCACATTGTATTTTATTTTGTAGTTGAAAAAACTTCAAAAATAACATCTCAAGAAAATTTTCCACAGGATCTCTTAAATGACCTTATTCATTTTCTAAAGTGTTTGTTTCGCTTCTTTGTCTTTGATACTTGGATTAAAACCAACTTTTAATTAATGCAGAGAAACTACAAATCAGAAGTGTGACAGGAACTCTCATAATGCTTAAGTGTTTCTTTACTGATTGCAGCAAATCCAAAGTAGTTATATTAATTTTTATAATTGTTCAGGTTTTTATTAACCATTGAGAATATAACCAAATGGATATGGAAAGCCTCAGTCTAATAAGTGCTCGAATAATCAAACTCGTGGTGCTGCCAGCTTGTGACATTTCTGGGTTCAAGAGTATTATTATCTGACCTCTGGTTGTATAACTGATATGGCTTCAAGTTTTATCTCCATGGGCTTTCGAGAATACTTGTAGGGATTTATAATAGGAAATGGGGGTCAACTCATGAAGTCTCACTTTATTGCACAAAAACAAGAGGATTAAAATATGTATTAATGGAGCGTGGAACAAAAAATACAGATCACACACAACTGGAATTGGTTGATCCATTTAAAGTGTGGCCATTTCTGGACAATTAGTGCTACACTGAAAATGCCTTCAAGAACAAAGTTTTCTCCTTCATTAGAAATCTCTTTTCTCCTTTTGCTCCTCTGCTGACCTGACTTTCCTCTGGGAACTTTAATTTCTGCGGTTGTGAAAACACCAGCATCTTAAACAGAGCCACCAGAGAGCTGTGGAGAAAGCTCACATTTGATTTCTTTTCATTAGAAATGCTTAAGAGGAAAAGCTGGGTAAAGGGTAGAGGATGGCTCTCTGAACTGTTTGCAAGTTTTCTGTAAGTCTAAAACTACTCCAAAGGAAAAAAAAATCTAAAAAAAATTAACTTGAGTTTTATTACTTCTAAGTAGCCAAGGTTCGAGGTGCCTGATTTTCATTGAAGCTTTGAAAAATTACTATAAGATTTTCAAATATGTTATAGTCCCTTCTGAGATTGAATTATTGTTTAATCCTTTTCTCATGATCTTGGTTTCTAAGTCTATTCTGTCTTTAGTCTTGTCAATTCTATTGTCATTAAGGCATACAGAGGCTTCTTACTAACTAATACAACTTCCTGAACCTCCTTGAGTAGTTTTCTCCAGCTTTTAGGAAAGTCCCTACTCCACCATTTGACAGCTCTTTTGTGTCTGACCTTTGTAGACCCTCCACCTTTTGCCATGTCTGTGGCCCCCTAAGTATTGTACAGATTTAATTCTTTGTCATTCATAGTTAATGGCATGAACCAAGTCATTAACCTGGCTGGCTGTCTTGTTTGTTTGTTTGTTTTAATGGCCAGAGGATATGTTATGCTCACCAGAGAGCTAAAGCAAGAGAGGGGATGAACATGCACCCCTGACTGGGGCATGGTCACATGGTAATCTTTTCTCTCATTTCCCTATCTCATCAGGACTTTGGTCATGCTGGGATTTAAACTGTGGTCAGTTACGTGGAATCTAGTTCCCACAGCACTTACCCACTGTGCTGTGGGGCCCAGGTCTTTGGCTTGGTTAAATTTTAACCCTCTTTTAAATGTAAACGATATGAATAGGCAACCTTCTCTTCTTCCTCCTTGTCTCCTGTCTTCCTGCAACCTGCCACAAAACACTGATGGCTACCTATAGTGTTGTATTGTATTTGATTCCCATTATAATATGATAAATATTGTGAAGACCCGACCACTTTACCAGTACTTTTCCAGAATCCAGCACAGCATCCTACACAGAAGAATCAGTCAATAAATGGTGGTGGTGTTTGAATGAAAAGCTATGATATCGCAATTATTGGAGTTTACTAATGAATATAGGGTTATTTTGTGTGACATCTAATGCTGTACCTTTTAGAAACTATTGGGTTTTTGAGACCAGCAAATGTCATAATGGTTGTCCCTGGATTCTCTCAAGATGGACTACAATTTGAGTCCCAGACTCCGTGGCTTCAAACTCATGCGAGGTGTGTGTGCATGCATGCCCAAAACCCCAAGAAGAGACAGGAGGAGAAGGGATTGGGGCATGGCTATCCCCCCTGGAGGGTGATTTTCCACTTTCTGTCTCTGGAGAGCACACGAGCCCTATAGAAAAAAAAATCTCTCTTTAAAAAAACAAACAAATGAACAAAACAAAAACAAACTATTGGGTTTTCATTCACAGTTGTTTTGTACACACCTTTTGGGTTTGTCATTTGTCACTTCTTGGTCCTTCTATATCTGCCTTTGGTACTTACATTTTCTGATTTGATGATTTCATGTACTTTTTTGCTTTTCTCTCAAAAAAGAGAAAGTAAGATATTCTGTTTGTGGCTATAACTGCTTGCTTCTGACTGCATTAACTAATTTTATTAAAGGACTGATTAATTGAATGCTATTTTAAGTGTTTATAGCATTATTTGGAAAGTCTTTATATTTTTTATTAAATTAACCATTATTTTTGTGTTATTTGATTATTTCTATTACTTTATTGAAATAAACTGCTATCATGAACTTTAAGCACGAGCTTACTAAGCCTAATCAGGTCTATTTCAATATTAAAAGCAAAACCAAACCAACAAAAACTTTAAATTAAAATTTATACAGATAACTGATAAAGTTTCTCCACTCATTAATCTCGAGTTCTATTTATAGAAAAATAAAAACTTCATATTATGATGCCAAGTGATTATGTAGAATATTGTTTACAATAAGAATTGGAGTGATATTTATTTCTAGACTTTATATGGTAATGAATTTTTTAAAAGAAATTCTGTAAGTATTGAGTCTTTTCCTCCTAACTTACAGATGTGGAAACTAATACACAAGAAGCTAAATTTTCATATTCAACTCTCAATTATTTAAAAATTAAACAAATAATTAAAATATCCAATTAAAAATATTTGCACTCCCAATTTTTGGCCATTTTTTACTAATAATGCTAGTGTTTGAATGAAAAGCTATGATATCGCAATTATTGGAGTTTACTAATGAATATAGGGTTATTTTGTGTGACATCTAATGCTGTACCTTTTAGAAACTATTGGGTTTTTGAGACCAGCAAATGTCATAATGGTTGTCCCTGGATTCTCTCAAGATGGACTACAATTTGAGTCCCAGACTCCGTGGCTTCAAACTCATGCGAGGTGTGTGTGCATGCATGCCCAAAATCCCAAGAAGAGACAGGAGGAGAAGGGATTGGGGCATGGCTATCCCCCCTGGAGGGTGATTTTCCACTTTCTGTCTCTGGAGAGCACACGAGCCCTATAGAAAAAAAAATCTCTCTTTAAAAAAACAAACAAATGAACAAAACAAAAACAAACTATTGGGTTTTCATTCACAGTTGTTTTGTACACACCTTTTGGGTTTGTCATTTGTCACTTCTTGGTCCTTCTATATCTGCCTTTGGTACTTACATTTTCTGATTTGATGATTTCATGTACTTTTTTGCTTTTCTCTCAAAAAAGAGAAAGTAAGATATTCTGTTTGTGGCTATAACTGCTTGCTTCTGACTGCATTAACTAATTTTATTAAAGGACTGATTAATTGAATGCTATTTTAAGTGTTTATAGCATTATTTGGAAAGTCTTTATATTTTTTATTAAATTAACCATTATTTTTGTGTTATTTGATTATTTCTATTACTTTATTGAAATAAACTGCTATCATGAACTTTAAGCACGAGCTTACTAAGCCTAATCAGGTCTATTTCAATATTAAAAGCAAAACCAAACCAACAAAAACTTTAAATTAAAATTTATACAGATAACTGATAAAGTTTCTCCACTCATTAATCTCGAGTTCTATTTATAGAAAAATAAAAACTTCATATTATGATGCCAAGTGATTATGTAGAATATTGTTTACAATAAGAATTGGAGTGATATTTATTTCTAGACTTTATATGGTAATGAATTTTTTAAAAGAAATTCTGTAAGTATTGAGTCTTTTCCTCCTAACTTACAGATGTGGAAACTAATACACAAGAAGCTAAATTTTCATATTCAACTCTCAATTATTTAAAAATTAAACAAATAATTAAAATATCCAATTAAAAATATTTGCACTCCCAATTTTTGGCCATTTTTTACTAATAATGCTACCTCTTCAAATCTGTTTCAAAGCCAGTAATAACTTAATTCTTCCCTCCCCATAGCCCATCTTTTTAAAAATTAAAAATCTCACATTGATAGGTTTTTATGAGACATCAGGGTGATTTTCTTGGGGGGGTCTTATATCTTTGCTGGTACCTTGGGACTTACATTTGTCTTCTCAAACAGTTTCCTTGTTCAATATTCTGGGCAGAGTGCCTTAGAATGACAAACTGAAATGCATTCTGGGCAGGCAGCATACAGCAGGAGTGGGGGAGAGTGCTGGATAAATCTGTTTTACTCAACTTTGAAGAAATGTTAAGTGTTAATTCCTGCTTCAGATAAAGTACACCACGTGCATATGCAGTGTTTTTGAGAGCTTCCTAATGAACTGAAAAACAAACAGTCTGAGGGGGGAAGAAATATATTTCATCAACCCCCTGAGCAGCTATGATTCGACTCAGCTTGTCATACATACTTGATTCTGATTAAAATAAGGCAAATGAACTTGCTTCACCTTTCTTGGTAAAGAAATTGCATTTGTCTGCAATAAAATCTCTAGCCCCACGTAGTATGGGTTGTATGCATTGATTGTTAGCATGCAGGCTAGCAAGGAACACAGAATAATTAAGCTGAGGAATGTTTCAGTGGCCATGGCTAGATAGAGAATTAATTGTTTTAAAATGACCTAAGTGACCAAGGCCACAAGATTGGATGTGAGATGCCTGATTAAAGAGGTTTCCAAGACTTGTAATGAAAATAAATAGCTCTTCAAGTTGCTCCAGTCTTTTCCAACATTTCTTGTGGTTGGGCTCATCAAAGTCACGAGGGTGGCCAATGTTTGACCTGAAGGAAAAACTGTGGTGGTGGGAAAAGTCAAAAGCAAAGCAGAAATGTCTAGGTTGGGATTCCTAGGCTACAGAACATGGAGGGAGGGCAGTAACACAAAAGTTCAGGAGTGTCGTTAGGTCTCCTCTGGTTTGCCGGTCCCTGTGGGTCAGGGGAAGACCACCAGTTTGAAGTTTGTTTACATGATCCAAGGAGTGGTTTGACTGCCAGCCTTCCAGGCTGTGAAGTTGATTAGCATCTATGGGGGACAGCAAGACATTTGAGAAATGACCCAGAAAATTTTAATCCAAACCTTATTCTGTCTAGCTAACGACAAATTGAGATGATTGTATATACACTAAGATGCTTTATTTATTTATTTTTTTATGGAGTGGTTTTTGCTATAGGGCACATGCACTTGCCAGAAAGAGAGAGAGAGAGAGAGAGAAATCACTCCATGGGGGGATGGCCATGCTGCAATCCCTTTTCCTCCATTCTCCTCTTGGGATCTTGGGCATGCACGCACCTGCACCTAGCGTGAGTTTAAACCACCAGGTCCAAAACTCAAACCACGGTCGACTCCATGGAAGTCCAGCGACATAGCCATTACACCAACTGCTGGTTCCACAGATGCTTTGTTTTGTAGAGTGAATTCTACATGTAGTCCCATGTGATGTTCACAAGGACTGAGTCAGGCATCCTCATGTTACTGATGAGGTCACAGACGAGTCACTTGATAAATAAGAACATGAAACCTGATTTTCTGATGATGATTATTTTTTTAGAGAGATTTTTGCTATAGGTTTACACACTTGCCAGAGAGAAAGAGAGAGACAGAAAGTGAGAAATCATTCCCCCCCAACCCGGGAGATGACCACACCCTTCTCCTCCATTCTCCTCTCAATATTTTGGGCACATACACACTTGTGCCTGGTGTGTTTTTAACCATCCTGGGTCCGGGATGTAACTGTTAGGTCATCTGCTGGTCCCTTGATTTTAAGTCCACAGTGATTCCATAATTTCCCTGCCTAGATATTTCTTATTTTATATTCATTCACTGTATATCATTACAGCCTGCAAAATGAATTTTCCAATCCAGAATACACTGAATATTGGCTTATTCAAAGATTTTTACCTGAATGTTGTAGTGGAAGTTGATAGGGAGTATCTCGTAGTAATTAGGCAAAATACCTACTCCTATATTTGTTATTAGTTTTTGCAACTTGTTACAGAGTGGCTTTCCTCTTGGTGCGGTTAATAGATCGATATATCAAGTACTTCAAAGCCTGTATCATACAATGAGATACAAAATAAGCTATGACTATTTGGCTATACCTTGGATAGCAACTTATTCTGATGGAGTGGGGCCTTCTCCAATGCCCCCTCTAATTTCATGTGAGCGTTACGTGTGTGTGAGATCAATTAATTCCCCGCCCTTTGGGTAATTCTGGTTATAAAACCTTTGGTTTCTGGTTGTAGAATTTTGCTATGTTGAAGACTGCTAAAAGAAGGTATTAAATCGCGATATAATTTTTATTTGAAGGCACCAACATGTTTTCTCATTGAAATAATATTATAGTTAATGCATTTTTATTGGACTACATGCTTTCTGCTTTTCATGGTGGCTATTAGGAATTCGACATCACTTTAAAATGACTTAGAATGTAATTACGGGCTGTCTTAATAACCTACTTTCACATACAGACCCTACCCCATTCTATTCTACTTCCAAAAGTTTATTTGATATCATTAAAACCTTAATTTTTAGGAGCCGTATTTCATATTAGGAAGACATGTTCTTCCCAAGTTAATGAAGTCAATAATGTCAATAACATTTCTAGACAGAATTTATTTCTTGGAATAAAAATGATGAAAACAAAGTTCAAGTAGAAATTTATATATAAAAATAGCAGAGAATTTATGAAAATGAAAATGTGGGCAGAGAACAATTTACCAACTATTAAACTGTATTTTAAAGTAGAAGTTATTTGGCACTGGCAAAGGTAGGGCTCAGCAGTGTAGAGGAGTATAGGAGTGAGTGTATGTGAAGATAATATTTCAGTTCTGTGAGGGGAAGGAGGTTCACTCAGTAATTGGGCTCTTGAGAAAAAAACGTAGACTCAGCCCTTAAAACAAGCGAGACTATTCTTTTCACTTGTACTATCTTATTCTGCTTTACTTTTGTTATTTTTTTTTTTACTACAGTCATGTTTCATTTCTATAATATACTTTTTTAAAAAGTATATGATTTATTAACCTTATTCCCTTTTGTTCGTGTTAATACCAGTTTATTCGGCTGTCACAGGAAATATGATGGTGATTTGCTGTTCTAAGGTATCATATTGTACTCTACGTAAAGTCTGTGTATTTTCAAATATGGACTCTCAGATTGATACCAAAATGTCTTGCTTAAAAAAATTCATAGCTCTCAAACAGTTACTTCTAACAGTTTTAATCACTCACTCTCTTTATACAGCTCCTTGTTGACAGCTTTTGATTCTACTTCAAATGTCTGATTTTATAAGACTCTGCTATCTTTTGCGATGCAATGCCTGTGACCTTCATCATAGGCAAAGATGACCTCTGCTCTGTGTGTGGTCTGTGTGCCCCTGAGCTGAGCTTCTCATAGCCATGGCTCTGTTGTCAACATGGCACAACTTCCACTGCCGATGGCAGTCCTTCAAAACTCTGGCTTCATCAAATAGCAACTTTAAATGAATTTGCATAGTTGAGGTTGTTATATGATCTCAGAACACATAAATCTCACAAACGCTTCCTGGAAAATAATATTACCTGCCTGCGTGTCTATTTTGGTGATATAATAGGTTGTGAGAAAAGTCATGAGGTATTTTTGCATAGAAAACCAGAAAATATGTCATGACTTTTCCAACAACCTAATAGTTCAAGAGGTGCTTTACAATATTCAAGTTTATCCTGTAAGTAGATACAGTTTTCTGTGGGGTGGGATATATATTTATATGTGTGCATATATCCATACACACATATATAATGCATATGTATGTATTTATATTAACTTGTATACAGATGTGTATCACCTAAAGCAGGTCCCCACCCTGGGCAACTGACTAGTAGCAACTGGGACAGGACTCACAGCTGGAGCTGAGCTGCAGGCCAGTGAGTGAGGCTTCATCTGTATTTACAGTCTCTCCCCATTGCTCACATTACTGACCAAGCTCTGCCTCCTCTCATATCAGCAGCCGCATTAGATTCTCATAGGAGCATGAACCCTATCATGAACTGCTCATAGGAGGGATCCAGGTTGTGTGCTCTCATAAACCATCCCCCCCTTAGGGGAAAATTTTCTTCCACGAAACCAGTCCTGAGGCCAAAAGGTTAGGGATTGCTGACCTAAAATACTATTTTATGTTACAGAAGATGCTTGAATACTCATTATAGGAGGAATGAAATACACAGTAGGCTAGTTGCGTATAGAAGGATTCTAATAACATTCTAATTTACATTGTTTTATTGTATTTAAGCCACTTGACTCTCACATTTGTACTTTTCTGATAATCTTTATTTTCTTCATGTGAGCTGTCGCCATGGTGGACCTTTACAGTTACTTGAAAGAGAAGGGAATAAATGTGCTGCCGTAAAATTTTAATCAACTTTTTTGTAAAACTTCTGGATGGCATGGGCTTTTAGTGTAAAGAGGGGAACAAAAGACCAATGTTTCAGACTGGCTTAAGTAAAGGTCTCCTGCTCCAAGAAGATGTAAGCTTCACATTGATTTATCTGCCAGAGAAAAGCAGATTGACCTTCCAAGTCCTTAATAATGTATTTTTTTTAAGTTAAAAGTCACATGTTTATTTCTGGATAAGAGGCAAACTCATCTCTGAAACTAAAATGATCTCTACTGAAACCTGCAATGTCCAGGAATTGTGTAGTTATACACAGAAATGCGTGGTCATTCTGTACCTTGTACAATAGCAAGCAATGCCTCTAAGGTGAAACGCAAGACAGGATGTTTAGCTTAACAGCTCTAAACATCAGTGTGACTTGTAATCCTATCAATGATTTTAAATATAAATTTTATTCTGAAAAATATTCTACATTTTGTCCATTTATTTTTCTTACTACCTTATAATTTCCTAGTTGAAAAGATTGTTTCCACAAAATTCAAGATTGTTTAAATGGATAGTATTATGTAAATGAGTAGTCGCTAAAATTATATAAATATACTTTGTAATTAGAACATTGCCTAACCCAGATATGTGTTTATAATTTTTGTTGAATAAATCAATACATCCTTATATTTGTGATTGAAGGATGATATGTCATTAAAAAACATTTTCACTGATAGATATTATATCCTTAGGATATAAAAAAGGAAAAAAGTGTTTCAGGTTCAGAGAAAAACCCTAGAGACATGAAAATTTTCACTGAAAAATAGCTTTTTTTTTTGGAGAGGTTTTCGCTATAGGGCGCGTGCGCTCGCCAGACAGAGAGAGACATAGAGACAGAAAGCGAGAAATCACCCCCCAGGGAGGATGGTCATGCCGCAATCCCTTCTCCTCCATTCTCCTCTCGGGATCTTGGGCACGCACGCACACGCGCCCGGTGTGAGTTTTAAGCCACCGGGTCTGGGACGCGAACCGCGGTCGACTACGTGGGAGTCCAGCGACATAGCCATTACGCTAACTGCTGGTTCCCAAAAATCGCTTTTTAAAAAATATTAACTGGAATAAATAATGGAATAACATTTCTTTCCTTTGTTACCATAGCCATGATTTTATTAGTTGTGAGTTGTGATTATTATTTATGTCCATGTTAATGAATTAGTTCATGCTTTAAGTATACTACTTTGATTTAAAGAGATTAGTTGGGTCCTTCCAGCCATAATCCTAGACTATATATGTATAAATTAAAATTAATATGTAGTACATGCAAATAAGTGAAAAAAATACTTTCTCTAGAAATTCTGAAGTTAGAATTGATCACTAAGGTTTGAATGGTTGGGAAGGCTTAGACCAACTAAGTCTAGAGTGAAGAACATGCTATTTCTAGGGAGAGAAGAAGGAATTCAAACCTTGATAGCCTAGGAGCAAAGTATGCTGAAGAATTCTATTTTTCCTTTCTACTCCTTTAAACTAAATCTCAAACCTAGATATGACTACGTAGATGTGAGAAAAGATTAATCCTATGGCAAGCAGAGTAGATCAAGACATATTTGGCCATGTGTCAGTGACACTTCTTTACCAAGTGTTCCTTAGATAGTGAAGAGGAGATGATTTTCCAGGCAGTAGCATCCAAAATCAAGAATTATACATCTCGCTGTGTCAGAGAAGAAAAAGCAAGCATCTGAAGAGTGCCAGTCAATCCAGACAAGGGGTGATGGCCAATTCCACGTGGTGACCCATATGGTGACTTAAAGCCTGTTCAACCATAGCAGACTTTTTCTCTTTGTGGACAGACTTGGATGGAGAAGACCTATAAGCTTCTCTTTGAAGTGTGGTCCTAGGTCATTTTTTTCTACCCCAGTATACAAGATCAATATACATGACCATCAGCAAAAATGAATCTCAATGGTGGTGATTTTTAGTAGGGAAA